>NC_059072.1:159286432-159588307 GCF_020497125.1 Mauremys mutica | reverse complement strand
AAAGCACTTAAGCTGGCATTAAACCACCTCAGGCTTTCAGAGCTCACTAGCAGAAAGAGCAAATAAAAGAGGAATGAGGTAGAAAAAATCCCAAACCCCACAATGGAGCTAAAGAAATAACAGTCCGAGGGATGGCTTGGCTTTGATCATCACAGCTCTCCACATGACCACTGGGGGCTGTGAGTGGGCACCTGCTGTCAAGGGGCTGCTGCCTCAACCCCAGCACTCACCCATCTTCCTCCCGCTTTCACTCTCACCCATTTTCCAACCATTCTCTGTCTTTCCCCTCCTCTCTCTCTACTCCCGCCTCTCTTTCCTTTGGCTCTCCCCTGCTCTATTCCTCTTTCACACTGTCCTCTCTGCCTTCAATGCATCTTCTCTCTCTCTCCCCCCCTTCAGAGCATCCTCTCCATTCCTCTTGCTCGCTCTCAGGCTCTCTTATTTTCAACCCTTTGGCAGGACCTGTAAACAGTCTGGTTTTTAGAGATGGGGAAAAAGGGTTGTATTGAATATGAGTTAGTCACTATTCCAAAGAGCTTACAATTTAAGACTATCTTTTTATTATGTGTCTGTATAGTGCCTAGCCTTATGAGGCCCTGATCACCCCGGGAGACTTCAGGTGTTACTGTAATACACAAACAACACTATGATCATTTAGTCTGTGCAGAGACCCTAGTCAGTCATTCTTGCATTGAGCCCATGACTATTTAAGCTATGCCTCTTGGAAACACATCCAGTCTCAATTTAAAGACTTCAAGAGATGGAGAATCTACCACCTCCCTTGATAAATTGCTCCAGTGTTTAATTGCCCTCATTGTTAAAAACGGCACCTTATTACTTGTCTGAATTTGTCTAGCTTCAGCTTCCAGCCATTGGATCTCATTAAGCCTCTCTCAACTAGATTAAAGAGCAGTCTTATTTATTTATTATTATTAGAGTTGCCTGAAACTGAGTATTTCTGTTCCGTGGGAAATTCCAGCATTTCACAATATCCTTCTCAAGTTGGAACAAAAAGTCAACATTTCCCACAAAATTAAAATTCTGAAATATTTCATTTTGGAGCACTTCAGTTTGAGTTTAATATTTTGACTTTCATATTGTAATAAACTATCTGATATACGTGTCTAAAGGAAGTGCTTTGACCTCATTGAAACAAAAAAAAACATTGATCTGTGTAAACAATTTCAACAGTCAATATAGTCTCACTATCAGGAATTGGAGCCTGCAGTAGAGCCAGTCCCCGGGAAATCTAACGAGTTCAGGTGGCCTATCATAGGCTGCCTAACTCTACACTGCCTGAAGAGTCAGCAGACCGGCTCTTAAGCCCAGCAGCAGCAGCTCCTCAAAGCATTAGCCCATGGCTGTGATAGGTCCTGCTCCTGTCTTGCCTCACTCTGGATAATACCATTCTGACCGTCAGCTCCAAATCCCGACTTCAGCTCTGACCCTTGACTCTGGGCCAGGGGCGGCTCCAGGGCCCAGCACGCCAAGCACGTGCTTGGGGCGGCAAGCCACAGGGGGCGCTCTGCCGGGAGGGCCTGCTGGTCCCGCGGCGAAATGTCTAGAGCCGCCCCTGCTCTGGGCTCTGATCCCTGGCTACCATTGCCTGCTCCAACTGCTACCCTCAACCATCCATGTCCTAGTCCCTGACATGAAATATTTCAATTTTGTGGAATAAGTATTTTCCATTGGATAACCTGTTCCTTCAGAATGTTTTCAACCAGCTCTAATTATTACTAATAACCTTCACTCAAGTCCTTGATCCACAGCATGTCTCAAATCCAAAGAAGTTTGTTTAGCTCAGTATTTGATTTCATGCCAATCTGCGCTGCCTGAGTGGATGGGGAGGCAGACATGTTGAAATAGCACTTGGGGTGAGAAAGAATGGCCTATTCTCCTGCTGTATTTTCTGCCCTGAAACAGCAAGTGCTGGAAGGGTTGCAGGGAAGCCCATTCTCCCAAGAGCTCCACTGAAAGAGTTTGGAGCCACTACATGAATCATGTAGGCACTGATTCATAGATTCCAAAGCCAGATTGGACCCTTGTGATCTTCTAATCTGACCTGCTATATAACACAGGCCATAGAATTTTCCCCAAAATAATTCCTAGAGCTGATTTTAGAAAAACATCCTTTTTTTTTTTTAAATCAAGTCAGTGATGAAAATCCACCACAACTCATTTCCCAGGCTGTGTTGGAGTATTTATACTAGAGCTGGTGGGGGGACCAATGTTTTTCTTGCCACAAATTTAAAAATGAAAAACTTGAGATTTCAGTAAAAAATCATTTCCACAAGAAGTTTTAAATCAATTGGCACTGCCAAATTCCCTTTCCTTTTGATTTAAAATATCATTTGGATAGGGTTTTTTTTTCCCTGGAAGTACATGAAGATGCTCATGACGACAAGTGGAAATATTGCTTTGACATAGTTTAAAAATAGGTGAAACAGAGAAAACAAACCCAGACATTTTCCATCAAACCATCAATTCAAAAACAAACATCTTCACTTCGAAATTTCCCCCTAGAAAATCAAGTTTTCCTCCCATCAGATATGAAATCTTGCAAAACATACCACCACACCGCCAAACCTCACTTTCAATTAAAAAAAAAGTGTTTTTTTTAAGCACAAAAACATTTCTGCATGAAAAATTTCTCGAGTAGTTCTAATTTCTCCCCTTGTGTAAATTTGCCTGCATACCAGCAGTGGTTCTCATAGAGTTAAATTGGGGAGGGGGAGAATAGACACTCAGGGTGAGATACCACCAATGCTTAATTTGTCTTAGGGCTTGGCAGTTCATAGCCCCGGCATCTCTGGGCTTGCTGCATTAGTTATGACTATAAAATTTAAAAAAATGGCTGGAGCTCTGGCTCCTCTTACAAATTAAGCACTGGAAATCACCAACGGAAGGCTAGCTCAGTGAGGTACCCCTTGGGTGGGGAAGCCAACTCCATCTGTGTTTGTGAGGGGCCCAGCCTCCTGGTTCTACATGACCACTTTACCTCTTATATTGCAAGTTCTTTGGGGGCAGGGACTATCTTGTTGTTCTGTATTAGTATATCACTAGCACAATGAGGTCCTGCTCCAGGACTAGGACTCTGAGGTGCTACTATCATACAAATACCACCACTAATAGGGCCAATGGAACGAGCCTAATTCCCTCATTCCTTGCCATCAAGTACAGCCAGCTGGCATCCCAGGGAGGAGTGGGGCTAGAGTGTCCATCTGAGGCTCGAACACCAGGGAAGGTGCTCACTCAGCTGGGGCTGGCATCCTCGATGACCCCCATGCTCTTTGGCACTGGGGAGACCCTGAAGCTCAGAACGGTGGTGGCACTTTTGGGCTTTGGCACCAGGCAGGGCTGGCGTACACTATAGGGAAGGGCCCTGCATGATGAAGTCCTGCTCTTGGTGTCTGTATCCCGTTGCTGATTTACGGCAGGCTGTGCTCTCTTCCCCACTGCCAGGAACAGCCCCTGTAGCCTCTAAGCACACTGAGCTATTTCTGCCACAGTGTAAAACAAAGGGAGCAGGACATGCAGAATTTATTGGGGTGTCCTAGCATAGGAGTCCAGTTCCCTCCTCCCAATTGCCAGTGAGGAGCAGGGACCCGTGTATATCCTGCCCAGATGGAGAGCTTGTATTTAATACATGGCTTTTTGAGCACTGACTGCCCTTTGAAAAGTTACCTTTTTAATAACTAACTAAGTAGTTGATGGATTCCCCAGCCTCCAGTGGATGCAGGATCCAGGACACAGGCAAGCCTGCACTGCAGGAATTCCCATGACAGCCTATGCCTGGGCTTGTCCCCAGAAGCTGGTGATGAAGCTAGTCAAATCGCTGGTTCTGCAAGGGCTGTGTGGCGAGGCAGCCCTGCTTATCCCTGAACCAAGTCCCATGACCCCATGTGATCCATCTTACCCTAACCTACACCAAGGGAGATCACCCTGACCCATCTCCCCCTGCTGCTCAGCTCATGTCATAGAGGTGTTTACTCAGCTATCTAGCCCCCTCATACTGGCATCATCCTCTCGGGGGCGGGCAAAGAGAAAGATTTTGCTGAATCATCGGCTGTTAAAGATGGACCCTGGGCACATGCATGTGCAGCTGTTTCCATACACAATTTCCTGTTGACAGGCCTCATGCAGGCTTCGCCTCAAACCTTGGACTCTCCTGTGTTGTGGGGAGCTCGCCAGCCACCTCCTCCTCTGCTCCCACCCCAATGTCTGACCCTGGGATCACACATTCAGTTTGAGTTTTTTGCACTCCAGGGAGGATGTAGTTCCAGAGCCTGCTTTTGCAGACTGGCAACTAGATTCCATGATGTACCTCCAAGCCCTCCCCCACTCGAATTAGGAGGAGTGCCCAAGTGCTAGTTCCAGTCTGAGTGTGCAGAAGGCACTTGGATAGGGTGACCAGACAACCCCATCCCATTTTTAAAGGGACCGTCCCATACTTAAGCCCTCCTGCAGGTGTCCTGACTTCCTTAAAAACAGGCAAATTGGCCTGTATTTTCTGTCTCCCCCCCTCCCTCAATCAGTACTGGTGGGTCCTGCTGCTGGTGGATCCCTGCTCATCAGTTGCCCGCCCACCAGCGGTGAGTGTGTGTGGGGGGGGTCCAGTGGCCAAAGATAGAGGTGGGTGTACAAAACTGGTGGTGGAGAAAAGCTGCAGCATGTGGGGCTGGGCCGCTCCCTGTGCTGGTCCATCAGCACAGCCCCCCACTGCGTGTTGGCTCTTGGCCGGCAGGGTCCCCGCCCCATTTCCAGCCAGTGCTGGCTGTGCGCTGCGGTGGCTGGTGAGTAGCAGGGAAGTGCCAGGTAGCAGCTGGTTACGTGTCACCTCTGCTGCCCACCCATCAGCCCTTTACAAGTGCCTCCTCTTGCTGTCCTCTCCCTGCTTTGCCCCTTCACCCACCCCAGTCCTGCTGCTCCTCCATATGCCCCCAGCCCCCAAGTAGGGCGCATCCCACTCCCAGTGCTGTGCGGAGAACCAGCCCCTCGTCAGAGCGCTCAGCTCACTTGGCCGGCAGGCTCCTTCCTTCCCCCACTGCCTCTGGCTGGGATGCTGCCCAGGGAGAGAGAGAGAGAGACCCTCCAGCCCCACGGTGCTGGCCAGGAGGAGCCGAGCCCTGCATGTGCCAAAGCCCCACACAGCACTGGCACAGTGAAGCCTCTCCATGCTCAAGCTAAGCTCGGGGGGGGGGGGGAGGAGAAGAGATTTCCAGCCTATTCGTGCCCCAACCCTGCAAGCTCCTCAGCAGCTTCCTGGGCAGGGGCTTAGCACCCTCTTCACCTGTTCCCCGCCCCACCCTGGGTCCTTCCCCCAGGGAGCATGGGGCTGCTCCATCCCCTAGGCACCCTCTGCTGCCAAGCCACCCCTCTAGCTGGGTTTTCTGAAGTCCCTGCAGTCAGGTTCCCTGGGCCCTGGTGCACAATGCATCCTTAGGGCTTAACCCCTTCCTGCCCACACTGTAGCCAGGGAAAAGGAGGCTGCTGGGTTACCTCAGTGGCCAGCAGCAGCCTGGAGGTGTTAGCTGCTTTTCGACACCGTGTGGGCAGGAAGGGACAAGCTGCTTCCAGTCACGGGGGAGGTAGCGGTGGGAAGAGATGAGCTCTTCCAAGCCACGGGCCAGCAGTCATCCCTTCCCCTCCCTGTCCTCCCCTGTGGCTAAGAGGAGCTCCAGTCCCTTCCCTCCCACACAGTGCCAAAAAGGCTGCTGCTGGCCACATTCTGGTGAGAGCCCTGGCAGAAATATGGGAGGGGGGCATGTGACTGTGCCCCTTCCCCCACATGTTGCCTCAGAAAGACATGTCACCAGGTACCAAGAGAGGTGGGTCTGTCCTAGGGGCCCAGCTAGGTATGGAGGGCAGAGTGTGCTGGGCAGGGAGGGTTGGGTCAGTTCGTCACCCTCCCATGTGAGAAATGTAGGGGAGTATGCATGTGTCACTCCTCCCCCCCGCCCCATGAACCCTAAAACCTTAAAGATAAGGTAAATAAAAATAAATACTGCATAGTTGGATTCTTTTTAACAGGGGCTCAGTCAACTTGATGTTAATTTGAACATTTGTATTGCATAGTTCTGATTGAATGCTGTTGAACTCGCTTGAAAATGAGTAATTTTACCAGGAGTCCCGCATTCAGCATAGGAAAATATGGCCAACCCTAATAAACCCAGCACATCAAAGCATGGGGTGCCAACCCTCCAGGAATAAAAGATTAATATTCAATGTCATGTGATGACACCTCCAGGAATGCCTCCAACCAGAATTGGCAACCCTAGGGTTTACAGGGACCACAAGTGCTTCTGTTAAGAGAGCCCTCTTTGATGTCCACATATTTTAATGGTGACATTAAAGGAGCGTGCATTTCAGAGACAGCACCTGTGGCATCTAAGCATTACTGACTCTTTCAGGGCGTGTGCCCCATGAATATCCCCACCCCTGGGATGCCAAGTGATTTAGGAGCACACATCTCACTGAATATCTATGGGACCATGCTCTTAAGTCACTTCATGATTTTTAAAATCCCACCTTTCATTCCTAAAAACCTAGGAAATAGAATAAGTGTGTGGGGGGCGGGGGAGGAGACACACACCAATGCCAATACACTATTAAGATTACCAAAAAAAATATATTAAAAAGAAAAAAAAAATCAGGAAATGGAAAAGCTAAGTAGCCCAGCACAGCTTTAACTCAGGCATACTGTGCCTGTGTAATATAGAAATAACTAAAAGCAGAGGAGTGCAAACACATGCATATTAGTGCTCACCCCCATCCTGGACACAGACAGTTCTTCACCAGCTACCCTGAGTGCATAAATACCAGTACTAGTATGCAGGAGTTAACTATTTCCTGACATTGGCCAGGGGCTATTATAAACCAGAATTTTGGCTTCAGGATGGGGAATATGAACATTTCTACTTGTCTCACCAACTGTCCTCTGACTGTGTCTCCCCTTTTTGCTTCACACAGAGGCAGTGGATGTGTGACATTGTTCCCTGTGCAAGGGGAATACAGTGTTCTCTACAGCCAGACAATACAGTGGCATGCTGGCCTGTGATTTACCCAGCCCCATACTTCTTAGCAGTATCTAGCTCCAAGCTGTTCTATGTACATGCTGGATACAGACCAGTCAGGTTAATGGAGCAGTGGGAGTCTTAATATTTGCATTTCCTGGTTGTTTATGAATTTAACTGCTCAGGTTTAGGGCCAAAAAGCAGCTGACTCTGTGGGTGCATTTCTGGGCAGGGGTATGGTGGGAGGAGAGAAACCCTCACTCCTACACTCCGAAGTGCAGGAGGCTTTGGTGGTAGGGGAGTTCTTGAAGACCAGGGTGGGCCAGATAACTCTGCCAGCAGAGTTTTATACAGAAAAGGGGCATAAACGGATAGACTGGGGCATGGCAATTGCCAACACACTCTATGCCCTTTCACTGGGCACACCACCCTGAAAACCCCTTCTGCAGCCATAACATCTCCCTGCTGGGGTATTCAGCCGTCCTAGTACTTCAATGATACATCAGTTGGCCCTCTGTGTTGCCGCAGCAGAACATCTATATCATTATACTCGGACTTCCTTCAGAGGATTGCAATTTCCTATATTAAATTAGCACCAGGAATACTGAGCCCCAGCTCTGTAAGACAGGGAGTGGATGGCAAGTGGCTGGGGGGATGCAGCTGCAGCTTACAGACCTGTCTCAGACCCAGCTCTGTCACACACGGAGGCATCTGTTCTTTTAACCTTGTTCTTGTTTATCTGAGGAGCTAGCTTAACAAGGAGTACAGGTTAGAGCTCTGCTGGCCGCTGTTTTACTCCATAGCCTTCCCCTTTCCTTTTAGTTTAGCATCAAATTCTCTAAGTCTCATTTCTTTCCCATCAGTCAGCGTGATCTTCTGGCCCACGCCACTGAACCTCCACCTGGCTGAAAGGAGAGACAGCTTCATTAAGTGTTCAAGAAAGCTGTGTGTGAAATCTAAATTAGGAGCGCCTGGCCCTTGAAGCCTGAGGAAAGGAAGTGGGGTGGAGGGGTGCACGCAAGCGGGCATCTGAAATCAGGAGTCCCAGACACTGAATGCAGGATTAGCGTGACAGATCTGGACAAGGGACCTGACTTTGACAGGATGGGGATAAGGCCTGCTGAAGTCAATGAGAATTGTTTGCACCTTGCGGGGGAGAATGAGAATCCTAGGGCCTTACAAGTGAAAGAAAAAGAGAGAGAGAGAGAGAGATCATAGTGAAATTTAACACAAGAGTCCCAAAACTGTCCAACGTCAGGACCCTTAACTCTGTAGAAGCAGAAGGAAGGAGGGCCATCCACACCAGGCATACATGTGTTGCAACAAACTCGGCTGGGACACTGGCCTTGTGACACCTGTAATAGCTTGTGCATCCTTAGCCAGACACACACTGGAAACCTTACCACACATCTGCAACAGCCTGGATAACATCAACGCTTGTAAAACACATGGGCTGGCTGTTGGCTGAGTAGGGATGCAGCCTACAGCAGCTTCTTTCTAGAAGAGTTTGCAATACTTGTGGCTTCCTATTGCCCTGGCTCAGCTGCTCCTTCTAGCCCTCTCCCTTTGTGTGGGATTTCCAAACACAAGGATGTGCCAGGAGTCCGGGACTGTCCCATGAGAAATAGCAGTACTAGGCAGGGCTTGCTAACCCATAACAAGGACAAACAAGGAAGCCAGACACATCATGCAATGATGTCCCATGATGGCTTCCTGGCTTGGACACAGACAAAGCCCTGGAGCTACAGTACCCTAAATTATAGGGACCTAAATATAAAACCCTGTGCCCGATTATCCCATTTGTTGCAGACTGTTCACGCATGGGATGCAGCTTTCTGTAAGGAAAGACATGGGTTCATTGCTAACCAGCTACCAGGCTTCATTCTTGTTCTCCACACATTGTCACACCTTGTTAAGGAGTCTGGGTACATGCATTTCCTTGTACTAAGCAATACAAGAACTAGAACCACCACTAGAGGGCATGCAAGACACCAGGTGACATTTTACCTTCATTTACTCCTGATGACCCCACTGAAGTTAAGGGGTTCCACAGGTGAATCTGAGGGCAGAAGCTGGGCCTACAGAAATGTTTCTATGCTACACTGCTAAGGACACTAAAATGCACAAGTCCAATGTATGCAAACAGGAGAATACACCTTGCACCAGATCATCCCCAAGAAAGTAGAAAGAAAAGCACATGCAAAGCCATCAATGAGCAGTCATATACACGCCCATGCCAGGTGATGGGTAGCAATTTTCCCCCACCCACCAAAACAAAGATATGGATACCAGGTAAGTTGTTTGGGGGGGGGGCGGGGAGAAGAGGAAGAACCTGGCAGGTAGATCAAAACAAGAGAATGTCTGGCAACCATAGGCTGTAAAATCTATAGTCACAGTATCTAATGAGCACTAGAGTGAGAAAATGCAATACACATTGTGATAAAAGGAAACTACCCCCCGCCCCTTCATTTATGGGCACCCTGCCAGCCGGTTAGCTATAAAATCCCTCTTGGTGGCTGTTCTCGCCTTGCTTTACCTGTAAAGGGTTAAAAAGCCCATAAGTAAAAAGAAAGGAGTGGGCACCTGACCAAAGGAGCCAATGGGAAGACTAGAACTTTTTAAAATTGGGAAGGGGTAAACCCACAACACAAGAAAAAAAAAAAGAACCCCCCCACCCCACAAGGACAGCACTTTTCCCTTTGTCTGTTCTGTTATTCTCCAGAGAGAAGGGACAAAGCAGAGACAGGGCTGGGACTACACTGTAAAAAGATTTCCATACCAGACCAAGCATCAGATCATACCTAAAACCTACTCATAAATCAGAAAGTGTCTAGAAAGACGCAATTAGTTTTATTTCTGTTTATTTCTTATTGGCTTGAGGACTACTCTGTGCGAACCCCAAATGCTTTGTTTTGCTTGTAACCTTCAAGAAGAACTTTAAGGTCCAGCTTAATGTTTAATTTTTGCAAGTGGATTTTTTAAATCTTGCAAAAGCTTAAGTTCCAGATGTATTTTCTTTGTTTTTAAATAAAAATACCTTTTTAAAGAACAGGATTGGATTTTTGGTGTCCTAAGAGGTTTGTGCAGGTTGTTTAATTAGCTGGGGGCAACAGCTAATTTCCTTTGTTTTCTTTCTCAGCTCTTCCCCAGAGTGAGGGGGTGAAAGGGCTTGAGGGTACCCCACCAGAAGGAATTCCCAAGTGCTCCTTCCTGGGTTCCAAGGGGTTTTGCATTTGGATGGTGGCAGCATCTACCTATCTGGGGTCAGAGAGAAGCTGTAACCTTGGGAATTTAATACAAGCCTGGAGTGGCCTGTATTAACTTTTAGAATTCTTGTGGACCCCCACCTTCTGCACTCAAAGTGCCAGAGTGGGGAAATCAGCCTTAACATTGTTAACGCTAACAGGAGCTAAGGAGAGGAAAGGAAAAAGATCAAAAGATGGAGGTGTTACTTTTTGCAAGTGTGCAGAAAAGGAAGAATTTTAACAGAATCCTCCTAACCAAAATACAAGTGGAGTATAATGGGCAGATGGGAAAGAGGAGGAGCTGCCCAGCATACAAACCTGTGTTATAGCACATAGGTGTGGGGAAGGTATAACCAACCCAGAGAACCTAACAACCCAATAAGTCCCGCTGCCTCATGTGGGAGCGTAGAAGCAAGAACCCACATGCATTTATTGCTTGCTCATTAATGACAACCCATCCAACAGTAATGGGAAATGGGGTTGATGCAGAAGTTATTGGGTGAGGTTCTTTGGCCTGTGTTATGACTCAGTTTTCATAATGGTCTCTTCTGGCCTTGTAGTCTATGAGGCATTTACACACCACTCACTCATGGCACATACACAGCAATAAGCAAATGCCCAGATAGAGGTTCCTGATGCTTGGCTGGCTTCTGCCTTTGGCTGTACTATCGGATGCTCCTAGAGTTCCAAACAGGAGGCGTGCAGTGCAGCCACCAGTTTTTTGGCCAGGTCCTATCCTGGTTTCCTCACCCACTTTCTTATGGTACGCTATTTCCACGTGCATCTGCTACCACACTCACCTGGGCATACTTTCCTTCATTCAGTGGGAGGCTACCAAAGCGATCCTGCTTGTGATGGGCATTGCTGGGCAGCTGAGCAGACATGGAAAGGTGCCCTCATATCATGGCTTTAAGATTAAGCTAGATAAGTTTATGGAGGAGATGGATAACGGGCTTAGTCAATAGGTCAATTAAGTGCCACACTGGTAATTAGTACAATGGGTCAATGATAGGATATTGTTAGCCTTTTTCCAGAGGGTATGGCTGGAGAGTCTTGCCCGCATGCTCGGGGTTCAGCTGACCGCCTTATTTGGGGTCGGGAAGGAATTTTCCTCCAGGGTAGATTGGCAGTGGCCCTGGAGGTTTTTCACCTTCCTCCGAAGCATGGGGCAGGGGTCGCTTGCTTAAGGAGTGGGTGGATCGGCTTATGTGGCCTGCATCTTGCAGGAGGTCAGACTAGATGATCATAATGGTCCCTTCTGATCTTGAATTCTATGATAAGTGCCAACTCACCCCTGTGGCACCTCCTGCTGGTCTCTCAGGGAATTAGTTCAATTCAGCCCCGGAACACCCTCTGCAGGCTGGTGATCCACCTGTCCTCTGGCCTCCTATGTCCCTCCCGGACTCTGTGCCCTTGTACCTGGGGTGCTGCTTCTTAGCAGCAATCCCCTCAGTCTTAGGGTCTCCCCTCCCAGGGGAACCCCCACCCTCTATCCCCACCTCACCTCAGTATCAGGCTACTGCAGTCATCTAGCCCCCACACCCTGAGGCAGACTGCAGTATCAGCCTACTCACCACTGGCAAGGGTGGGTTTGAACCTGCTGCCTTGGCCTACCCCTGGGCTGCCCTCCGCAACCCCCAGTACCGGTTGGCCTTGTGCTAGGCTGCAGCCTGGGGCTTTCCAGGCTGGAGCTCCCCAGCTCCTCTGCCTTTCCCCAGCCCTGCTCCCCTCAGGTACATGTCTCTAGCTCCCTGCAGCCAGGCCCTTCTCCCTCTACAGGCAGAGGGAGACTGTTGAGCACCTGGCTCCCAACCTCTTTATACAGGCCAGCTATGGCCTGACTGGGGCATGGCCCAGCTGCAGCCACTTTCCAATCAGCCCAGCTTAGCAGCACCCAGCCACAAACTTTCCCCAGGGCTGTTTTAAGCCCTTCAGGGCAGGAGCAGGGTAATCACCCTGCTACACTGCTGTATCCAATTCAGAATAGAGGTAGGAGAGGTGACCCAGCCTGTCTTGGTGGCCTATACAGCACTTTCCTGCTTACACAACCTGTGACTCTAGGAGGTAGCTGGGTCCCTATCATTAAGAAGCTGAACTTTGGACAGACTGGGAGCTCTAAGGCTTGCGGATAGTAAAATCTGCTCCTCATCCCTAACAAGAGAGAAGAGACAAGATTGAAGTATAAAGATATCAAGGGGATTGTTTATTGAGGCAGCTGTACGCAGACAGACCCTGCAATTCTCTCTAGCTCTCTCACCCCTAGCCCTGCTGTCTAATGTTGTGACACAGGGTGTCCCTTACGTCCTGGCCTGGATTTGGCAGCAGTGGAAGGGACTGCTGAGCCTACTACAGTCCCCTACCCCAGCCCCGTTGCTTCAGGTGAGAGTCCAGAGAGTGAGGTGTAAAGCTAGGCCAGTCATTAGAAAGCTCTTTTAATCAGACCTTCATGAAGATCACAAAGTCATCATCTGGCGGTGACGGATTGCCCGCGACTGTAAGATGAATGCATTTGCAAATATTGCTGCAGAATAATTTCCTTCCATCGCTGGAGCACTCCAAACAAATTAGATTCCCTCTAATCACATCTCCTGTCCATGTAGGAGGAAAGATGGGCCTGTCAGCACAAATGCATTTAGGGGGCAGATGGGAGAAAGCAGGGTAGGGGGCTAGATGCGGTATGCAGTCAGATGAGAATGTAGAAAGCTGCCAAGCATTGAGAAATCGCCAAGCAGTGGGATAGATATATGGGGTATGTCTACACCACAGCTGGGAGCAAGCCTGCTAGTCTACCAAGACAGATTCACACCAGTGGGGCTTGAGCTAGTGCTAAAAATAGTGGTGTGGATGTTGTGGCTCAGGCTGCAACTCGGTCTTAGGCCCAACCAACCCTCTAGACTTGAAAGCCCAAACCACAATGTCCACACTGCTATTTTTAGCTCACTAGTGCAAGTCTGTCTTACTGGGCTGTGAGGCTTGCTCCTAGCTGCAGTTTAGGCAACCCCTGACAACCCTTCACCTTCTAAAACTGAGTGGGGCCTGCCCATACAAAGCAATGGGAGTTCTACAGTAGGTGGGCTAGGCACCAATGGAAAACAGGGCAGGCTAGAGACAGAACTGCAGGCAACTCAGCTGGAATTTTCAAGAAGGATACAGATTACAGGGAAGGAGACTAATGCCTCTCTTGATTCCATTTCTCAAAGGATGCTCAGGCCATAGCTCTATTATTCAATCAAGGTTAACCCCTTCACCCCACCCACAAACAAGTCAGACTCAGCTGCTTTATTGAGGTAAGGGCTGGGTTGTGTTTAGTCGGAAAAAAAAGGATCAGGGAAGGCTATATAGAACATTGGAACAAAGTTAACCAGAGCCCACTGTCCCCAAAGACTACACAGGTGGCATTACACAAGATACAATACTGGGCTAGAGACACTGAGGGAAATATTTAGTTAGTGGTGTGTGGCCATAAAGCCATGCTGAATGCATTCAATAAAGCCACTAGGTTTTCCCATTCATACTAAGCCTCAGCATATTAATTCAAGGATCTCTGGAATTGGGAGCACAACAGGACTCGATTTCAGGGTAAATCAATGATGAGTGGCAGTTGGTGTTTAAACACAGATCAGACTTACAGGGCTTTCTGTGTGACAGAGGATACTGCTTTGGCAGACTCATGGGCCTCCCACCAATTGCCTGGCCTCACTAATGGAGTATAATGGGCTAATTTAGAAGAACACTGCTTACCCTCAGCCAGTCAAAGGTTTAATCCCACTACCTTTCAAAGCCGAAGGAGATCTTTGTAGGATGGACAAGGCGTGACCATCTTGGGGATGTCACCCCAATGAAGACCCACAGGATAGAAAATACATAGGGCCAAATTTAGCCCTCACACAAGCAGGTGCAACTCTGCTGCCGAGAGCAGGAGTTGAACTCCCTTTGGTGTTAAGTGCAACAGGTTCCTGCAAACAGCGCAGGGTGTGTTCCCAGCCCCCATCGCTCCATTGCTGGGTTCTGGCCAGCACAGAAAGGTTGCAGTAAAGATCACGAGTAAAGTTCCTCATGTGTCCCCCACCCACTACTGCCAGTTACCCCCTAAAGCATGCTTTCATGGGCTAATTCTTTACCTGATCCCTCTCCTGAGCCACCCCAGTCACTGGCAAGGTCAGAGCCAAAAACAGTCAGGCTACTGGAGCTGGGTGACGGTATCAGAACATATATCATGCACAGGGGCGGCTCTAGGAATTGTGCCGCCCCAAGCAGGGCGGCACGCCGCAGGGGGCGCTCTGGCGGTCGCCAGTCCGGCGGCTCCGGTGGACCTCCCGCAGGCATGCCTGCGGATGCTCCACCGGAACCGCGGGACCAGCGGACCCTCCACAGGCATGCCTGCGGGAGGTCCACCGGAGCCGCCTGCCGCCCTCCCGTGACATGCCGCCCCAAGCATGCGCTTGGCGCGCTGGGGTCTGGAGCCGGCCCTGATCATCCAGCATTTGGAGCCAATTTCATCTTTGTCTATTTTCTCAAAATGTATTTGTTAATTAGACAAAAAATGCTCCCTCCCCCCCGAATTCTGCTTACTCCATTTGAAAGCCAAGCAGTGTTGCTTAGTTAACACCGGCCATACAAGCCACATAGTACTGTTGCTGTTGCCCAATTAGATGAGCATAATCCTTCGAATCAGATTTACGACTTCAAAATTTGCTTTCCACAAATAGTCTCTCAGATTCACTGTGTCTGAACAGTTTTGCCAGGAAATTTGAGCATCTGGATAGTCTGAGGAAGTAGAAACTGAAGGGCTGGAAGCGTGGGCAAAGTGAATTCATTCAAATGCTTTGCAGTGGATAAGTATTTGCCAACTGCCACTGAGTAGGGTGCAAGTGTGCCTGCACCCACGTAGTGGGGGCATATGAGTAAAAGTTGTAGGAAAGCAAAGGATATCCATATGTGGTGGGGGAGCCAAAGACAACATGTGTGTGGTATGTGAGATCGTGGGTGTGAGCAGAGGGCACAAGGATGAGAGGAGAGAGTGTATGGGTGATGTGGGCTGTGAGCAATGGACATACGGATGTAGGAGTGAGGAAGAACAGTGTGTATGTGAGAGAGAGAGACTTACAATTATCCTTTATTCATTCTCCCAGTCACAACAGTGGCAGCCTTGACTCCCCACCCCCCAACTCGGTACCAACTTGCTTTTCAGAGGCTTCATCCTGGCAGCTCAGAAACCCTGCCAACAGCGCACTACTGAAGGAAAAATGTAAACCCCCCTCCGTGTCCCTTTTAATTAGCTCCGAGATCTGGCAAGGAAAAACCCACACGGAAGAGACAAAGTAAAGAAAAAGTCTTGTTTGAAATACGGTGCCGAGCTAGCTGTGGAATTCTGAGTAGGGCCATAGGGTGGGGGCGGGAGAATTGCAGCAAGGAGCAAATCGGCCTTGTTTGTTCTCCTGGAAGTCTCAGTGTGCATCTCCTCCCACGTGCACTGGTTTTATATAGGGGCAAACCTTTGCAGGCTAGTGGGTTCAGACAGAGTTGGGCTGAGGAGCAGGCGCTGCTAGCTTCCTCCTCGTGCTGGCTCTCTCTCTCTGCAAGGCCTTCTTATCAGATGTGGTAAGCTGCACTCCTGGGCGAGGCTGGCAGGCTTCCAGCTCACGTACTGGGAGAGGGGCCGGGCGCTGCTGCTGCGTGAGCACACTTTAATAAAAGTCTGATTTGTATCTGAACATTTATTAATCCAGACTCAGCCATTCGCCAAAAAAGCCAATGCTTGGAATATGCCCATGTGTCTTCTCTCCATCTGCCAGGCCCCAACCCCCCTCTGCCTCAGGTTGATAGTGACTGTCATTGTACCTCTCCCCACCCAGCCCCAAAGCCCCCTCTGCCCTACACTGGGAGGGGCTGTCTCTGTACTACAGACAATCTTTTGAACAGGTTCCTTTCACTTTAGCTCCCCCCACCCCCCATGAACGTACTTCTTGCTCGCTACATAGGGCATGTGGGAAGCTCTGATGGCTACAGGTTTGTCCAGAAACAACTGCCCTCTGCTATGCCAATGGCCCAATCACCATGCCATACACACTGTGACCTCGGCCCTTCCACTGAAATGTTGAGACCTCATTTGGCACCCTTTGCTGCCAACAACTGAGCTGCCTGGTGTAGTGCGATGGGCTGGCTGGGACGCTGAGCCCAGCAGGGCGAGGTGGCTGTTCTGGGGCCTAATGTTGATTTCTGTGCCCTGCCCATAGGTGCTGGAACCAGGGTTGCTGCAGCAGCCCCTGGCCTGAAGTGGTTTCCATTATATACAGGGTTTACCGTTTGGTTCAATGGTTTAGTACCCCCACTTCAAAAACTGTTCCAGTGCCCGTGGTGCTGCCATTGGATTGGGTGCATGATTAAGATGGATTCCTTGACATTCTGTGGCTTTGTCTGTTTTTTGTTCCTCCAACAGGATTTCCCTTTCTTGCTGTGCTGCTTCCTGGGAGGACCCCTCCTGGGACCTGCCGAGTGCTCTGCCCACAGACCTAGCAAAGTAGTGTGTGCTTAAAGTTAAGCACAGGAATAGTCCCATTGACTTCAGCAACACTTATCGCAAGCTGAAAGTTC
The DNA here is from genome assembly GCF_020497125.1 of Mauremys mutica. Lineage (NCBI taxonomy): Eukaryota > Metazoa > Chordata > Testudines > Geoemydidae > Mauremys > Mauremys mutica. Next base: position 159,571,455 of record NC_059072.1, on the reverse strand, counting down.
AGTAGATAAGGCTCTGTTGGATCAGGACCCAGGCACCCAGCATTTTGGAGGATTAGGGAACCACAGGACAGTCCCGTTTTTTCTTATATAGGTGCCTATTACCCCCCCCCATCCCCTGTGCTGTTTTCACAGTTGCTATTTGGTAATCCTAACTGAGATACCCTCAAGAACGTGCCATGCCTGCCAAGCTCCTATCAAGGGTTACTCTCTACTTGCATCCGACGAAGTGGGTATTCACCCATGAAAGCTCATGCTCCCATACGTCTGTCTATAAGGTGCCACAGGACTGTTTGCTGCTTTTACAGATCCAGACTAACACAGCTACCCCTCTGATACTCTACTTGCATTCAGCCTAAGCTTGGATACAGCAACAAGCTACTGAAGCAGCCTACAAGCTCTTTCTTCTCTGCTTATTTATCTGGACAACTAGGTTTTGATTAGGCATAAGACTGTGTGTTGAAATCAAACACACCAAAAATCAGAGGAAGGACGGTCTTGTGGCTAAAGCACTGTCTGGAGACTGAAGAGCCCTGGACTCAAATCCTAGCTCTGCCACAAGCTTCCTGGGGTACCTTGGGCAAGTCACATCTCTATCTCCGTTCTCTACCCTACATTTGGAGGTAAGTGATTACTTTCTCTTGCCTCATTTGTGAGATCAAGGCAGCTACTGACTTACAATAGGTTTGAACAATGCCTAGAACTAATAGGGCCCTGATCTCAGCTGGATCCTGTAGGTGAGGCTCCAACAATTAAAACCAGAATAAAACTGATTATCTAAAGAGTGAACAAAACCACCGATGGTGTAACAGTGAAGTGGCCAAACTATCTGAACATTGGCAGGGGAATTAGATGCTCCTGAGTGCTATTCCTGCCTCTGCTGTTGCTCAGTAGAACCCTATTAGCTGCCTCCCCACCTCTTTCCCCAGCTGTAAAATGGGTCCAGCTGCATGCACGCTACTCACACAATTTAACAAACAAGTTGTTTTGCCCCAATTCTCAATTGACTTAAGGAACACAGAGCTACAAGTGTGTGCGCGTGCCCGAGAGGGGGGGGGGGAGAATGACCCAACTCACTACCCCCAAAGGGTTCTAAGGTTCAGCTGCTGATGTTTGTGTCCCAAGTACTATGAAAACAAAATAGGGTAAGTATTACCATGAAGTTTAGTTTCAATGTTATGAATATCATTTATTAGTTGCATTACCTACAGGCTAAGGACCCACTGTGCTAGGTGCTGTACAAACAAGAGAGCTGATCACTGCCATGAAGATTCTACAGCCTTATAATCCCTTCACAAATCGGCAGACCTTCCCCTAGTAGTGACTGATTGGACATTTACATCATGACTATCCAGAGCTACCCTAGTTAATGAGAACAAATATGAGGTGAGATGTTAGAGATTTGTCTTAAGGCCTGAAGTTTATTTATTAAGAATTAGGAGACCTAATCTGGGGGAAGAAGTTATCCCAAATCTGCCCCAAGGCAAGGTTCTTTCCCCTTCTTCCAAAGCATCCTGCCTTTATTGGAGACAGGGTACTAGAGTAGATGGATCTCAGATCTGATCAAGTTTAGTAATTCCTATATACATAGATAGGGTGACCAGATGAGAGATGCAAAATATTGGGACATGGGAGCAGGGGAAGGGGTGCCAGCAGAGCAACAACTCCACCAAGAGGCAGAGGAGCATAGGAAAAATTGGTGGGGGGTGAGCACCCACCAGTAGCTCCATGCCCTGCCCCCCCCACACACACACCAGCTCACCTTTGCTCTGCCTCCACCTCCCTTGAGTGGGCTGCTATGTCCTGCTTCTCCTCCCTGCCTCCAGCACTTGCACTGCTATACAGCTGATTAGCGCAAGCCTGGGAAGGAGGGGGAATGTGGTGTGCTTGGGGAAGAGGCAAGGCCAGGTCGGGGATTTGGGGAGGGATCCAATAGGGCAGTGAGGGGGCGAGGCTGGGGGCAGGGCCAAGTCAGGGATTTGGGGAGAGATCCAATGGGGGAGGGAGGAGTGGAGTTTGGGGGGGCACGAGCCCCCTCCACCTGTGCACCAGAGGGCAAAATATCGGGACATTGGTCAGGACACAGGACAAAACATCGGGACAGTCCTGATAAAATCAGGACATCTGGGTCACCCTATACATATACAGAGTGTGGCACTGTCTTCTGAGAGGAGAAGGAAGCTCCCTCACTTGGGACATTAATAAAAGGCTAGTCAAAGCCCTGATAAATGCACTGAAGGCAACCATCCTGTATTAGATTGGTTGAGGAGAGGTATATGAACTAGACTTAGGAGTCTCAATGTGGGATAGGGTGTCAGAAATTTGTATTATGGGGTCACAGCCATCCAGCCTTCTCCCATATTGCTAAATGGGATAGACCTGGACAGATCCCAGCTAGCAGGGAGGGTATCCTAGTATGGAAAAGGTTGTCAATCACTGCATTGATGGCATATTGTAATAGGTCTATCATAAGAATGGCCATAGTGGGCCAGACCAATGGTCCATCTACCCCAGTATCCTGTTTTCCAACAGTGGCCAGTGTCTCATGCTTCAGAGGGAATGAGGAAAACAGGGCACTTGATGAAGTGATCAATCCCCCATTGTCTAGTCAGTCTCAGCTTCTGGCAGTCAGCAGACCATGGGCTTGCGCCCCTGCCCATCCTGGCTAATAGCCATTGATGCACCTATCTTCCATCAATTTATCTAGTTCTTTTTTGAATCCAGTTGTTTTGGCCTCCACAACATCTGCCAACATGTTCCACAGGTTGCCTCTGCATTGCAGGAAGAAGTACCCCCCATTTGTTTTAAACCTGCTACCTATTCATTTCATTGGGTGACCCCTAGTTCCTGTGTTATGTGAAGGAGTAAATAACACATCCTTATTCACTTTCACCACACCAGTCATGATTTTATAGATTTCTATCATATCTTCCCTCAGTCTTTTCCAAGCTGAACTATCCCAGTCTTTTTTAACTCTCTCCTCATATGGAAGCTGTTCCATACCCCTAATCATTTTTGTTGCCCTTCTCTGCACCTTTTCCAATTCTAATATCTTTTTTGAGATGGGCCAACAAGAACTGCCCACATTATTCAATGTGTGGCCATACCATGGAATTACAGAGTGGCATCATGTTATTTGCTGTCTTATCTATCCCTTTCCTAACATTGTTAGCTTTTTTGACTGCCACTGCACATAGAGCAGATGTTGTTTTCACACAACTATCCACAATGACTCCATGATATCTTTCTTGACTGGTAAGAGCTAATTTAGACCCCCATCGTTTTGTATGTACAGTCAGGTTTGTGGTTTCCAATGTACATTACTTTGCATTTATCAGCATTTAATTTCATCTGTCAATTTCTTGCCTAGTCACACAGATTAATGAGATTCCTTTGTAACTCTTTGCAGTCAGATTTGGACTTTACTATCTTGAGTGATTTTGTATCATCTGTAAACTTTGCCACCTCACTGTTTACCCCTTTTTCCAGATCATTTATGAATATGTTGAATAGCACTGGTTCCCTGTACAGATCCCAGGGGGTAGGGGTGGCGGCTCTATTTACTTCTCTCCACTATGATAACTATTTATTCCCAGCCTGTTTCCTGTCTTTTAACCAGTTACTGATCCATGAAAGGACCTTCCCTCTTATCCCAGTGACTGCCTACTTTGCCTAAGAGCCTTTGGGGAGGAACCTTCTGAAAGGCTTTCTGAATATCTAGTGGATATAGTCTACTTGGATCAGGGTTCTCAAACTGGGGGTTGCAAGGTTATTACAGGGGGGGTAAGTGAGCTGTCAGCCTCCACCCCAAATCCCGCTTTGCCTCCAGCATTTAAAATAGTGTTTTTAATTTATATATTTAAAAACCACTTTTTAATAAGGGGGGGTGTCGCACTCAGAGGCTTGCTATGTGAAAGGGGTCACCAGCAGAAAAGTTTGAGAACTACTGCACTAAATCACCCTTGTCCACATGTTTGTTGATCCTCTTAAAAGAATTTTAAGATTTGTAAAAGGAAATCATTTGTCAAAGTGGTATTAACTCTTCCTCAACTGACGGGTTAATCTGTGTGTCTGATAATTCTGGTCTTTACTCTAATTTCAGCCAGTTTGCCTGATACAGCCCAGTAAGCTTAATTTCAGTAACTGCTAGGATCACCTCTGAAGCCATTTTTAAAAATCAACATCACATTAGTTACCTGGTACAGAATCTGATTTAAGCGATAGGTTACATATCAGTTAGTAGCTCTACAATTTCACATCCGAGTTCCTTCAGAACTCTTGGGTGAATACCATCTAGTCCTAGTGAGCTATTACTCTGTTTATCAATTTGTTCCAAACACTGCTCTATTGACACCTCAATCTGGGACAGTTCCTCAACTCTGTCACCCATAACAGATGGCTCAGGTATGGGAACCTCCCTCACATCTTCTGCAGTGAAGACCAATGCAAAGAAGTCACTTAGCTTCTCCACAACAGCCTCATCTTCCTTGAGTACTCCCTTCCTACCTCAAATTATCTAGTGCCCCTACTGATTGTTTAGCAGGATTCCTGCTTATAATAGAAAAAAATTAAGTACATCAGTTTGTGTGTCTTGCTAGTTGCACTTAAAGTTTTTTTTGGGCCTGGTATTCTTTTTTTTGGCAGCTATCATACTGATAGTAACTTTGCTTTGAATTAGCTTGCTGGTGTACTGAGACAGATATTGCAACCCCATGTAATATATTTGGGGACCACGCTGTATTAGGTTTGTGTATCATTGTGGGCCAGGGATTGTATGCAATGCCGGGGGCGGGGGGGAAGAAGAGAAGAGGAGGAGAAGGGAGGTTTACCTCAGCTCCTTCAGGAATTAAAAATCAGTGTATGCGGGGGTGGGGGAAGAAAAAAATTAAGATGACTCACTTAGGTTATAAACACCTCCAGAGATGTACCCAGGGCGGTAACTCGTAATTGCTGGCAATGCACTGTTCATTGCCCTCAGAAGCAGCAAAAACAGGTGTGTACCCTTAAAAACCCCCAGTCAGAGACTGGCACAAGGGTACCAGGCCAGAGAGAGGTGACACCTGTTGTCTGAAATGGGCACTCCAGGAGCGGACCATGGAGCGGGGGATACAGGTGCTGTTACCCTGTAACTTGGACAGGTGCTATAGAGCACAGGGGTTCCAACCTGTTTGCTAGCAGTGATGGGTACTAGAGAAACCTTATGCAAGAGAAAGTGCCACGGTTCCAGACATGCCTATCAGTGCACTTGTACACTATTTGTACAGAGCAATATTATCCTAAGTGTTCTAATTATTCCTCCAGATTAATGAAAACATGTTATATTATTGACGGATCTTTTGCAATATTTATAAAACACAGATAGGATTAAGGAGGAATAAATAGATATGCAGAGGTTGCCTAACATGTAAATAATAAATATTCAGTCATCTATTTATTGCGAGAGGGTTTAAATATACAGCGTTTTCAATAAATCTTTAATAACTCAGCAAATATTTATTTATTTGCTTCTGAAAAGTAAGGGAATTGCAAGTAAGCTCTGCAGATTCCACAAAGGGCAGGCAGATGGAATGCAGGCCATATAACTAAGCAAACTTATCCTTGCTGCTGTTCCACTCCCAGGCTTGTATTAAGTAGAGAAAGGTTGGGATGTACTATCAGGAATAGAGCGGAGGTCTCCAACTTGCCTCACAAAGACCCTACCATTGCCCACCCTCACACTATGCATCACTTCTGTCCAACCCTCTACCCCCATGTCGCACCAGTTGTAAGCCTACACCTTTGAATTTTGCACCCCACGCACATCCCCACAAAGTGCACTACTCACACATTCATCCCCTCACTTTTCCAGCACATGCAAACACACACACACTGCAAACATACAACCTGAAACAGGACACACAATCCTTCACCTTGAGTTCTGACATCCCGCTGCGCGCACAGTGCTTCAACTGTCTCAAATTCCAACTCCCTGGCCAATGGTTGAACTGCATTGATTACAGGCAAGTCTTCTGCACATTTACCAGCCACCATTACAGAGTTTCACAGCATGTTGGTTTCCACACAGTAAAAACAACCACACACCAACCACCCTGCCTATTCAGTGAAAAGGGAAAACTTCTGGATTGACAGAGGCCATTTACCTGCCCTTCGTCAAGAGCCCTGTGAAATAGCCACTTCCCCCAGCTGCACTCTTTGTTCATTGTTAAATAACCAGGTACAGTGGATTTTCCCATCCCCACATAATGTCCATGTGTTGCTCCATGCTTGGACACTTGTCCAAGAGGGGCTGGCTCTAGATATTTTGTCATAAGGGATTGAGTGGGAAGTCAGGAAGCAGCTGCCTTGCTACTCTGTCCCAATTCCCATAGGCTTGCAAGATGTTAAGAGACCTTGATCCAGCAAGGTGCTCATCCCCCTTAACTCCCAGTGTAGGCAGTGGTAGCTGAGAGCACTCAAGCCTGACTGCCAAGCCATAGGAGTTTAAAATCCCAACTAGCAGCTGATGAGATCTCATTACACTGCAAAAGCTCCATCACACTCAATACACCATGATGTTGCACCCATCCATCATGGTCTCAGAAAACACCATAGTAGGAGAAATCACTATGCCCCCTTCCCTCCAGTACTTCTTTGCAGCATCAAACACCCATAAAGACAGTGGCTTTTTGTAATCACTTGGTATTAGAGTAAGGAAAGCTTTTTACAATTAAAATGCCTAAAACAGAATTAACACATTTAGTTTTAATGGGATAGGATGGTCATTGCATTTTAAATAAATACTGATTGCAAAAAACCAAGCAGTGTCACTGAGTTTTAACAGCCTGGGAGTAAATAGCTGATTGTGTGTCTATTATGTGGATTTGTAAACTTCAGCAAATATGCTTTTAATAATCAGTTGATACTTAATCAGACAGTTGTTATATGTTAAGTCAAAGGAGATGGATCTAGCTGCAGGAATTACTACACAATGAACATATTCATTGAGGTTGAAAGTTTGACACAGATACATATCTCCCTGCTTGTGTCCTTACTGCAGTCCCTCAGGCTGTCTTCTCATTGATCTCCTAAGATAGGCAATGCTTCGCCTGGTCAATACTTGGACGGGATCCCATCAAGGGAAACACAGAATGCTGGAGGAAGCGAAATGCAGCAAAGCACACTCTTCCCTCTCACTCTTCATGGAGCCCAGTGCCCCAGTGTGATGTTACTGAGTGCTTGGTTTATAGACGGGGGCACAGGTCTGGATCACATATGGTCACTGAAGATCTCATGGCACTTTTCACAGGAATATCGATCCTAGTGTCCAGGCAAATCCTACTGTGGCTCTTCAAATTCTGCCTCCCTAAATGTTTTACTGTATCCAGACAAAAGCAGCATTGTTCCTCATTTCCTGGTCCACTCCCTTCTGAAGCAGACCTAATGAATACCACTTGAGTGTTCTCCTAGCTGTTCTTCCCTTTGCACAGCCCAAATACCCCAAAGCAAATCCCCAGTTAGTTTAACCCTTTAACTATTGAATTGTTTGAGATTCAGTAAACATACATTGTGGTAACTGCAGTCCCCAACCAGCCACAGGACTGGCAAGATTGAAAAGGTAGCTTAGAAGCATCTTTGTTCACCTATTCCTTCACTAGGACTGTGCTGAACATCAGCTCTCACTGGGTTAAGATCTAGCTCAGGGTCTAACCTAAGGCTCTGTCACCTGGGACATAATATACACTTCCCCACTAATAGCTGGAATAAGACCACCAACTCATTTCACTCAGTTGCCAGGATAGCAAGTTCCCAGTGTAGCATTTATTTCTAAATAAATGCAGGTGTCAGGATAGATGAAATTGCAGTCCATACCAAGGAGACAGACAGACCCTTGGACTGCATACATAGCACCAATGAAGTCAAGGAAGCTGTGGTATTTTACATCAGCTGAGGATTTGGTCCAAGGTGTTTAGGAAAGAAAACAATCACATTTACAGAGAAACGAACAAGGTTCCATCCATACAGCTTGATTCACACCTTTATTTCATTCACCAGGGACCACAACCCTGTGTGGAACTCTGCAACACAGAGACATCCAGTGGTTAAACAACATACTGCAAATAACCATATCAGAACAGGTGGACCTCAGAAGGTTTAGAAATTCAGGTCAGATAAGCTTCCAAACTTTTTCAATGCCTATGAAAGCTTCTAACCCTCTGGGGACTGGTGATCCTGCAGACATGGATTTCCCAAAGGGCTCCCAGTAAGCCTTGCTTCTGGTCTAATTGGAAATACCCAAACAAAAACTGCCTCCTTTGTCCAAAGATGCACAAGAATCAACCAACAACGGATCTTAACCCAAGCTGTAGGAGTTGGTTCTTATTTTGTCAGCCAACCACCTGTTCAGACTCCACCCCTTATTGGTTACCATCAACCTGCCTGCCTGCAATAAACAGCACTGCAATAAGATGGACAGCCAATGAAGCTGAAAAGGCTGGTAAATTTCAAGACTATGCAAGGGAGCACTCACAGAGAGAGTCTGAAGTTCAAACTGCTGCAGAGCATCAAATATCGTGACTGAATTTTTAACAGAGATGGAAAATGTCATGCCTATTAATAACTCATTGATCACAGTAATAATAATTACACTTTGCTCTCCTGCAGCACCTTCTATTCAGGAGTCTCAAAGTACTCTGCAAAAAAAAAGTTCAGTATCGCTATCCCCATTTTACTGATGGAGAAGTGGGAGCATGGAGAGGTTCAAAAGGCACACCTTAAGTCATTGGTGGAGCTGGCTGGAATACTCAACCCTCCCAGTTGCCAGTCCTGTGCTTTGCCTACAGGACCTTGCTGCCTTCCTACCAATAGATGAGCTAGGATAAGGCAGCAATCAAATCCCAGCCTTCAGGAATCTGGGTGGTTTGTAAAGAATTGGTCTGCTCTCACCCACAGTAGCGCATCCTTTGGCGGGTGCATCATGGGGTATTCTTCGCTTTCTTCTAAAGCATCAGCTCAAAGAAGAAAACGGGATATAGGCCTACAAGGACCAATAACCCAATACAGAAAATTCCGCATTCCTAAGATAAACGGGGCTGCCAAAAAAAACTGAGAAACAGGGGTGATGCTAGCAGAAACGGTTCACAGGAGGGGAGAGAAGTAACTCACCTAAGGAAGAGCTTCATGTAAATAGTTACATTGAGATCAATGGAACTACTCAGTGAGTAAGGGCTGCTGGGTCACACCTACAGCAAGTTCTCTCTGCCTTCACTCTGCTGGGATGTGCAGCCAAGTCTCTATTAACTCATCACCAACAACTAGATCAACCTGGTGCAAAGTAGTGGTGAGAGGGCTCCATGCCAGTCACAGTGCTGGCTGGGAGAACAATCCAGCTCTCCAAGTAAGGGGCACACAGCAGCATGTACCTGGGAGAGGAAAGGCAGAACACAAACCTCTAGGAGGGACTCATTCATCCAGAGATCCTTAAATAGAGGTGTTGCCTTCCTCATCCTACAGCCTGAATGGGAGGAGACTTGGAACCATAAATAAGAGGCAGTGAAAGAGCCACTGGGATTCTCACCATTTTCCCCCCTTCTCTCCTCCACACTTATTTATGAAATATACTAGGAGCATGGATATGGATCAGCTTTCCCTGCTCAATGTTTATCATCTCACCTGCCTTGCTGAAATAGGAACTGCAGGCGCTTTGATTAATGGATTGAAAAAGAATTGTATAGTTTCCCTGTCACCCTGGTAAGCGCTTCTCTGGATCTTGTGCTCAGAGGCGAGGCTATTTTATAACATTATAGTCCTCAGTGAATCTCTGCAGCTTGCTTGATGCCTCCTACCAAAAGTACTGTGCTAAGAGGTGGGGCTGGCACTAGGTGTTATCCTCTGGCTGCAGGTGGAGACACACTGTGGTGCTAAGTCAGGGGGGGACTAGGCCCTCTGTGTAAAAATAAAGGCACAGGTCCAAAGTTCTGTTCAGAGGCAACAGCATAGGAAAACTTGTTCCTCTTTTTGCACCCAGAAAACTAGAATAAAGGTTCTCAGTCAGTGTGCCATAACTGGCCCCGGGGAGGAGGAGAGGGCAGCCTACTCCCTTTCCTTGTTCCACAGGACAGCATGTCTCATAATCCATTGCAGCAACCCACACAGTGCCTCCTGTGAAACCTTTCAGAAATCAGAGCAAAGGATTCTGGGTAGGATCTGAAGGGGATAGAGTGGAATCAGCCAAATGCAGAGTTCACAAGTGTGTGTAGGGGGGAGAAAAGCTGAAAATGGGATCACAGGAAGAACAGGCAGGACACAGTATCACTAACCCCAAGTGTTTAATATTCATGAGTTCATCCCCACAAAAACCACTAAGTAAAAAAAAAAAAAATCACTCAATGTTTAATGAAAACGGGTTCTTTTTATTTGTCTTTTAGTTTCCACCCTTTAGGTTATGCACATCTCATATATTCATGGTTGGGGAGAAAAGCTAGCAACTAACTTTATTTTGAAAGCAAGCCAAGATTCTCACCTAATCACCTGACTCCAGCAGCTAGAGCATTAACAAAACATCAAATGTTACAAGTTCTGAGAGTTGGCAGCCCTGGGGACACCAGGGTTGTGCAAAACTGCAAAGACTAATTTCCTATCACAAAAATATGCAATTTCATTCCAGGCTAATTCACAGCCTGAAAATGTCATGCTGCACACCACTATCACCCAAGGGCTTTTTTACTTATGTGCAAAGCCACAGAGTGAAATCTTGCTGTGACTCAGGAGGGCATTTATCATCCCATCAATAATCAGGCAGGAGAGGGAATAGTTAGCCATGTGAAGATAGGCCTCCACATCAAAGCTCAGATCCAAATTGTCTCCGGCTTCAGGGATGTGTGGATCTAGAGTGTTGGTTTAGACCCATGTCTCCTATATAGAGGAGACATAACTCCACCATTGGCCATCTCAGGGCAAAACTTGTAGTCAGTGCAGAGTTTATAGGGTTCAAAAGGAGTTGAACCAACTCTCTAGCGCCAATTTTTTTTTTTTTTTTAAAACAGTCCATGAACACAAACAGCATATCCCGCATTGTGGATACTAGTTTCAGTGATGCAGGCAACCATCAGCCCAAAGGAAGAACAGAGCAATGAGCTAAGGAAGCAGATATGCTGCCACAAATACAAGAGCAGGTCCAGTTTCATCTAAGAGAGGGTAATCTGTCTTTACCAACCCCTGCCCCCTCCCCCATCTATTTGTTCCACACACTGAAGGTGAAACACAGAAGTGAATCAAGGAAAAGCCTGCCACCAGTAAATCAGCTAGTCCATCTCCCTTTAACTGGTGCAGGATTGTTGCGTGCAGGTGCCTGGAATCCATGCAGTTATTTAATCCTGCAGCTAGTATTCTTTTATCTTTACAATTTGACTAATGTTTGTTCTTGTGGAAATGAAGGATACATGACACGGGCTAGAGCCAGGACACTCAGAGGGCAGACACTGCAAGTGTCTCTCACAGCTCTGCCGATGCACTTCACTCCTGCCCCGTAGTGCCCTTCCTGTAGAAGTCTCCCCTCAGGGAGGTCCATAAAGTATGTAGTACAGCAGGGGACACCCCTGGGAGAGTAAGCTAATACAAGCCAGCTCTTTCCACATGTGACCTTTATGAGATTTCACCCCCGGTGCTGCAGCCTAGGAAGGCTGATGCTCTAAGCTACTGAGCAACCAAGACTCCACCTAAGATTTCCTGCATACCATATTCATCCCACCCTGATTTGCACCGACAGCCCCAATAGATTTCAAAGGGGAGCCATGGCTGCACGGGACCTCTGAATCAGTCAGGCCCTAACCCATTTGTTCCAATGGTGGAATGAATGATGCTGCATGCTATTATTGTTTTAAAAATCTATGTGTTGATTGAATAATTGGCATCCTCCCCAGGCCATTGCAAGACAAAGAGGGCCTTCTGCCTTCCAATACCATTCACTGCTCCTCCCATTCTTTAGCATTCAGCAAGGACCTTTGAGAGAGTCTGGAGGAATTCATTTTCTTCCCAGCCCCCTCCAAACAACCCTACTGCTGGCTTTTCCAAGTGGGATTTGCAGGAGAAATATGAAAGCTAAAGACACACCATATAAATAAACATGGAATGGGAACACGAGAGGCAAACACAGAGGCCCAATGCAGACTAGAGAGACAATACAGCATAACAAATAGTACATTGCGCTTTGCCTGTGGCATTTTCCAGCTACATCAATAATTATATAAAACGGTCACTGATTTCTCAGCTGCCAATCGATACAGGCTTTGGTGCCGCCCCCCTCCCTGGCTGCTTGTTGACCAAGGTGCTCTTTGCAGGCTTCCACCCTGACCGCAGCGGGGATCGATTCCCGCATAATAAATGTGGCGCTTGTGCACCCTGGCAGGATCCAAGGGCTGGCAAAATGAGGAGCAACCTGGAGGTGAAGGTATCCACCTGTCAGGTGCAGTAGATAGTCAGTGATGACTCACTGCTTCACCTGGACAGTGACTGAGTGAAGTTCAGGAGTCAGCAGGCTCTCCAGCTACAAACTCACACTGCTAGGGCCACTCTGCAGCTGTCTTTCATGGCACGGGTGTGTCCTCTCACTCTTCAGCCCCAGCACAGCATTAGAGGGTGCTGTGCTGCTGGAGAAGCCAGTACTCTTCATGACACAGACACACTCCAGCACCCCAGGGGTAGTGTTCCCCTAGCTTCCCTGTTCTTCTGGCTAGGAGCATTGTAAATCACATTGCTATAAAGAGCAGAGACTTCTTCTCTCATTGCTGTCCCTCCCACCCTGTCTTAAGTGCCCAATCGCCAGAAGTGGCACTAAAGAGGGAGAAAATAGGAAAGCGGACGAAAAAAACTGATTGAGGACAAATAAATAAATCCCTCCTGTTAGCTGGTGTGGGATTCCAGCAGAGAGCAGGGCTCTAGTATAGATTTCAAACTATTAATACCATTATTTAAATGCCAGCCGGAGAGAGAGTTAGCAAGAGCTGCATCTGACCCACACGACTCCCCACAAATGGCAATTACCTCTAAAAGCTTCCCAAGTCAAATCTAATTAAACAGAGAGAGACATTTGGAAGCTGAATGGACGGCTTTTCTTCCTGGAAAGAGGGGGCTGCTGGATTAGAATTGACCAAGAAAAACAACCAGAAGCCATGTGTGGCATCTCCTCCGTGCAGTTGGGTGATGGAGGAAATTAGATTGCAAGCTGTCTGTGGCCAGGCTGTGTCTTTGATTCATTAGGAAACATCATTCCATTGCTATGTAAAGTGTCATGGAATATAATTGGTTCCGTCCTTACCCTAGGCAGAACTCCCACTGATGTCCAAAGGAGTTTTGACTGATTCACAACTATGGTATTGGAGGCCTTTTCCATTATAAGAACGGCACTCACAACACTGCCCTGTACCCCTCCCCCACCCCGCCCAAAAAACAAAAACAAAAAAACCAGCCTCCAACTAACCACCACAACAAACAGTAATAATAAGTGACCCTGAAACAAGTCAACTTAACTAAATCAATCACAGCTGAAAACTCTGAACAAAAAACCCTACCCTCCCTCCTCCCCCACAAGCAGAATTTTGGGCCCAAAGCCAGGAGAGGTGACAGACTCCATGAAGGCTACTAAGTGCCTTCTGTGCAGTGCCTAGATACTGCGGTGATGTGCCCACTGGCTAAAACCCTAGGATAGATAGGGGTATCATCTCCAGAGCCCTTGTTGCAGTAGTAACTTCTTGCAGCCAGAAGGACCAGGTTGACCCAGTTTTGTTACCTCAACTGTGGTTGTGTTCAGCCCCAGGTAATTAGTTGTGCTACAGTAGCACCTAGAGCCCCAACTGAGATGGGGGCCACAGGGTGCTAGGGGCTGCACATCTACGTAGAAAGATACAGTTTTGACACCACTATATTCACACCCTACACACTGTTGTATTAATCTTTGTGCAAAATATTCACAGTGAGAGCTCATTTGAAAACTAGGAACTCAGTGGTCAATAATATCATGGTAGAATATGTGTAGCGATGTTATATGTAAAATTATGAATTCCCCTTGAATGGTGTTGGCAGCATATGTTCAAACCCACATAATCCCAATGAGGCAGAACTGGCCAAGCGGGTCTTAAACAAGGGAGTGTGGGTTTACATATAGGTTGTAAAGAGAGTGCTCAGACAGCAAGAGGGGGAAGACAGGAGACAAGAAAAATATACATTTCAGCAAACCGGTGAGAAGAAACAACATAGTTCACCACCAGACACCATGTCACCATCTTTACTGTTCAAATGAACTTTAATTAGGGATAGCCCCCCAAGAAAATGCATTTCAATGGGTAACAACAACAACAACTCTCTCTCTCTCTTCCACCTAAGAGAAGAAAAGAAACAGCCTATGGACTTTTGGGAACAGATCCTGACCCGAAATTTGGTCAGCCCTGCTGCTGCAGTAGGACTTCACCTTGAACCAAGTTACATTAAGTTTAGTAAGCATTTTATATTTATTTTTCTTGTAAGCATTTCCAACTTTAATGCCACCTTACTTATACTCACTTAAAATCTCTCTTTTAGTTAAAATAAACTTGTTTTATTCTTCAATGTAAACTAATCCAGTGTTGTAAATTGTTTGGGAACTCCATTTAAGGTAGCAGACTGTTGTGTTTTGATCCTCTTAGAGGGGCATCAGACCTAGTATATCTGGGCTGCCCTGGAGAGGGCTGGACAATGCTGAACACACATTTGGGGATAATCCAGGAGTGAGAGTGTGGTGGAGTCACCCTGCAAGTAGTAACCAAGACTGCTGGAAGCCAGATGTGGCTGGTGTTTGCTGACAGGCTGCTGGGGTCAGAGCTGCTGAATGAGGGCTGTGGCTTTACACACTCAGGGTGTGACCTGCATGCTGTTTGGCTGTTTGTGAGGGGCCCAGGTTGGGCATTGCAGCAGGAAAGCATTGTGAGGAACCCCAGGTTGCAGGGCAAAGGTGACACAGCCCCTGACTTGTCTGGATTGCACCCTGGTACATCATAACAGTCCCTGCTGCAAAAAGCTCAGACTTAATTGAGAAAGGGTACAAAAGGAGAGGCATGACATGGGACTTGCTTAGGGCCAGTGACAGAGGCAGGATTAAGACCCAGCTGTCCTGATTCCCCATCCGGTGCCCTATCCACTAGACCACATTGCCTCTCCAGGGAGTCCAGAATGAAACAACATGCACCAGCACAAGTAATAAGCTGCAAAGGCACAATCACACCTGTGCCACTCCATCTCCTTCAGAACAGAATTCAAAGTTATAGTCTGACTTCACAAGGCCCTTGAGAAATCAGAACCCAGGCACCTTAGAGGCCACCTTGCCTTTCACAGTCTCTCAGGAGAACCTGTTATAGAGGCTGCTCAGAAGGGCAAGGTCTTCAGTCCTGCTGATGTGGAAAGAGCTAGGATGGGAGAATGCTCCCAACAAAGAATGTTGCTTGAGTATTTTCTCCCATTAAAATGAATTGAGTGGAGTCTATGCCCAGCAATAGAATTTTACTCATGCAAGTGATCCCAAAAAGGGGATTTAAAAGTATACGTTAGCAAGGGTTTAACTACATACAGAAGCCCCATCTTTCCTAGGTACTCGTATGTAAAAGGGAAGACTCACCTCTGGCAGGCCCCCTCATCACTGGGCATAGAATAGCAGCTCTTTCTTCTCTAGCACCCCCTGCCAATGGTTGCTCTGGTCCTGTGGTGTCCTCTCTTCTCATGCCTTGGCCCTCCAGCCAGGTCACATTTTAATTCCACCCCTTCCAGGGTAACAAAGTTCAACAGAAAACCCAGTGTCTTTATATCTGGTCCTTGGGCCCAACACTGGACCCCAAATGATTCTCAGACCCTTCTCTCAGGGTTTTAAATCATTTTCAGCCCCTTACAATAGGGGGCTCCATGCCATCTTCCCCAGTGGCTGGTAGGGGAACCCAGCACACCCACCACCACCACACACACTGGATTCCAATTCCTAAAAGGAGCAGCCAAGGATTGCTCTACCAGACACACTGCCACTGCCTCCTTGGATTTCTTCCTGCCTTCAGGCCTTTTGCCCAGCCCCTGTGTGGGCTCTGTGTAACAATCAGCACCTCCTAGGACTTCTCCCCAGAGATCTGGTTCCTTCTCTTGTCAGGGTCAGCCACAGGAGTTTGCACCAATCCTGTGTCT
Organism: Mauremys mutica; assembly: GCF_020497125.1. NCBI lineage: Eukaryota > Metazoa > Chordata > Testudines > Geoemydidae > Mauremys > Mauremys mutica. The sequence goes on along the minus strand of NC_059072.1, from coordinate 159,555,288 downwards.
TCCAGGTATCTTCCTTTCTCACCCCACACTAAGTTTCCTCCTCACACTGCAGGAGCCTTCCCATCGCCCTCAGATCCCTCCACTCTCTACCACCAAGAGAGTAACTGCAGGGTTCTTCCCTCGCTCCATAAAACCCCTCATCCTTCAATCCAACTGACCCTTCAGCTTTACCACCACTGCCTCCAGCTTTCTCCTGCTTCAGAACTACTCAGCTCCAGCCCCACACTTCCTCCTAGCTCAGAACCCTCTGGTTCAACTTTAGGCTTCTATCTACCTTTAGCTCCAGAGAGAAAACGGCCACCTAACTCACCAGCTGGGCTTCATCTTTAATTAGGCCTGGCCCATCCTCCAGGTGCAACCAAGTGTGTTAATTAGCCTTTCAGGCCCACATTAACCCTTTCACCGCCTGAGTGGGACAGATTCTCAATCACAGGCTACAGTTAACATAGTATCTGAACACCTGAAGCAGTGAAGTGCTACTATCTCCTTATTGTTGTCCTTGAGGCACAAAGGCCCAGATTCTATTCAGGCTCTTGACTACCATTGATTTTGATGGAAGCTACGAGCCTAAATGCTGGCCCTGTTTACCAGGAGCAAAAGTGTGTGCGAACGCTATTATTTCAGTTGAAACCAGGTTAACTCTAGGTCAGCTTGCATTGATTAGGAACAGGTTTAATATAAACCAAAATAAGTCACTCTTAAATCAGAATTGGAGTGTCCATGCTACTGTTTGCTCTGTTTTAACTAAAATGGTGCAAATGTGTATGTGGACAAGGACTGAGTGTTTGGTGGATAGCAGGAGAAGCAGGTTCTGATGACCAAGCTGTACTGGTGGAATTGTTAGGACTGATGTGTTGCATTTCCTTTGCATCTAAACAAATCAATTTGGAAGACTGATTTCTCTTTACTCTGCTGCTAGGGCTATCTCTTTTCATTGCGTGCTGAAGCTCAGTAAAGGTGATTAGCATATTTTATATAGAAGAATGCTTTATGCTGCGAAGGGATGAGGTTCCCAAAAACTCTCTGCCAGAGGCCTGGAACAGACAATTAAACGAGGATCTGAGCACACCCTTCACAGCTAGGATCATTTAACCAGTGTGTGTACATAAACGCTCTCACACATGCACAGTTTCTTTATGTTCCTATGAATGTGACAAGAGAAAATGACATTTTAAATCTGCATCCAGGCAATCAGTATATATAGCAGCCTACTTTTTCTCAGAAGATGCCTAAGGCAAGGCCTGCAAGACCCAAAAAGGGAGAAGTTTAATGTATTCAGCTGTCTCCTCATGCTGTGTATCTGCTACTTCTCCCTATGCTATGCCCTCTATGGAGATAGTCAAACTCTTTGTGGCTTCTTCACACCCTACAAGAGTTTGGGGGGAGGGATAGCTCAGTGGTTTGAGCATTAGCCTACTAAACCCAGGGTTGTGAGTTCAATCCTTGAGGGGGCCATTTAGGGAACTGGGGTAAAAATCTGTCTGGGGATTGGTCCTGCTTTGAGCAGCAAGTTGGACTAGATGATCTCCTGAGGTCCCTCCCAACCTTGATATTCTATGATTGTGCTCATCCACTCAGGGAACAGAAACAACAGCATGTGACTCATGTGACCAATCACAGCCAACCACCAAAGCTAAACTACTGAGTATCAAATACCCAGTGAACAGGTTGTGACCAACCCCTAGAAATAAAACCATCACCCTCATTCATGGAGTAGGTCTGAGAAAATGACCATCTACTCACAGGCATTACACACCCAAGCAATGAGGTTAAACCCATCAGCTGAAGGTTCCAATGCTGCCTAAGAGACATGGACAGCCAGTTTGCATTAAAATTAATAGGAGCCCACGTCTGCTTTTCAAGAGCCGATGGAGCAGACGAAGGCTGCAGGGCTCCTGACAGTTGTGCCAGGTTGGGAGAGGGCTTCCACTGAAGTGAGAAGGAGAGGGGGCGGTAAATCCTCTTGGGGAATCAGGTTCTTGTGGAAGACAGGCCCTATGGAAACTCAGAGGATTATTATTAGCTCCATTTGTGCTATTAACAAGTGTTGAAAGGGTCAGTGTGTGAGGTTTTCCTTCCCACAAATGGAAGGAGACACTCACAGGGGTGTGAGTTGTAATTATGGTCTTATCACCACAAAACACAGACTACCAAGAGGCAATTAGCACCAGTTGTCATAACCATGGTAAATATGTCATTGCTGCTATATAGCTGTAGCCCTTCAATTGCTCCCACCAGTGGGAAGCTGCAAGCCAGCAAGGCTACCTCACAAAGGGCTCCCCCACCCTGATGGGTTTGTAGACCAAGGAAGCCATGTTTAGACTGGTATATGAGTGAGGAAAGACGCTGTCAGCTGAATTAAACTGGATTCTTTCTTCAAGCAAAAGGCTGGAACCTTAAAGCCCTGCCATCTTGTCCCTCTCCTGCTCCTCAGCTCCCTCTAGTGTTCTTAGGTTCGCACTGCAGCACCTCATTCCTGCTCCTAATCACTTACAGAGACATTTTCAAAAGCATCTAACTGTATTTTCAAAAGTGACTTGAGGCCCATATCCATTCATTCCAATGGGAGTTAGGGTACATGTACATTGTGGAGATGACTCCAGTTTAAGTACATTCCCATAACTATGCCAGGATAACCCTGTAGTGTAGATGCGCTGACACCAACGGAAGCAGTTTTTCCATTGGTATGGGAACACTACCTTCCCAAGCGACAGAAGTAGGTCGATGGAAGCATTCTTCTGTCAATCCAGCTGCATTTACAGTGGGGGTTAGGGTAGCATAACCATGCTGGTCAACCTAACTTAAGCACAGACCAAGCTTTAGGCCTAGTCTACACTTAAAATATAGGTCAACATAGCTACATCACTCAGGGGTTTGAAAATTCCACACCCTGATTGCCGCAGTTATGCCAATCTAACCCCCAGAGTAAATGAAGCTGTGTTGATGGACCAGTGCTTCTGTTGACCTAGCTACTGTCACTTGGGAAGGTGGTGGTCCTACATCGATGGAAAAACCCCTTCTGTTGGCGTGCATCACGTCTACACTATGGGGTTATGCTGATATAGCTATGGCAACATAACCATGCTGCTATAGTCCCCGTAGTATAGCCATGGCCTAAGTCGCTTTTGAAAATAGGACTGAGGGTCTTAAGGAACTGTCTACACACAGAAGTTATTCCAATTTAAGTTAAATTAGTCTAGTTAAACTGGTCTAACTTTACTGTGTAAACTCTCTTATAATCAGTTTTAAACTGGTTATAGCAATGTAGCATGCATATAAGCCAAGTTTAAACCAATGAGTGTCCACATACAAAGTTGCACTGGTTTAACTACACTGGTATAAAAATAATACCTTTAATTATATTGGTACAACTTTGTTGGTAGACCCAGTCTCTTAGGTACTTTGAAAAAGTTTACCCACAATCCTTATCCCTTTAGAATTCCTCTTGTCCTGCAAAAAAGGAGTGTCTTTTCTAAGGAGGAACTAAATGCTATTCAGTCTGCAGACCAGGATCATCCCTAAAGGGCATGAGGAAAAACATACTCTGAGTGTGATCTCCATGTGAACTCTCTTTTCCTTGTCCTGTATACAAACGCACCCACACATGCCTAAGGGACAGGCTCTAAAGTGCTGGTGTTGCAGTTGGTTTAGATGACTACTGGGAACTTATTAGGACCTGCTATGTTTGCAAGTCTAGGGTAAAAATTAGCTAAAGGAAAGGATCTCCAGCGTTTTTATTGCTGGAGAATGAACGTCAGGATTTGGACGCATGCTTGTTCAATAGGCAATAAAATGGTTCTTACTAAAAAGTTAACATTTACCAAAGTGGTGGTGTCTGATTTACAGCAGTTATATCCTCTTCTACATGCGATGTAGGGATAAATTAGGATATTGCTATATGGTAGGTCCTGGTAAACACTGACTTCTTAATAGAGGCCATCATGCTGCTTAGGATATGAGCACTCAAGGATGGAGTGCTCTAAGAGGTCAGAGCAACACAAAATGACTCTTAATACTTTGGCAGAAACCACAATGAGCATAAATAGTTTTGGTCTGTCAAGGCCTGAAGTACCCAAGACAGTAAGTGCTAGATCCTCATGGGTATTTAGGCTTCTAATTTCCATGATTTCAATGAAAAGTATGTGCCTAAACATATTTGAGGATCTGGACCTAAATGGTGAAATTGTCAACAACTCACAACTTTGTTGAGCACAGTTTATCAGAGGTATTTCATGACCTTTCCTAATAGCGAAATAGCAGAGCAATGGTGTTGTGCTTGGTCCTCGATTGATTATTCTCCTTATTTTGCTATTGAAGGCTTGGTGCAAAAGCCTGTGGCTAGCCATTCAATGAGTGTCAATGGAATCAACAACTAGAGGATGCACCAAATAATGAGCATTGTAGATGTTAGGCAGAGATAGGACTATACTGAAATCCCAGATCCAACCACCTTTGAACTGTGGGATGGCTTGAATCCACATCTGAACTTTGGGGCTTGGGCCCATGGCTAACACTGAGCAAAGATGAAGTCACAATACATTTTTGGATGGCTATTTGAGTGACTCGTGCTACAGGTATTCAGGATAGTTGTAGCCATGTCAATCCCAGGATATTAGAGAGACAAAGTGGGTGAGGTAATATCTTTTATTGGACCAACTTCTGTTGGTGAGAGACACAAGCTTTTTGAGCCACATAGAGCTTTTTGAGCCACTTGTTAGCTCTTAACGAACTGTTCACAATGCTGGTAAAAACGGGCCTTGCTACTTTTAACAAGCAAGTGAAATTCTATGCAGATTTAAGTACTTTGTTGAGAGCAACGTGCTACATTAACGGAGAAACAGGACTGTGCTATAATGAATACAGAGTGGATTCCTCATTGATGCAGCTGGACACTGACAGGCCCTGTGGTTCTTTCTGGCTCTTTGGCTGCCAGACTGACTAACACAGCCTATGCCGCCTAGCGTCACCACACAGGGTCTGCCTAACTCCTGGCCTGGATTGAGCAGTTATGGAATGGATAGCAAACTACATCGAGGAAGGTACAAATGAAAGAAATGTATCATTCACATGAAAAGCTTCTTTACCATGCAGGTTACAGAGAGAGAAGCTGAGCATGGTATGTATTTATCAACAGCACATTAAAGCTCCAGGGGTCCAAAGGTTATTTCATTTCAAATGAAGACCCTCCTGCTCATTTTAAAAGGCTCCACAAGAAGCTCTCTGCATTAAAAAAGGATATCATGTTTTTCCAATCTGCTCTCCCTATGTCCTCTCAATTCAACCAGACTTTATAGCAGGAAGAGCCTTGAATTCACTTTTTGTATGACTACGTGTAAAGCTTAGCAAGCAAAATGTTGCACCGGTTGGTCAGAAATGAGGGTTTGTGCCAGTGCAGAACATGTTTCTTGCTATGACTTGCCAAAAGATGCCCAGCGTGATAGCTCTGTACTGTAGACTGGCTGTTCTGCTCTATATAACACTGGGATGAGTAACAGATGGGATTTCTTCCACACAGAAGAGGGCTATCTTCTCCTCTCAGGTACAGCTCTACAATCCCAGGGAATCCAAGAGGAGAATTTTGCCACAAAGCTCTTTCATTCACAAAAGAGACCATCTATCTACTGGTCCAGAAGCAGTCAGGATCTAGCAGCTAAAACATAGAGCTAATATCAGTAAGCTTGGGGTCATACTCTGCAGCTAACTCGCTATGTAGGACTGCATGCTCACAGAGAGTGCGTCAATTTCCCCATCTGCAAAATGGGGATAATCATTCCCAGCCAAAAGCCTTCATTTAGCTGAAATCACAGTGAAATTCCCAATGAGTAACTTAAAAGTGAAAACACTATACAAGAATATGAATTTTAAAACCCTATGCATTAGGAACCCAGGAAATTTAGCATTAAGAATAACATTTCCCTAAATGTTTGAAAAAGTATTAAAATGCACAGTTAAGGCAATCAAATGATCATAGCTCTGTCCCTACCTGATATCCTGGATATGGTCGGGGGAGAACACGGAGACAACATTGTCCATCCATTTCATTTAACCATTTACAAACCCTCGAATGTGTTACTTTCTGTGCAGTGGTTGTATACACTTTGTACACCAGGCACAGAAAAAGATGCTGTCACAGTCCTGGCAGGGTTCCCCCTGCTGGACACTCACCAGGAAGCTGTATTTGGGTCTCTCGCACTGGGAACTAGGTGCTCTTCTAAGCCATTGTTTCCCACACCATGGGTCATGGGAAGGTTCTAGATAGGTCTCCAAAGCCCAGGCTGGATTAACGTATCACTGGGCCTTGGCCTAGGCAAACATTCACTTCTCCCTGCAGCCACCTAGGGTCACAGCTCCCCAGGTTGCAACCCCTGGAGTGGGGAGCTGTACCCAGCTCTGTGGGACAGGAACCACTGCTGTGTTTAGGGTTGCCAGGCATCCGGGTTTTGACCAGAATGCCCGCTCGAAAAGGGACCCTGGTGGCTCCGGTCGTTAAAAGTCTGGTAGGTGGTGCAGCGTGGCCCTGGGGCTAAGGTAAGCTGCCTCCTGCCCTACTTCCATGCGGCTCCTGGAAGTGGCTGCCAGGTCCTTGCGGCCCATAGGCGCATGGGCAGCCAGGGAGGCTCCACACACTGGCCCTGCCCCAAGTGCACATGCCACAGCTCCTATTTGCTGGGAACCACGACCAATGGGAGCTGTGGGGGCAGAGCCTGTGGGCATAGGGGCAGCACGCGGAGCCTCCCTAGCCACCCGTGTGCCTAGAGGCTGCAGGGACCTGGCGTCCGCTTTTTGGGAGCCACGGTAAGTGCTGCCGGGACTCCACACTCCCCATGCACACATGAATCCCCTGCCTTGGTCCTGAGTTTCCCCCAACACCCTGCACAGCCCTAAGCCCCCTCATGTACCCCAAACCCCTCATCCCTGGCCCCACCCCAGAGTCCACAAATCCCAGATGGAGCCCTCACCCCCCACATCCCCCACCCTCCTGTCCCATCCCGAAGCCCCCTCCTTCACCTCAAACCCCTCATTCCCAGCCCCACCCCAGGGCCTGCACCCCCAGCTGGAGTCCACACCCCCTCCTGCACACCAAACCCCTTGGCCCCAGCCCAGAGCCCTCTCCTGCACTCCAAACCCCTCATTTTTGGCCCCACCCGAGTCTGCATCCCCAGCCAGAGCCCTTGCCCCCCTCCTGTACTCCAATCTCCTGCCCCTGCCTGATGAAAGTAAGTGAGGGTGGGGGAAAGCGAGCGATGGAGGGAGCAGGAGCAGGGCCTCAGAGAAGGGGTGAGGCTTAGGGGAAGGGGTGGGGGCAGGGCCTTGGAGAAGGGGCAAGGCCGGGTGGGGGCAGGGCCATTCGGTTTTTTGCAATTAGAAAGTTGGCAACCCTAGCTGTGGTATGAGTGCAGGGCATGGTCAACGTCCACCAAACCTCCATGGTCCTCCCTTCTGCATCAGGCCAGGATTGTGGGTTGCAAACAAGGACAAAATGCTGTGAGTGGGTCACCTTAGTAAAATGTCCTAAGCTTCCCGAGTTCGATTAGGCGCCAGCATTGTTAATTTCCTTGGCGTCTCTGGCTGTCTTCCTGGGCACAGGCTCCTTGTCACCCCTTTATATAAATGGGGCCCTGCAGCCCAGCTGCCCTAGGCCCCCAAGACAAGTGCTGACCATCCCCCCCACTGCCAGACACTCCAGTAGCTTAGCACACCCTCTTGCAGAGCTCCGACCTCGTGGGCACGCTGGCTTTACAGTTCCTCTCTTCAGGACACATGATAGTGGAAGCATGTGAAGCACAGGCTTTGCAGAGGGTTCCAAAACCAATCATTTTCTACATTAGCTAGCACAAGAGATATATAGATCCCAACAAGACCAACATCTGGGAAAATTTCTCTGCCTCATTGGCCTCACCACGCCTGGGCTTTCTTTGGGCCTAGATCACAGTCCAGCATTCACCCTCCTGCACATGGCGTCTCTGAATCATGGCATCTCTGTCCCCTGCAGCCAGCTTCCTTCCTCCTCAGCTGGTCGTGCAGCTGGAAAGAACCCCTCTGCTACAGAAACAGGCCCCTCTGTTCTTCTCTCTTGCCCAACTTCCAAGCTTCCTTTTGTCTCTGTGAGTCCCTCTGATTTCCCAGTGTTGGCAACCTCAACGGATCAAAAATCATGTTTTTGTTTGTTTGTTTGTTTTAAAGAGTATAGTGTGTTTCTTTGGTCTGTCTTTTGATTTTCAAACTCCTACTGTCCACCCTGGTGTGTGACAATTAGTATTACCCACTCTCCCAGATGCATTAGGTGAACTGATTTTAGCCTCTGCTGCAGGAGCTCTCAGCCCACCCCCCAATCTGTCTGTACCTTGCCCAGCCATCAACTCCCAACCCCCTCAGTTCAGGCCCATCTCTGCTTCTACTGGGATTCTTCATCACCAAGGCCTAGAGGAGCTGCAGCAAGGTCCCATCTCCCCTTTCCCAGGCTAGGGTGGGCCCCTTCCCATGCCAGAGGCTGCAGGGGGGGTGGGGCAAAGCTGTGCTGAGCTCTTTCCTCTCTCCTCCCTCCTCCTGTGAAAGCAGCAAGCGGAGCTGACCTTGTGAGGATGTGAGGGGCTCACTCTAAAATCCCTGCACTCAAAAAAATATGAGCTGGCTGTAGTGTTCCCCAACTCCCCACAATGTCTTCAGCTCTATAGGTTTTAAGACCCAGCACTAACATCTGATCTCTTTGCTCTCCTGTACTGGCACTATTCAAACCCCACCAGCCTGCAGAGAGGATGGAGAAAACCAGTTTTAGCTAGGATGCAGCTACATGTTTGTTCTTCCCTAGTGACATCTATTCAGGTGCTGATAGTATTTAATGATCCACCTATTTATGCACAGATGTGCTGGCACCACTTCCCTGTCTCTTAAGCACACAAGACAGTCATAAGATATAAGAATACAGACAGTTCATAAAAGCAAACTGGAATTCACAAGTTGTACATATACCTAGTTCCCAGATCATCACAGCTGCACTTTATAAAATCCTTTTTAGGTAATAGCATACGGAGGGCCATCATTCCACACTCTTCATTAAAACTCCTTGGGCCACCAATTACACAAGAATCAGTGATGTTCAGACCTCCTAGACCTGGACCAAAGAACTGCAGCACTTGCCTGAAAAGAACAAAGGTTAGTTTGGTGACAAAGCTGCACCCTCCCAATTGGCATCAGACCTGCAAGTCTGGATGAGCACATTGTCTTATCCTGGAAGATTTCTGTTTCCCGTTCTGAAAAAGGATGATGTTGGTATGATGGAAGGAGGGCTGTGGTGGGGTGATGGTCCCAGGACATTGGCTTTGGGACACTTAAAATGTCTGCAGCCACAGTCTGTGAACATTTCACAGCCCTTAGTCTTCGATCCAAAGATAGGGTCCAGATCCACAAAGCCTTGGGCACCTAAGTCAGTTTTATGCCCCACTGCCATTCACTGGACTCCTCCTGAACCCTGTAGGCACCTCAAATCAATCAGCACCTAAGTTTTCAGGGTATAATTTCCTTACGTGCCTATGTTTCTGCCTGGGCACACACACTGCTGCCTCCCTCTAGGTGTCTGGATGCCTAAGTTGTGTGTGGGGCCAGATCCAGTAGGTGTGCTCAGAGACCACCGCTGCATCAGGGTTCATTCAAAATCCAGCTAGAGGAGGCAGCGGTGCAGCCATCATCCACGTTATAACCTTTATCCCTACAGTTACAGCACTTGCCTGGGAGGTAGGAGTCCCCAGTTCAATCCCCGCTCCTGGCAGAGAAAGGCTTTGAATGCGGGGGGCGGTCTCCCTCATCTCAGGAGAGTTCTGTAACTACTGAGCTATGGGATATTCTGATGGGCAGGGGGGCACCCTTGATCACTCCTGTTTAAGCTGTGGATAAATAATGAAAGAGTGGTTAGGGCTGGGGGACAGGACCCTCAGTTACCCACAGCCCAGGCAAGTGCTCTGACCACTAGACTAAAAGTTATAAGGTACCAACACCATCTCTAGCCATGGAGTGAGGCAGGTGCCTAACTCAGTCCCTCAGGCACCTATTCAGAGATCGCTAGCAGAGCTAGCCACTTCCCGGCAGCCTGGATTTAGGCACCTCTCTCTAAGAGAGGGGCAGGGTTTAGCACACACCCCTCTCATCAGCAACTCCCATTGGTTACCATAGGCAGCAACCAGTCTTAAGAGTCTGTCTCTCCCCATTCATTTTATAGAAACCTAGGTACCTAACTAAGGCTTTGTGGATCATAGTGTTGTTTCTGTGATTTTCTAGGCAGCTAAAAGTTAGGCAATTTGATGCTCAGCATTGCAATGCCTAAACCCCCTTTTCTGGATCCCACCCTAAGAGCCTAAATACCTTTGAGTAAGTGCCTATTAAGGAGTTTAGGAGACCAGAAAGCAGGTTGCTTGGAACCCCTTGCATGGGACTCGGAGAGCTGCAGGAGACAAGAAGAGAAGCAGGGGAGGGAGTCTTTACACCCTAGGACTGTGTTTGAGAAATGCCCCATGCTGTGTGTGTGAAGAGCTGGATCTCTGTGTGACACTGGGGGCTCTTGAAAACCTATTTAATCACAAATTATCTGAACGGGCATATAATTTGTGATTAAATAGCAGCTAAACATCTTTAGGCATTCCAATTTGCAAATAAATCCATTACTCCCATCAAAAGTTAGAAGGGGGGACAGGAAAAAGGGCTTAGTATGGAAGCATAGACTGATTCTTAACTATGGAGTTGTGACCAGTGCATTCAGAGTACTTACCCACCTGTATGAAGTGCTTTGAGTGCTCTGAGTAGAAAAGAGCTACATAAAGTACTAGTGACTCAGAAAGTTTAGCTTTTCAATTTCCTCCGTGATTTTGTAAGATGATGATAATAATACTTAGAACCTTCTCATCTGAGGATTCCAAAGCAATTTATGAACATTAATGCATATAGCCTCACAACCCTCCTGTGAGGGAGGCAAGACGAATTACAACCATTTTAAAGAGGGAGAAACTGAGGACACAGAGAGACTAAGTGACTCAACCAAGGCTACACCGGATGATATGGATGGTCTCTGCTTCACACTTGGAAGATGTTGAACATTTGATCAAGAATGTCAAATCCTGTGCAGTGGTTTGTCCACGGAAGAGACCACGGTACCTCATGGCAGATGTAGTTCAGCAGGGGAGCTGGGCCCAGAGGGGAAAAGAGGGCCATGAGGGATTCAGAGCTACAACTCCCATGAGGCATTCTGGTGACTCAGGCAGATACACTGATTACTGTCATCCCAAAACTAAATGTTTCATTTTGCTTTTCCTGATGGAAAATTCTGCCAAAATCAATCATTTCAGGTGGAAAATGTTGATGTTGGCAAAACACCAATTCTGATAGAAAAATGTTTTATTCTAATTTTTTGACCAGCCCTATTCCTCAGGCTTGATGCATAACCTCCCTCTGCAAGCCTTAGCGAATCTGTCTTCCCCAATAATTTCAGAGTGGATCACTAGCTACCTGACAAGCCTACATAGGGCACTCAGTCTCCAGTTGATCGTATTGAGGCTTCTCAGGGAGCCGCTAAACCCATTTAGTCTCATTGGGCTCTGTTAAGCCTGTAAAGGCTCCACAGTGACTGAGGATGGTTATGAAGGACCCCACCAACCTTACTAAGGCTTGTAGAAGGTGGAGGGGCCCTTGACAAGCTAAACAAGGGTTGCAAGGAGATGAACTCTCCAACAGGCATTGTAAGGCTCACAGCAGGATGTTGCAAGGGACTCCAATAAGCCTCCATACTTCCAAGGTGGTCATAACAGAACTATTGAGGTTAGGAGTGGTGGTATGGCCCCCATTCAATGACTCACATACTCCCACCCCTCACTGCGTATCCCCACTCTGCTGAGACCTTCTCACGGTCCCCTTCTCTACAGCTACCCACAGTCTAGGCTCTTCTCCAGCCCAAACCCTCCACTACCTGCTCTCTTACAGACCTCTAAGGAAGTGAACATCTTAGGAGAGACATAGGAGAGGGTTTGTGGGATGACCACACAGCTAGGGGAAGGGGAGAGCAGACAAGAGAAGAAAACGCCTCTTTGCTGCTCCCCTGCTCAACACAGATGAAACCAATTAACCTCATTTTAATGGTCTCCCACTCTCCTTTCCCACACAAGGAGCTGGCAAAAAAAAAGCTAAATTTTGTTTAAAGGATAGGGGCCACTGCTTTTGTAAATTGGCCTTAATTTGCAAACAGGTTCTCTGATTAATTTTTGGTGGAAACTTTCCCCTTTCTCCAGTGCAAAACCTCACTAGGCATCAGTGAGTACTGTGAGCTCTGTCTAAATGAAAAGGGAGAGAGACAGTTACATTTTTTAAAATAAAAGCTTCTGCCTCCAGCAGTCATTTGCTGGAACAAGCCAACGAACCATTCTGATCTCATTATTTAAAATCTTAGCTTTTAACATTAGAGCTTAATCAACTCATCTTTGGTCCAATCACGTTGATCTTGACTCTGTGAATGAAGAAAACTAAAATGCATTTCTTTTTCTCTTCCCAGGTGTGTTTTTTTTTGGTTTGGTTTGGTTTGGTTTTTTTGCTACAAATGGCAAAGAAGTTAGAAGGATATTTGCACTCTGCTTAATGCCTCTGGTTTTTAGCATGTAAAAAATCAGGAACCCCTTTATCCAATTGACTTCAAATTTGTTAGAAAAATTCTAACTTGGCCCCAGATCTAACCTACCAGTTTTGAGACCAACACTCCATTGTTTGTTTGTTTTTCTGGGGGAGGGGTAGATGACAAAAAGCAGGCTCATAATGAAAATTCACTCGCATTGCTAACAGTGGACTGGCTCCCACCGTTCCATAAATTACAGTATAGAATAATCCTGCATTGGCAAGATGATGGACCGGATGGTCTAATAGGGCTAACTTCTATAATTCTGCATGGCAGGGATTTTGGCCCAGATCCTCAGAGGTATTGATTTCAATGAAACTTAGGCATGTAAGTACCTTTGAGGATCTGGGCCCTTTTCTCTCCTTAGATCTGTAAAGTGCCATGCACCTCTATAGTGCCATAAAATTAAAATATTAGAACAATGAAATAATAGATGTTTGGTGGGACTCCATTTTCCCTGATTTTCCACAACAAAAATATTATTATTAGTATTACAGAAGCACCTAGAGGGCCCCGTGAAGATTGAGGCACCATTGTGCCAGGTGTGGACAAATACAGAGCCATTCATGGCCCAAAGATTTTATCACCTAAATAGGCTGGACAAACAAAGGACGTATTATTTTCCCCGTGTTACAGATGGGGAACAGAGGCCCGGACTATTTAAATGACTTGCTCTAGTCACACATGATATCTATGGCACAGCCAGAAATTTAACCCAGATCTCCTGCAGCTCAGCCTCATACGTTCACCATAAACCCCTCTGTCTGTTCTGGAATGCGCTCATGTTCCTTAGCGTGACTAACAGAATGGATTCTAGGGGGCTGATTGTAACTGTGTCGTGATTCTGAATAACCTTGCGTCGGTCGAGTAGGGAGGAATGGCCTTGCCCCACTAAGAGGCCTTTCCCTTCACTCAGTTCCAGCTTCTAGGGTTTCAGATATTGAAAATACTGCATAAGTGACAGCACCGAACAATATTAAAGGCACATTGAAAGAGTATTTTATGCTATTCCATTTTAATGGCTGGTGTTTTTATTACATAGCTTGTATGGTTACAGAATAGTCTGTGCAGATTTAATGCCTGGGTATTGTAATATCCAAGGTGAGGATATTGAACATTCTATTACAGTGTAGTTTAGGACATCAGTTTATTTTAAGTATCCGCTTCTCCTTGTCCCCTTCCCTCGTGTCCATGAGCTTTTCCTGATCCTCGAGACTGGTAGCTCTGCAAGGCTATCTCTTATAACTGAAAATATGAATCACTGGTCTTCTTCTAGCATCTTCGAGCTGAGGGTTCAAAACACTTTACAAACATTAATGAAACCTCAATGAGACTTTATTATTATCCCTATTTTCCAAATGGGGAAACTGAGGAACAGAGAAGGAAATGGCTTGCCCAGCATATCAGTGACAAAACTGGGACTAGAACCAGGAGTGTTAGCACTTAGCTTCCACTAGGCCACACACACTGACTGCTTTTAACTGTGAGTGCCCTTTTAAGGGTGATTAGAATTGGCATATGATTCATTTCACTGCATCACAACAAATTGCCTCCATATCTCTCAGTGTACAGCTGACTTTAGCAAATACAGCTTCAGTAGCCTTGCCATTCCTCTTCATCAATGTTCTCTGCCAGATCACTGAAATCTCCTCCCCCCAGCCCTGCTGCCATAACTGCTGCTTGGGACAGTGGAGAAAACTCAGCCCCCACTCTGAGCAGAGTCAAAGAGACACTAATGAGCAGAGGAGGTAAGTGTAGGGCCAAAGTCTCTTAGGAGAGGCCCAACTGTTGCGATGGGTTCTTCCTGATCATTGAAAAACCCAGAGCTGAATCATGTAGTGGTGCTGTCACTGAGCTCTCTCCTAGCTGAAAAAGAGCTCAGAATCACTGAAAATTACCCACCAGAGAAACTGCCTTGCTACTATCAGGCAGTGGCAGAACAGAGCAGATTAGTGATCCCAGTCCTGTCTCCTCTTTCTGACAATGGCCAGTGAAAGTTGATTCTGCAAAGAGACTTAATCCAGCACAATGCACCTTCCTGGGCTATACTATACTGAAAGGAGACATTTCTTCCTGACCATATACCCTGAAGTATGAAAATGGTCCCTTGTGAATTTCAAAGTCAGTAGCATAGCTATGAATGCTATTCTTTATACAAGTGCCATATCAGCTGTTCCCCTCTTGCTAAGCTATTTGTCACAGTGATTCTCTGTGACAACACGTGCCACAGGTTTTTTGCATCTGATCCATTACAGGCATACTGCCTTTTCACTGGCATGGTGTCCTACACTGTTTATATTAAGGGGAAGAGTAAAACCAGCATGCTGCGGTCCAGTGCTCAAGACCGTAACACAGCAGTTTCTTAGACTCAGTTGTTGCTTTTGTTGAACATCAGAGTCAGCAGTCCCAGATGTATTGGTATCTGGGCTCTTTTGGGCATCCAAAAAAATACTTACATGGCACTTTATCATTTTACCAACCTTAGCTTTAGTTAGCCCTCACGACCACCCAGTGAGGGGAATTGCATTATTCCCATTTTACAGATGTGGAAACTGAGGCACAGAGAGGTGGCAAGATCAGGGTCAGGACTCATAAATCCCTGGCTCAGACCATGAGAACATGGCACTCTCGCTCAACATTGCGTGCAGAGACCATTTGTTGCTGCATCTGGACCTGCTGTCCTCAGATACTATGGGTGACAGGCACCAATATAAGAACCTAGCTAGCTACATGTGGGGTACCTAAGCATTGTGGTAACTGGAAGTCCCTTTGGACATGACATCCAGGCAGAGGTGAAAGTAAGCCGGTCCGGTATGGCGTACTGGCAAGAGCCAGTATGCCATGCAGGACCACACCGGCTTCCGCGGCCAGGATTAAAAGGGTTCTGGGCTGCCCGCAGCAGCGGGGAGCTCTGAGCCCTTTAAATCCCACCCACAGCTCCGGCGGCCGGGCTGGGGCTGGGATTTAAAGGACTCGGAGCTCCGCACTGCTGCAGAGAGCCCCGAGCCCTTTAAATCCCGGCCCAGCCCAGCAAGGCTCGGGGCTCCCTGCAGCTGTGGGAGTCCCGAGCCCTTTAAATCCCAGCTGGAGCTGTGGTGGGGATTTAAAGGGCCGTGGAGCTCCGCGGCGGCTGGAGCCCTGGGCTCTTTAATTTGCTTGTGATCCCCGGGAGCTCCCAGCCACCTCTGCAGCTGGGAGCCCCGGGTTGATTTAAATGCCCTGGGGCTCCCAGCCACAGCCGGTGCCCCAGGGCCTTTAATCTTGAGAGCCCCCGTCTCTTCCGGTTGAGGCCATGCCTTTTTCAGATGAGGCCACACACCCCCAGGACTCCGGCAGTACCAGTAAGTCCTGTAAGTTACTTTCACCCCTGCATCCAGGGCATCTGTCTTTATGGCAACTGAACCTTCTGGGTATTATTTGCTAGGTGAAGAGAAGGTGACAGAGAGGATCTCTGGCAGGCCTAACAAAAGTCACTCGTCAATCACAGATTCTATGAACAAGAACCTAGGCTAAGGAGCATGTGTTTGGAGTCTGGGTCTAAAGGACAATAATGCATAGTACAGGGGGATGCACCTCTTTCTCAGCAAAGCCAACAATAGGTGTTTTGAGCCACCCTCTGCTAAGATCTTGGCCTCCCACAGCATGTAATTTTAAAAATCTTAATTGACTAAAGTTTTCTGGAAACCTTATGGAAGGAGAGGCAGATAGGCCAGCATATTAATGCTAGAGAGTAATGATAAATGCTTCCTGCATTAGGTTTCTCTAGGGGTGAGGGTAAGGGTAATGCGGTCAGGGTTCGACGTTTATCTCCAGAGGCAATAGCACGCTGCAGCCTACGTGCACTCTATTTCACATGCCACGCTGCTGATTAAAATAAGCAGACATTTCTGTGAGGTGAGTGCCATTTGAATTGACAAAGTGGGATTTCTGCTGTACACTTCACACATAACGTGGCCCTTCCTAGACTTTGAAGGCAACGGCTTGTTGCCGTAGGGTCTGAAACTAACAAAGCCGAGCAACACGAGCCCAGGGCTCCCGTTGGATCCCTCATCAAAGACAATATTAAACAGCGCTGCTTTCAGAATTACTATTCTGGGCCACTTGGGCACTGAAAACAGAGACAAGGAAGTTATTTTTTGCTACCATAGCTGGCTGCAGCTGAGAGGGTCCCGAGAAAAGCTATCTTATTTTAATGGCTCACACTCAGGGGCGGCTCTAGGTATTTTGCCCGCTCCAAGCATGGCAGGCAGGCTACCTTCGGCAGCTTGCCTGCGGGAGGTCCCCGGTCCCGCGGATTCGGCGGCAGCCTGCGGGAGGTCCGCCGAAGCCGCAGGACCAGCGGACCCTCCGCAGACATGCCGCCGAAGGCAACCTGCCTGCTGCCGTCACGGCGACCGGCAGAGCGCCCCCCGTGACTTGCCGCCCCAGGCACGCGCTTGGCGTGCTGGTGCCTGGAGCCGCCCCTGCTCACACCGCCTGTGCCTTTGCAGGACTCTTATTAATGAGACTAGATTTCTAAGGCTTGTCAAATACACTCCTGTTCCTCCCCCAGTGGTTTCTCCAGATGTCTCCCTGAGCACATTAGGAAACGTCCCTTTCCTGGATCATTTACCCCGCCCGCACAGCTGTCTGTTTCTCCACTTTTTCTGACACCAGCTCTGGAGACCCACAGCCCATCACTTGGGAAGTACCGTTCTTCCCAGTGTGGGTCTGTGGCTAGAGCCCTGACTGGAGAGTTCTGGGATCTGAAGTCTAGTCTCAGCTCTGCTACTGACTTGCTGTGTGACCTGAGGCAAGTCACTTAGCCTTAGTTTCCCCCTCTATAAAATGGGGAGATGTTAACAATGTTTATCCACCTGCATTAAAGCCCTTAAAGATTAAATTAATGAAAAGTGCTAAGTACTAATATTATGAGAGATAAACTGACAGGAAATTCACTGAGGTTAGTAGCAGCCATGGCAGGAGGAAGTGTCTGTGTCTGTGTGTGTTGCGTGGAACAGCTGAAGCAGCTATAAAGGACTCTGCCGCTACCCACAGTGCAAGGCCAGCAGGTTCCTTGATGAATTGGCATATAACTGCACCTGAGATCTTTTGCATTGTTCTCTCAGGACTGCAGAGTGGGTGTTTTGGACTCCCCGATTCTTCCAAGTGCTCATTGTCAGCTGGCTAGGGTGCGTGAATGGAAGAGGCTGTTCCATTTCTCCTCCTCCTCATGCAGGCAACCATCTTCTCTTTCCCTCTTTGCCACCCTATGGATTTGAGTCTCCATGCCAGAGAAGTCTGGTTTAAGGGCCTTGAGTAGGGGAAGGTCAGAGGGAAGCCTGGGCATTAATATAGGACAGGACTTAGGACGGAGGATGCGCACATGTCCTCACCCAGTCTGTCGCCAGTTTCACCAGCTCAGCCAGCTAGCAGCTCATTCAGGCAACCAGTCTGCACAGGGGTTACAAAAAACTGGGACGAAACACTGGTGCTTGTAAAACTGACAAGGGCACTACGTCAGGCCCAGGAAACAGGAAGGTACTTGGTTTCAGATGTGCATGGACACCCTAACGACACCTGTTTTTCAATGTGAGCCTCATATCAAGGTTTCACTACTCTGGGGTCATGAGTCAAGCATAGGCCACAAGCCATTTCCTGGGGCTTATAAAATTCCCCACCCTGTCTAAGCCTTTGGTTTTTTTTTAAAAAAAACAAGTATCTTATCCTTGTGGTTGTGAAGCAAAGCTTCGGGACATAAATAGCTGCATTATTTAGGTTTATTGAACAGCTGACACCGGGAATGCGCAGTTCATGAAATTTTCAGTGAAGATGTATGAATGAGGCTTTCTGCTACATTTTTTAAATGTGAAATTATCAAAATTTTATGCAGTGTCGACTCTGGCCATATATGATGCAGTGAACGGAATGCGTTGTTCTGTTTTGTAAGGTGACTCTCACCGATTTGCAATGCACAGGTGCTCAGCTTACATGTAAAAAGGGGCTTTCTCGCTGTCAGTCCTGCAAAGGCTACCTGGTTCTCTGAATCAAACTGGGCACTTACCTTTTCAGGGACCCTCACCAATTCTATAGGTTCTGCAGGCTAACGTATAGCCCTAGTTATACCTGTGCAATCCCACTGCCTTAGCTTAGACCCTCAAGGGAAATTCAGTCCATCAGCATGGCATGTGGAATTTCCTCCCTTGGGAACACCTCTGGCATGAAGGCCAAAGTGGACAAGGGTTTCGTGTGAACAGCAGTTGAACGTGGATCAGTTGCTTCTAAGAGCTAGGCCTCTATGTTACACTCTGGTGTTAGTTTTAGCACCTCAGTCTTTCCACACTGGAACCAGTCAGGCCTCTTTGTTTAAAAGCCTTGCAATTCATTTACACTGCTGCTACTCCGTCTGCTGCACTTCTGCCCAGGGCTGTTCCACCCTTTATTGCGGCTGTTTACTGCTGGACTATTGGGGATTCTCCTGGCCATCTGCTGTTTCCTCTTCATCTCAGCTTGTTGAACCACTAGTCATATTAGTAGTGCCCCCAACTTGTCCAGCTGGGTCACCACCTGGCTGCAACTGGTCGACATGGAGCTTATACTACAAATTGTTCATTGGCTTTGGCAGCCTGGGCGCCGTTCTGTATCTATGTGACACACAGATCCTTTGGAGTAGCTCATCAGTGGCTTCATCAAGCCTTTGTTCTCTCCCTTGGGTGATCAGAAGTCATGCGCAATGCTTCCATTGGGCTGCTTAGCTTTTGATTTCAGTTTTATGCTGTTTAGCACCTAAGCTGAATCCCACTCCTGACACCATATGCCACAGACTACTTCGTTTATAACAATAAGGCCACTCCAGGCAAGCCAAGGTCAAAAACCAAATAAAATAAAACGCATTTATTTTTCCTACTATGGGCAAAGGAACCAAAACAACCCCCCACCACACACAAATAACAAGCCATCAGAAGCAAAGAAAGACCTTATTCAGGCTAGTGATATGGTTACTAACCAGTGCTGGCTTTAAGTATTTGTTGCAAGGCTAGTCTCCCTCCCTTGAATTGTCTTGGGATATATTGCAGCTGGGAGTGTGTTTCTCAGCTTGGCTAGACAGACACACAGGTAGATGTGTTTCCTACCTCAAAAAGCTTACATTCCCAGATCGTGAAATGTAATATTTTTTGCATTTCCATAGCCTCCCTCTAACTACACACGTATGTAAAGTCATGTCACAGGGATTGCCCCTGTCTGTATAGATTCTAATTGCTGGCAGGCACCATCAATCCTTTCCCCCGTCCTTTTGCCAGTCACTGAGAAAAGCAAAACAACTGTCATCCTTGACTCTGTTTCTCCCCCCACCCTCTTTTCTCATTGGAAAACCATGGTTTTGCCACAAAACAGTGCCCTCTGTGCCTGACCAAAGCGAGGGGAAATTTCTGATTCCTCCCCTGTGCAGACCAGAGGATTTTGTGGTTTCACCGCAACAAGGCAGAATTAGTGATGTTTCACCTCTGATCCGATCCAAGTGAAGGGCACATCTTTCCACACACTTCCAGCAGTGCAGGCTCACTTTGCAGCTATCTCGAGATCCTGTGCACACACATGGGACCCCAGTGGGCCGCTGTATTAAGCCACAGCAACTCCAAAGGCATTCCCACAGTGCAGCTGTAACCCACTGTTCAATGTGCGTTCTATGCTCCCTCCTCCCCATTGCTGCTCCACAGAGGATATGAGACTGTTACACCCCCAGCTACAGAGTCTGGTTCTTTACCTCAAACCATAGAGACTCCTGCTTTTAGCTCTGGAGGTCTCTCACTAGTCAGCCAACACTAGGGTTGCCAACTTTCTAATGGCACAAAACTGAACACCGCTGCCCTCCCCTACCCCACCCCTTCTGGGAGACCTCTTCCCCACTCCTTCTCCAAGGCCCCGGTTGGGACCGAGGGGTTGGGAGTCCAGGAGAGGGTATGGGGTCTGGCTCGGGGTGTGGTCTCTGTGGTGTGGCCAGGGATGAGGGGGTTGGGTGCAAGAGGGGGCTTGAGGTCCCGGCGGTGCTTATCGCAGCTCCCAGGAAGTGGCCGCCAGGTCCCTGCAACCCATAGGCACATGGGTGGCCAGGGAGGCTCCACACGCTG
Source organism: Mauremys mutica (assembly GCF_020497125.1). Taxonomy (NCBI): domain Eukaryota; kingdom Metazoa; phylum Chordata; order Testudines; family Geoemydidae; genus Mauremys; species Mauremys mutica. The sequence continues at coordinate 159,534,534 of NC_059072.1, read as the reverse complement.
CCATCACGCCTGCAGGTTCCCAGCCAATGGGAGCTGCGGAGCTGGCACTCAGGGTGGGAGCAGCACACGGAGCCTCCTTGGCCGCCCATGCATCTAGGGGCCTCAAGGACCTGGCAGCCGCTTCTGGGAGCCGCATAGAGCTAGGGCAGGCAGGGAGCCTGTATTATCTCCAGGCCCCCGCTGCGCCACCAACCGGACTTTTAACGGAGCCGCCAGGGTCCCTTTTCAACCAGGCATTCCAGTCAAAAACCGGACGCCTGGCAACCCTAGCCAACATAATAGTCATTACACAATGGCTTCCCAGGCTGCTGTCACTGGACCAGTTCAGCCAAAGCTCAACAACCAAAGTCACCTGTTTAATTTCAGTGGGTCACTCACAATCCAGTTACTTACCTGGGGGTGAGGGAGGCAAAAAACAACTAATAACATCCCCCAGAGACCAGCTTAGTTTGTCTCCTTCAAGCTTCGGCATATGGAGGCTCCATTTTTGGCTCACTCACCAGGTCAGCTACTTCCAGATTAGAGAGGATCTGTTTTGATCTCAGCTCTTGTGACACACAAGAAGTGAATTCACACAAGTGAATGAATTCACACAAGTGAATTCAGCCACATCACTGGCAGCCTCAGACTAACTATTCCTTTGTCCAATTACCTGCTTAGAAAAATGATGGGATAAAGGAGGGGAGGGGATATATGCATATCACACAGTCCAGGTGGGACATTAGTTAGAACTTCAGCTGGTCAGGGATCCTGGAGAACAGAGTGCTGACCATGAGGTTTTACCTCAAAGGTGTCTGGGGCCATCCTAGACATCACCTCCACTCAACTACCTAGTAGACTGAGGACCAATGGCCCCTCACAGTCATTTGCAACTTCCACTAAATGAAAGAGGGGGATTGGAATCAAACCCATGAAACCTAGTATCCATGAAACTCTAGTGACTGTAGTAAGAGAGTATCCAGGGGTTCTCAGCCCCTCTCCAGTGTCTTCCTCACAGCAGAATAATATAATACAAGAAAGAGAAATGACTTAAAGGACAACAATGCACTTATTTTCCAGATTGGGGAAATTTGTTCTGGTTCAGTAAATGCATAGAAATTAGTGATTGCATAAGAATCTATTAAGGCATCTGGACTATCTCCTGAGAGACCTCTGCAGGATTGTTCTGCGCAAATTATTCCCCAGGGCTTTGCCCAGTCTAGTTTTAAATGTCCCAGATGATGGGGCTTCCCTCATTTCCCTTGGGGAAACTATTCCACAGTCAAATACATCTCTTCGTGCAAGATAATTTTTTCCTGCTCAGATTTCCTCTTTTCTTAATTTTGCACCATGATTTCTAGTTCTACTCCTCAGGCCACGCGAAACAATCCCTCTTCCTCCTTGGGCTTCGTGCTCTCCCATACACAGAGATCATTAGCACATCTCCTCTTTAGTCACTTGGCCAAGCTAGCCATGTGTTTAGCTCTTTAAAGCTTTCCTCATAAGTCAGGCAGTCCCTCCAGCCCCTTAATCGTTTTTGTTGCTCTTCTCTGAATTCACTCTAATTTTGTTTACATCTCTCTGGAATTGAAGTGCCCAGAACTGAACATAGTAAACAACAACAGCTCATTATCTGGCTAGACGCTAATTCCAGCTATCAGAGCACAGGTGCTGCACACACACACACTTCGTGTATTTAGGTGCCAATTGCCCTCATATTTCCCCAAAGGAGAAGTGAGAGCCTCCTCAGATTAAATAAATCCCTAACTGTCGCTCTAGACCAGAAATGAATCAGAACGAAACCCCTTTCTGGACATTTCAGAAAGTTCACAGAAGGGTTTTTGTTCCATTTTCATACAGCCCTGCAATCTCTGGTCTCTTCCAGAAGTGGAGACACTCCAGGCCCTAGGCACATGAGAACCCCACAGCTCCATTCCTCTGGTCCCACTCCTCACTTAGAGTGGCAGGGCCTCCCTGCCCTTCCAAAGAGGCAGAGACAGCAGCATAGGCTCTCTTACTCTCCTCAGGAGCATCAGATGTGGACCCTTCTCCACACCCCACCTCTCCAGGCAAAGCAGGGATGGTAGCAGGGGTATCTTCTCTAATATTTACCTCAACAGCCAGATATATTTGCCTGACTGTAATAGGCCTGGTCCACCCCATCTTCTTCGGCCACACAAAAAGCCATCATCTGGGGTGGTATTGGCAGAGGGGAATCTGAGAGTTAGCACTTGTCTGAGATGAATGGAACAGTTCACCACATCCAGAGCTGCTGTTGAAGGCTGTCTGCAGACTCAGGCAGACAACCCTAGATTGGTTACACTAAGTTCACATTTTCAACCCTGTCTTCATAACCATACGGGCTAGAAACATATTGATACTTTTGAGTGAATGCTGAGATTTGGATATAATTATATGTCTCAGGAGCTGAAATAGCTATACTGGCAAAAGTGCAGTTTTGCTGGTATGAATCATGTCTGCACTAGGAGCATTTCAAAGGTGTAGTATACAGGTATAGCTATGCCAGCAAAGCACTATTAGGGTAGATTTGGCCTTAATTGCACACTAATGTGCACCCATTGAACTCTACAGGAATACTCTCCACACAAACCCCCGACACATACTCCCAGCAACCATAGTTATTAACACACACCTACTGTACAAGCCTCCTTACCAGTGGTGACCACACACACAGGCATCATGCACATTTTGATACACACACACACACACTAACCCTCTCCCTCCATCTCTCTAATCCACCACCTGTGGCATGCACCCTTCAAAACACAAAGACTCATTCAAATGCACCTAGCCATGACTTTATACCCAGACGTGTGCACAGACATGCACACTCCTGGATCCATGCTCAGGAATGCATGCAACCACTTCATGCACCGATGTATACTTACAAGACACAAATGCATGTGCACACACCCACATGCTCAAAGGCAGATACACACTCATGTGCATTGGAATATATCTATACATGCAAAAATCATAGCTGCTCCTTCGAATACATGAGACATGAGCACATGTGAATCCTCACCCTGCAAACACATTGACCAACATACACACACAAGTGTATGGCCACATGAGCATTTTTACATATGCACTGGGCAGAAGGCTAGTACTCAGTAAGGCTTTGAGTCAGCTCTGCCAAAAACTTGTAGTGTGGCCTTGGATAAGTCACTTTAGGGCCAGATTGTGCCTAGCCATATGCAGGTGCATGAGCGGGAGGGTACGAGGGGGGATATTAATGGTTATTGTCCCAGTGGGTTGTAAGGATTAAGTGGTTCCAGCCTGCAACCTACTATATATAAGTGCTAATGGGCAGAGTGGGAAACCTGTGATTACTCACAGGCATTGCACACTCACACCCGGACATCTGTGCACTGATACACTATTGATTTCCCTGCTGGAAACTCCATGACTGTTGCCAGTGCCTTCCATTTGTCTCCTTGTTCATTCCCCCCTTCATCGCTCACATTCTCTCTCTGTCACACACCCTTCACAAGGCAATTCTTCATTTTTTTATAGAAATGACAAAAAAACCACCTAAAGATCGTTTTATTTAAGAGAGATTCCCTCCAGCCCTGAAAGGAATGAGGAAAGAGACTTCCCCAAGGTCAGCCAGAGCCCAAGCCCTGCAGAGAGGAGTTGATTTCAAGGACAGGCTGGCTTCAGACGTAGGAGTTAATTTAGGGTGGCTCTAATTGAACAGGAAACTCACAAACTCCAATTTTTGAGTCCAAACCTCCATCTATGTCCCCCTTGAATTTAGCTAAACCCTTAACCTTAAACTTGCCTTCAGATCCAAACATCTTATCCGAACCACCAGCCCTAGCTCTGATCCCATCCCTGCAGCCTTAACATGAATGTCCCCATTTTCCCTCACACCTGGACTCCTACCCTTGAAATCCAACCTAGAGAATCCAGTAACAGCAGCACTACAAGCCAGCCCCAAATCTTGCCCTGGGCTCACAAATGAGTGGGAAAGAGGGGGCAGGAAGATACGTTTTCCAATGGAAACAGTAGGGCAGGATTCTTCCATAGAGCTTCAGGAAGCACTGGGGGTGCTTCCCTAAGAAGGGGGTAGGTCCAGGCCCATCAGCCAGCTGCCTGATTATGTTGTAAAACCCATAGAGTTTAAGGCTCAAAGGAACCATCAGATCACCTAGTCTGACCTCCTGTATATCACAGGCCACCAACACCCACCCCCCTGCACACTAAACCCAACAACCAAACTTAGACCAAAGAATACAGCCCACAGGAATTGTGTACCACAGCCAGAGAATAGGAGGAACTGAAGTGCAACAAGTCAGAAGCCCCTGCAATGGCAGGGAAATGATTAAGTGAGACATACCTATCTACTCCTGGCAAGCGACCTGCACCCACACACTGCAGAGGAAGACGGAAACCTGCAACATCCCTATCAATCTGGCCTGGTGGAAAATTCCATCCTGACCCCACATATGGTGATCAGTTAGATGCCAAGCATGTGACCAGCACACCAGCCAGCCAAACCCCTAAGAAAGAGAATGCTTGGTGCCACCTCAGAGCCCTGCCCCCCATCCCACTCAATGTCCCTTCTCCAGCCATGGCCATCCCTGATGCTTCAGAAGAAGGAGATCAAGGAAGGGAACATCAGCAAGCCCTAGCCAGGGCAAACTCTGCTATGGCTCAGGAAAGCAGAGGTGCACCCTTCACAGCACTTCCCCTCTTCTTTCTTCATGAGTGGGATGGGGAACTTTGCCCTGGCAGGCAGGAACCCCACTGGACAGGATACATGGGGCAGCATCTCAGCTTCCATATTTATGCTCCAGCCAAGGCAGGACTGAGCCATGAATATCAAACATCAACCTCTAATTCCAACTCTTCCCTTGGGCCATAACCCTAATTCACCATCCTCTGAGCTGCATTAAGGCAAATGGCATAGAACAAAATCAGGGCATTACCTCTCTTTCTTCACCCATTTGTATTTGCATCACTAATTCCCAGAGTTCCCCCGGCTCCACACTGGGAGGGTATATATCTGTGCCTCTCCCCCCAGCATCCACCGCCCCATACTGGGAGGGCCTGTTTCTGTGCCTCTTCCCCCTGCCCAGAGTCTCCTCTGCTCCACTCTTCACATAAAAACAGCCATACTGGATCAGACCATTGGTCCATCTAGCCCAGTATCCTGTCCTCCAACAGTGTCTGGTGTCAGATGCTTCAGAGAGACTGAACAGAACAGGACAATTATTGAATGCTCCATCCCCTCTTGCCCAGTCCCAGCTTCTAGCTTAGGGACATGCTGAGCATGAGGCTGCATCCCTGACCATCTTAGCAAATAGCCATTGATAGAGGTATCCTCCATGAACTTATCTACTTCTTTTTTGAACCAAGTTATACTTTTGCCCTTCACAACTTCCCCTGACAATGAGTTCCATAGTTAACTGCGCATTGCGTGAAGAAGTACTTCCTTTTGTTTGTTTCAAACCTGCTGCCTATTAATTTCATGGGGTGACCCCTGATGCTTGTGTTATGTGAAGGGGTAAATAATACTTCCTTATTCCCCTTCACCACACCATTAGACCTCTGTCCTATCTCCCCAAGTCATCTCTTTTCTAAGCTGAATAGTGCCCGTCCTTTTAGTCTTTCCTCATATGGAAGCTGTTCCATACCCCTGATCAATGGGAAGGCTGCTTCTGTACCTGTCCTTCCATAGTGTCCCCCTATCCTACACTGGGAGGGGAAGTCTCTGTATCTCTCCCACTCTGCCCCACACTGGGAGAGAGAACTGTCTAGACTGCTCACCCCAAGTGCTATCCATTCTGCCCTCACCATTTTCTCTTCTCATTATCAGAGCTGGACAAGATGGTCTGTGCGGTGACTGATATATTTTTTCTCCTGGACAAAACGATAACAAGGAGTGTGCTTCATCTGTCAAAGCAATTCCCTGACTGAGTCTGAACAGCACATGAAATCACAGCACATTCTTCTTTAAGGAAAAGGGAACCTCTTAAAGAGGGAGAATTTACCATTGGGTCACTGAACTCAATCTCCTGCCACTGGCAGCGTCTCCCAGAAAAGGGACCCCACTAGTAAGGTACCTGGCCAGTTGTGCAATGCTGTCTGTGGATGGCTAGATAAATTCCACACAAATCCTCATGGGAATCACCTTATGCTTCCCCGAAGCACAAGTTTTCAGTGCCTCTTCACCTTGCTCTTGGACTAGTTGTACTCATGGTCATAAGATCATCCATCCCATCCCAAAAGCTAGTTTCAGTAACCCCAGTGACTCTCTCCAGCAGGGAATTCTGCAGGTTTTCTATAGGCCCAGTGGAGAAGACTTCCCTTTCATTGGCTCTTAATCTCACTATAGCGCCCTTTGTTCTCATTTAACAGCATTAAGCAGGAGGGATAGACTATCGCAGAAGGACCCTGTTCCTGCCAAATGAGCACCCTTCTCATTCACCCACCCACTCATCACTCCCCCAACACAGCATGATTGCAGTGCTGCATATCATAGAAAGGACCAGGCTTCCATCCCAGTGGTTCTAGATATCCCTATCATACACTTTGAAGTTCACATCAGAATAGCCTACCTCTTGTCCAGTCACCTCTGTGCGGAATCTCACCTCCCCCAATGAGGGTTAATCCCATCCCACTGGTGCCTGGACCGCAGAAGTCCCAGGGGGGCTGCAGGAGGTGCTGCTGGCACAGGACAAGAAGGCTCAGATTCTAAAGGGCTGCCTCTCCCATTGATCAATGATGGGAGGAGGCAGGGGAGAAGGAGGAGGTGCTGGAAGGGAGTGTGTCAAGAAGCCCCTGTTGTTTGTGGGATGAAAGGAAATGCAGCTGGTAGGTGGCTCCTTTAAGTTGTTTGCTCTCTTGCCTGAACCCCCAAGATACAGGAATGCCCCCAAGGTAGAAGGGCAGAGGAGAGCAATCGCTGCATGACCCTAAGCATGGGGACTGACCACCCCAGCCCCTGTGTAAGGGGCAGGGAATGAAGAGGTCCTTTGCCCTCGTAAACCTATGCTAGTGCCAGAGACCACCTGGCTTTTTGTTCCCAGCACCAGTCTCAGAGCCTGCCTGATGATACTTGTCTCAGGACTAGGAGAGGGACATTAGTGGCTGAGAGTTGGAGCAAGCCTCTATTTGTCATAGTAAAGCCTTCAGATCACATGACTGAGAGTGGAGGTGTCTAAAGGGTGGAGGGATTGGGTCATTACTGGAGTGGTAGCTATTGTCTGCATTGAGTTACAGTGGTCTGTGGGTGTTGGGGCAAACTCATGGGGTTTGACAGAAAAATCCTTGTTTTCAGTACTCTAACCAGCTTTTTCTGCCTTCTCCCTCCATTTGGAGTCTGCGAGTAAATTCAGCTTCACCTTGGGCCTTGCACATCTTCATCACTTAAGAGAACGTAAGCCAGCTGAGAGAGTCGTTATCTCGTCAATATAGCCGTGTGTGGGGAGTGTTCCCTGATTGCATTAGCCACCCTGAGAATAACTAGAAAGAAAAGTATATCCAAGGAAGTGGGGAAAGACTTTTCCTTTGCCTCAGTGATGCACAGATACTGCACAAACTCATCACGTTCACCAGCACACAGGCACCACAGACTAACACACATATGCCATGCCGTCAAACCTCCCTCCCCTGCTCCCCCCTACACATCATGCTACACTGGCTCTACCGAGGAAGGCCGTGAAGATAAAATGCTGGCAAATAAATCAATACACCAAAGGCTGTGCAGATTTGAGGGCACAGTGTGGTCCAAGAGGCAGCCCCATGGATTCGAACCTGATTGGGGCGCTGGGAAGCATAGGAGCTGTGTGCCTCCAGCTCAAACAGGGCAGTGGGGCCAAGGCAACACATGGCAAGGTTTGTAAGAGCCCACTTTTGGGGCTTGGGTTGGCACCAGGGGAATGCGAGGTCACTGGCCCAGCCCAGCCAAAGGGTGAGGGCAGGGAGAACGGGAGTCCTATCCTGCTACCACGCAGAAGCAGAGTAGCACTGGAAACCTGAGCCACCCAGCTAAGCACGGGAGTGAGGAGAGTGAAACTCAGTGCAGGGCTGCAAACCTCGAGCCCTGTCAAGGAGGAAAAGAGCAAAGCCCTCTCTCCATCCCCATGCCCCTGAGCCCAGCCAGGCAGAGGGGACATTCAACCTGTTTCATGTACCCTGGCAAAGGCACCAGAGGAGACAGCCTGTGTGAGTCACTTGGCACTGTGCAGTCCTTAGCTCTCCTGCCAGCCTCAGCTGCGATCCTCTCTCCCTCCACTGCCTGCCATTCAGTCACAGTTTGGCTGTGCCCCACAGCATCAGCCCAGTTCCCTTTTGCTCTCAGCTCCGTCGCCCGTGGGAGATTGGAACAAGGGAAATGTCACCTCCGTATACACATACACCCCCAGACAGACCGAGGGGGGCAGCCTGTTTTAGGGTGGCTCGGAAAACGTCAAGCCCAGTTGGCTAGCTGTCTGCGACGGGCAGTGCTCGGATGGTGTTTGGAAGCTAGGTGAGGAGGCATTCCCTATCCAAATCAATACTCTAGAGTAACAGCCCCACCCAGGCACACTTGCCAGTGTTACTGACACATTCTGGGCTCATTACCATTGAATACTGTGGAGTGCAGCATTTTTCCTTTTAACCCCTTCAGCACCTTTTGGTTTGCTCACCACAGCGCCCTGCCTCTCCTGGGCAGCCCCCACCCCCTGCCTTCTACGGGCTCTCATGCCCTGGGGACTAGAGATGGAAATTCCGTGGCTGGCTTTCAGATCCGCAAAACTGGAACCAGGAGTGGCTCCGATCTGGGTTCCAGTTTATCCAAAAGTTGGGAGGAGGGAGGATTTGTAGCTGTGGTCCCAGTGTTAGCATTGTTCTCTCCCCCTCTCCAGAGGATACATGGTAGCTCAGTGTTCAAAGGGTTAATTATCTCTGGCAGCATCAGGGAAACACAGTTTGGGGATTTGTGCAGTTGTTATGTAACTAGTGCATGGGAACAGGTTAAAGAATAGCAGCTACCAAGCTTAGCATGGATTGTAGTGGGAGCCACAGGACCAGAGTCACTGCAAAAGGTGAAAGCAGCTCCAAACTATGCCAGATTCGGGCTCTCCAGGTCACTGTTCACACCAGCTTGTGGTATGGCTCCAGGACCAGTGGCTTTAGTTGGACAATATGCATCAGGGATAGGAGGAGGAGTTTGGAGTCTGTGTGAATTGACAGTATCCGTTTTCCTTGATGGGTCCATGCCAGTTCTCCCAGAGCAGAGGGACACTCAGTCCAAGCCACTGGACTGCACTGCTCACAGTGGCTACGCATTTATTTGTGTGTGTGAGTGGGGGGGAGTATGCATGTGTGTGTTGAAAAATTCTCCCTCCTCCCTCAGAAATGGGCACATGAGGAGAAGAAAGTGCCTGTTTCCCAATCCAGAGCTGAGGAAGTGTGTGTCTGAGAGAAAATCTGTGAGAGATGAAGGCGAGCATGTATGTGTGACATCGTGAGCAAGAGAGAGTGCGAGAGAGAACAGTCGGATAACGTGTGCAGCAGAGAGAGGGGAGGAGTATGAGGAGTATGGGAGTGAGGGCATGCAACAGTGGTGGGGAAAGGGTGAGCCTGTGAGCGTGAGAGATTGTGTTAGTATGTCTGAGAGAAAGTGTGCAGAAGGGAGAGAGTGGGTGTAGGGGTTTCCGTGGGTGCTTGATACAACTTGTGAGACAGAGGGACAGTGTGTGCACAAGTGTGAGCTAGGGAGAAAAGAGGGCCAGTGTGTACATAAGCAGGACAAGGTGTCAGAGAGTGTGACAGAGAAGGTGTGAGAGAGAAAGACCCAGCACAAGAGATCATTTGTGTGTGTGTGTGTGTGTGTGTGATCAAGCACATGCGAGGCAGTGTATCATAGAGAGTAGGCCTACATACAGGTAATAAAGAGCGTGTGTGTGTGTGTGTGTGTGTGTGTGTGTGTGTGTGTGCGTGTGCACAAAAGGGGTGCTGCATGGTAGATAAAGCGTGTGCGCAAACCAACAGTGCTGGTGAGATGGATCAAGAGTGTGTATGTGTGCAAGTAAGAGGGCAATGGAAGTGAGTGTATCCAGGTGCGTGACACTGTAGGAATTGCATGTGACAGGGAGATAGAAGTGTGTGTGGCACAGTGAGCTGGAGTCAGTTTATGTACACTGTCTGTTATATTTATGGGCATGTGTGTATGTGCCATTATTGGCATGTATGAGTGAGTGTGTTGCTTGTGTATGAGATGCAAGTCCGTGGGGGGGGAGAGAGTGTGTATGTGTGTGTGCTAGTTTGTACACACTGTACAGTATGCATTCACCCTTAATCCTTGTTTACAGAAAACCCCTCTAAACCAACCAAAAATATCTATCGTCCTTTCAAACTACATCCTACTTACACTTAGCTCTATAAGCATGAAACCCAGCTGACAATTCCCCTCTTGGCAAGAGCCAATACCCAGAGCATTTCCTTCTCCCATCTCTGCCTCCCCGGCTCCCCCACTTTTTTTTGCTGAGGGTGGGGAGGAGGCAATGTTTGTGTGGACACACCAAAGAGCCACAAAGGCACCTTCTAAAAACTTAACCGAGATTTCCAGAGAAAGGCGCATCGGCACTAGTAACCCAAAGTGCCAAGCAACGCAGGCTGCGTATGGAAGTAGAGCAGGGACACCCAGCTCCATCCAGCCCCTTCCTTTGCCGATTCCCCTTCTCCCAGCAGTCCCCTGCAAAGAACACAAACCCAGCCGCAAGTCAGGCACAGGAGGTGTCCTCTAACCAGAAGCTTCACCAACAATAATCTCTCCTTGGCTCTTATTTCCTAAAGGAGGTGGAGGATGAATTCAAATAGATACATCTCCATCTTCCAACTCGTCCTCAGTTCATCAGCCCCAAATCAGACAAGAGGGTTGTGGGGGGGAGGCATTAAGAAATGAACTTATCACCTACCTTGCAAGGAGAAGAGGGACAGGAAGAATCCCAGCACCCAGATGCTGTGCAGCCAGTAGGTCCTCATGCTTCTGTCTATCTGTCTCTCTCTCTCTCTTTCTCGCTCTCCTGCTCTCTCGCTCGCTCTTTTTTAAAAAATAAGATGGGATTCTTGTCTCCTTTCTGTCTCCCTGGGCTGTGTTCTAACAGCTCAGACAATCCAGTGCAGAGAAAGCTGACCCACGACAGCCAGATTCCCAAATAACCTCACACTCTCTCCTTCAAGTGATGGAGAAAGGCGGGGGGGGCAGGTTAGATGCCTGTCGTAGCCTGCGCCGGCTGTAAACACAGAGAATCTCTCTGTCTCTCTCTCCTGCAGCTCCAACTAAATGCGACTGTACTTAAACAAGCAATGCCTTATAGGACAGCGCTCAGAGCAGAAAGGATCCCACCTCTGCCACCTAGTGTTGCCAGCTAGACCATTTTATACATATTATAGAAATACAGACATATCATCGAACGTACGTCTCAGATCATGGGTGCATGGACTATGCAGGGCTCACTGCTGCTGTGGGCTCTTACCCTAGCAGTGTGGGGGAAGTTATTGAGCGAAGGGGGAATAATTTCCCCATCGATACAACAAAGAGAGCAGTAGGGCTGACTGGATTTCTCATATCAGACAGTAAAGTTCTGCATCATGAACTCCAGCACACCGGGCCAGCTCTGCTTGTGACACTACAGTGGAGGCCAGTGGGAGACTCAGGAATGCTGACTGTAGATACAGAGACGCTGATGCCCCCAGGAAATGTTTGAAACACTGGGCCAATTCATCCTTGCTGGAACTCCATTGCCTGTAGCACAATATCACCAAGGACCAGCTGGGGCCATTCTGTTAAGAAAATTCTGCTTGCAAACATATATATTTTTTCAGGAGGTGTCCTACACCTCCCTTCCTCTTCTTTGTTTTGCTACTGAAGGGTATTTCCGTGGCACCAGCAACTTTTCCCCTAAGCCTTTATTGGCTCCGGCTGCTTATCCCCCACGTGGCAGTCTCAAAGCCTTTCGCAAGAAGGTATATTTTCCCAGCTGAGGAAACAGCGGCAAAGTGAATGTGTGACCTTGAAGAAATAAATCTGTGGTAGAGCCAGGATCAGAATCCAGGAGTCCTGGTTCATCAACCCATGCCCTGTCATTTGGACCATGATGCTCCCTTACAGTTGTCTCCACGGCAGCCCATTCTGAGGTCACAAATAGAGCATAACAACCTTGTGGTTATGTACTGGAGTGCCATCTTTTCCCAAAGGACCCTCACAGCGCTTCAGAGACTTAAAAAGGTATGCAGCCAATATATAGAAATCACTTCTCCCCCCACTGAAATGCAGCCAGCTCTGTGACGGAATGTGGCACCTGTTTAATCACGCACAGCAACAGTGCACATTTGCTTAGTAAGGAAGTGAATCCCTTTCACAACTGAAACTACAGGATGGAGGGAGGCACAATGTAGTTACCCGATATTTGGATTGGGCCACGAGACCGGGGATAACACCCCAAGCTTTGCTTACTGTGGCAAGGATTCTTAAATGATCCTTGCATCTCATACAAACAATGACATGGCCCTCAGGGGCGGGAATCTAAAGCAATAATTCTAAACAAAAGATTTTGTTTCAATGCCAACATCCCAGTAATAGAAGCAAGGGGAAGAGAAATAACATCAGGTACAACATGCTGTAGCAGCCACACCGTCTCTAAATAGAACGTTTCTTGAAGTCTTTGGTGAGGTGTTAACAATGCATTAAAAATCCTTTATTTTAAATGCAACTAGATGTGCGTGTTGAGAAAACCACACTGGTCTTGTGACCCCCAGCAGGATGTTATGCTGAGGCTGTGTGAGGGGTAGGGATTCTTACTAATACAGAGCTAGAACCATTTCAAAATATTTTCCTGTTACAGCTTTTAAAAAAAGAAAATAAAAGTGGATTAATATCAAGCAAGTAAATAGAGGAGCATTTTTTTCCATTCCTTGCCCCCGCATTTTTAAATGCTGAGTAAATTCAAATCACTTAAAAGGTATGCCCTAAAGATATGCCACGTGGACATTAACTTCACTCTGGGATTTCCTTCGGCCTGTCTCATGTGTTCTCAGTTTATTGACGAAGGCTAAGAAAAAGAACCTGAACTGGATTTCTGTACCCACCTGGAATGGGTTCTTGGTTCAATGCCTGGGAGAAGGAGAGCCTCAGTCATGGCAGGGACCATGTTATGCTACGGGTATGTACAACATCTAGCACAATGAAACTCCAATTCTGACTGGCGCCTTTGAACTCTACTGTAATAAAAATGTTGAAATAATAATATTGGAAGTGGATTCTGTACCACTCTGGAATGATCTGCAGCAATCTGCATGGAACTTGGAGGAAGGAGCACAGGTTGCAGGAAGGAAGAGTTTGGAGGAGACACCTAGAAGTCTGTCTGTGTGCACATGGCTGGAATGCTAGCTGCAGTTGCAGCATCTCTTTAAATAATTCTCTTAATAAAGAGCCCATTTAATTTTACAAGCATGGAGTCCTCATGTTATTACCCAGAACGTGGCATATGAAACAGAAGAGGTCCTGAATTAGACTCTGCCCCATCTGGAAGATGCCCCTGATGGAGGATGCAATTAAATTGGAATTCTGAGGTCACAGCATCTGTACTTCCTTTGTGAAGCTAGTGTGACTGAGGAGATATATTGCTACTTTCTGTATTAACATGCAAAAGAGGTACATCACAGCCCTTGCTTAGCACTATCTGGTTCAGGTGCAAGATAGTTTCTTGTGTGCAATGATAATCCAATTTTGACATGCTCCAAACTTTCAGAAAGATTTGGGGTCAGATTCTTGCACATTTATTCCTGCTGAATAGTATTTTACTACTCAAATAATCTAATTTAAACTAATGGGGCTACCCACAGTGTGAGAGTCCCTTCAACATTAATCAGGGTACCAGAATCTGTGGGCTGAAATTCTCCATGGTCAGTCTCAGGCCAAAAGCGATTTTTTTCTCCAGAAGACTGAGCAAAATCCCTTCAGCCACTTAAGATTTGAGAGGGTAAAAAAAAAAAAAAGGTCACTATTCCTTTTCTAAAAGATTAGAAAAGTTCCTCTACCCACCCAAGGATTCAAAAGCCAGATGAACCATGAAAGCTGGCATGAAAATACTAGTTATTGAAAAGTACCTCCACAACCCGTTTTGGGGGGAAAAAATAAAAAGGCTGGATATTAATAAAGCTCAAAAGGATAGAAAGCTGGCTACTTTTAATGCATAATAAACATATTTAATTAAGTCTGAGTGTACACATTTAGATGCACTGTGCATGTGTGTGTGTCCACTCTTTTATAAATGTGCCTTATGCCATTAGTTGTTTAAGCACTTAGGCCATCTAGTCTATCTATGCATTAGCTATAGTGCCTTTCACCCATAACAAGGTTAACTTGGCTGTGCTGCACATATAGAGCATTTTCTGTCCCTAGTTTTTTATATCGTATCGGCCATAAAATTGTTCCTTATATAGCTAACTTAAAAGTTGATTCAGGAACTTTAATGTTTCCATTACCTTACTATTTTAAAATCATTCTTATTTTAACTGTGCAACCTCAATGTTATATTAGCAAAGGGGTCAGGTTGGTATTTTTTAACTTTTATTAGAATAGCACTGAAGACACAAGTTGATCTGGCAAAATTTGCAGGCTTTACATAGGAAAATGAGTGGTGCAGCTGTTTAAAACCAGGAGGGCATGGTGGAGTGAGCAGAAAGGGAAAACTGTGCATTGTTGAGGTGTATAGTTTGTGTGAGGTTTTAGTGTACTGTCCTCGATACGTCTGTCTCTGCCGTGGGGGTATTGCTGTGTGTTTTATTGAATGTTGTATCTGTACATTATGCAATGTGTCTGTGGGACTTGTGTATTTGTGATGAATACAGCATTTTGGTGCAACTTACAAGTGGGTTGCGGGATGTGCACTATGCAATATGGGATGTGTATGTGTGTTGGGAGAGGGAGTGGAAGAAAATGTATTCTCCAGGAGAAATGATCATTTATCATATGGCTCAATGACACCTGCAGCTGTCCAAGGTCAAGGACTGCAGAATGTCCAGAACTGAGAATCCTCACAGATGGGGTACACAGTGCATTAAAAGCTTGATAAATGGTCTCACACCTGGTCAGGCTCAGATATGTAGACTGAGAAAACAGCATTCAGGTCTCCCATTCACCCATGACCAGGACATCAAGCACAGCCAGCCCTACAGAATCTGAATTCCCACCTTTCCATACTATCTTTCTCGTCTATCTCTTCCTAATTCTCTGTCTGGAGCCTTTTCTTATCTCTCTCTCCATCCCAGGTTTTGTGTTTCTACCCCCTTCTTGCCTTTCCTTCCTCACTTCCCCCGTCTCCGTCTTCCTTTGATCTCTCCCTATAGATATCTTAGGGACCAATCAAAACCCCTTCAAAGTCAATAGAAAGACTCCTTTGAAGTCCTTGGATCCATTGACTTCAAAGAGCTGCTCATAAAGCAGTTCTGAGAAGGTGGGTACCCAACTGACCCTGAGTGAGCAGGGGCCCTGGGCACAGCCCCAGACACCGTGAGTGGTTCGAATGCATGTACGTAGTGAAGCCGCACGGTAAAAACAATGCGTGGCATAGGAGTGGCCAGTGGGGAGCATGTGATGCCAGGAATAGAGTAATAAAGGTGACCAACTGTTAGAAGGTGCCTTCACCTTTGTCAGTGGATGTGTGACAGCTGCCAACTTAGCCAACACACCACAGACCTCCAGAGCTAAAATAATGAGCAGTTACAGCTTGAGCTAAAGCTGTGGCTATAACAAAGTCTGCAAATCAGACACAGTGGGACACCTGTAACACACATTAACCAGTCGGTTACATATGAACCTGCATTGCCCTGTGACCGGCAAAATAAAGAGAGCTCAAACCCTGCCAACATACCAACTGTGCTGTATTCACTGAACTGGCACGCTCTTTCATGGGAGCCTCATTCAGGTTCTCCCAAAGAGGCCTGAATCCCAGTGCTCAGCACTCTTCATGCCAGGCAGAGAACTCATCCTCTGCCGTTGAGAGCACACACCTACACAAAAGTTTTGTGGAAAGTGCTGGTTTTCCTTGACAGTTTTTGATTTTTCACTGAAAAACCAAAAACCTGGAAAAAAATGGCTAAAAATTGACAATTTTATCTTTTTGGGGCAGACAATTTTTAGTTTTTGTATTTTCTACAATAAGTTGACATTTTCAGTGGGGGAGGGGAGAGGCATCATTTTCTGACCAGCTGTAGGAATGTGTTGATGGGCTCTCATTCCACTGGGATAGGCACACATACCATAAATCCAGCCTTACCCTTGGGCACTATAACCGGAAGTCTCAGCAAGAAAGCCAATAGAAACAGTGTCCACCTCTTGAGGTGGTCCTCCTATTTGTGGTTGAGGTTTAGGTGCTGTGGCTTGCAATGTGCAGTAGGTCAGACTAGATGATCATGATGGTCCCGTCTGACCTTAAATTCTATGAAGCATATTTGCAGCATGGTGTGCATCTGAAGCAGCCTGTAGATCTTCTCAGAGAAGACTGTCTCTTTTTAGGCCTAGGCCTAGGCCTGGCAGTCTTTCACCAGAATTGATTCATTGGGGGTGGGCGAAGGTACTGAAATACACTGTGTCCCTGAGATATATTATGATGTTCCTTTCTCTTTCTTCTCCTGTCCCATTGGCACTGTGTGCGATCCTGATCTCACTGACTTTTAGATGGTGCCCAACAGCAGAAGCTGTATTTGGAGGGTAAAAGAGATTGTAAATGGAAGAGAGAGTCTATTTATCGACTAAATTTTTCCCAAAAGGCCAAGTGATCCAAACTAGGGGGCAGGGATCCTATAAAGATACCTACAACTTTGAAATGGGACTAGATCAAAGCACACTAAGGAACTGTTAGTGCACAGGAGCTGGGTCCACAGGCACAGTTAGTGTGCAGCTGGCTACTGTAGGGGTAGCCATCTTGCTACAATCTAAATATTCATGTAGACAAGCTCCAAATTTAGTCTGGGTGCAACAGCTACAGAAGAGACTGTGTGAGCATTCCCACTCTCCAACTCTGCTACCAGTGACTCATAACTTACCAAAATCATGAACTCCCAAGCTGATACTTTGTAGACTTAGCCTCTTACCCAAGGGCAGATTTTTGATGTTTTTATTTTTATATTTGAAAGCTTGTGCAAACAAGGTTTCAGCTGTTTTAGATACTGGGACTGGAGGAACATTATTATTATTAAAAGAAACAATGTATGTTTTGAACTGCGCTCCTGCTGACCTGGCTGGGGGTGGAGAACTGAAAGGGAAATGGGCACTCAGATTTTATGCTGAGGAGGGCCATGTGCCTACCCAGCTAGATAGAAATAGGTTGCATAGAATAAGGCCTTTGATCATGCTGAAGTAAATTGAGGGGTGATTTGGCTGAGGCGTGTCCCTCTGAATATAACACTTGGCCCATGCAGAGTGCAAGCGCTCAGTATTTTAGCACTGCACATGGGCTTTGAATGAGGAAGGGTTCCATAAAAGCCTTTATTTTACTGTATGCTCAGGGCCATGAAGGGCCTGAGCCGAAGCCCCTTAAAGTCAGTGAAAAGATTGCAGGCTTCAGAACAGCCTCCTAATTAAGTCTCTAAAAGTGCCCTTTTCCCTCATTGATTATGCACTAGGTATATACATTTATCCCACTGTTATTGTTACCGATTGGTATCACAGTCGTGTCTACAGGCCTCGTTGTGCTAGGCACTGTACAAACAGATAGCAAGAGACGGCGCCTGGTCTGAAGAGCTTGCAATCAAAACAGGGTGGGATAGATGAGGTGATCTGCCAACAGAGCTAGGACTAGGGGCACAAGTTGTCTGAGTCCCTGGCCTGTGGTGATCCACTCGACCACCCCAACTCTCTCCTATACAGAGTACTGGACAATCAGAAATGATACAACACGTACATTTAAGGCTGTAGAAGAAAATATTCAATGACATTCTGTTGTATTAGTTGAACGATACAGTAACGATGTAATTACACACTATATCACAATTGCGTGGGCAACTTTAACGTGGGCATTTCCTGACTTTTGAGTGCTTACCTGTGCAATCTTCATATCATTTCTTCTGAGGGTAAATATTCTCTCTTGTACATAATTTATTGGAGAAAGGATGATCTTAAGGTTAAAATATAGGACTCCTGGTGCCTATTTCTCAATCTGCCATAATAACAGTAATTGACTATAATAATATTATACTCTGGTAACACCCCAGATGCTGCATAAAACATAAGAAGAGCTTACAATCTTATTGAAGACAAGGAATGATGTAGCCTATAACAGGGGAGAAGAAAAGGGGAGGATGAGGGGAGGGGTAATAAAATTAATCCCAAGCTGCTTCTGTGAACTTGGTAAAGTCAGAATCTCTTGTACCTCTTTCCCCAGCCATAACATATGGATACAGAATTATTTACCACCCCTCACTTTCTACTAATCTAGGAATTGTGACAATCACTCCTTGGTCCCAGGGGCCCTGACTTCCAACAACGCATCCCTTCCACTTATTGGGGAGCTCTCTTGTTCATTCTTCATTGGGTTGATGACTCGTATCCCAGCAGGCTATCAAACACCGCACCAAGGGTTTCCATGGGCCGTCAGCAGCGTTTCCTCTCTCTGTTTCACCCCATTTGCAGCCCTGTTGCCAGCCAGGTATTGGCCTATGTGCCATAGCCTGGTCCAACAGTAAACAACGAGCAGCATCCAGCGATCAAAAGAGAGAGGTAGGATCGCAGATGATTTCCCATTGGTTATTTGACTGGATTCTCCTGGGTATTTTGCTCTGGCCCATGGATGCTTTCTCCTCATCTGGCTGTATTCTTGGGTGTACTTGAGAGTTACCTGAGTGACAACTTTGGCATCAGTACCCTAAAGGGTTGACGAGCTGGGGGGACTAGGGGGAGTGTGTATGTGAGTGGGAGAAGAGTGCACTACTGTAGGACACGGAAGACCTGTGTTCTGTTCCTGGCTCTGCTGGTGACTTTGGGAGAGTCACTTTATCTCCTGGTGCCTCATTTTTCTGTGAATTGTTTGTCTCAGCCTAGGGAAATTAAAGGTCAATCCACCAACGGGTCTTCACTAGCCCTAGGATAGGCTGGAACCTGTGGGGATAAGGGAGCAATTCCTTTTAGCTAATCCCATGGCCCAGTGATTCTTACTAGTGATTGTGATGAATGGCTTACGAGTGACCTGAACCACCTGGGAGAGTCCCACAATTAATCAAGCTGTCCCATGGTGCAAAAGCACCGCTCACTGGGGGCCTAGGCCACGGGACCACTCCTGCACTGCCTTACGGTGATACTCACACTACCTCAGCCATCCTGCTCCCAAAGAACAGGAAAAAACTGGAGCCCTATCTGACTGGGGAGAGAATGAGACCTACTGCAAGAGGGAGCCTAGTGATGTGGGATGCGGGAGGGAGTGGGGCATGGATCAAAGGCACCGGTGTGGTGATCCTGTGAGTGCAGGGCATAATCAGAGTTGGCAGAATTTCAGACCTAGTGGTCCTATATCCTCTGACATTGCAGGGAGGGGAGCACAAGACAAGAAACAAAGGCCAGATCCAAAACCCACTGACATCCCCTCCACTTCAATGAGCTGTAAATCAGGCCCCTAGAGAGAAGACAGAGGGAAGGAAAGTAGGGAAGGAAGACAGTGGAGAGACATGGGTGGGAAGTATAATAGGCGAGGAGAGGCTAAGCCTCTTTGGGGCAGCCACTGCTGACTCTGCCACTGGACACCTGTGCTGTAGTGGCCCTGCCTCTCCCCTCCCCTCCCCTCCCTGATGGGACTGGGCTTCTGCCAGAAGTTTTTGCTTATGTGCTATGCAGGTTCCCCGGTGGCTGAGGAGATGGCATCTGCTACTCAGCTTCCTGGGTCCCTTGGACCTCGCAGGGAGATTACTGCTGAACCCGGGAAGCTGAGTAGCAGATATCGCCTGCTCAGCTGCCGGGAAACCTACATGGCGCATAGAAAAGCTCAGTGTTCTCTGTCCTCCTCTTCTCTCCCCCTCCCCGCTCATCCCCCCTACTCACCACGTGCACCCCTCCTCCTACTGCCCCCTTCCTGCTCATCCTCCCCCATTCACCACCTGCGCCCCTCCCCACCCCCCTCCCTGCTCCTCCCCCCCACTTGCCACATGCGCCTCTCTCCTTCTCCCCTCTCATCCCCCCCACTCACCACATGCGCCTCTCTCCTTCTCCCCTCTCATCCTCCCCCACTCACCACATGCGCCCCTCTCCTCTCTTCCCTTTCCCGCTCATCCCCCCTCTTCACCTGCATCCCTCTTCTCCTCTTCCCCTCCCCGCTCGTCCCCCCCATCATGTGCATCCCTCCTCTCCTCTTCCCCTCCTTATTTGCCCCCCCACTCACCTCATGTGCCCCTCCTCACCTCTCCTCTTCCCCTGCCTGCTCGTCCCCCCACTCACCATGGACATCCCTCCTCTCCTCTTCCCCTGCCTGCTCGTCCCCCCACTCACCGTGGGCATCCCTCCTCTCCTCTTCCCCTGCCTGCTCGTCCCCCCACTCACCGTGGGCATCCCTCCTTTTCTCTTCCCCTCCCCGCTCGCCACGTGCACCCCTCCTGTCCTCTCCTCTTCCCCTCCCTACTCGTCTCACCCCCCACTCACCATGTGTGTCCCTCTTCTCTTCCTCCCCTCCCTGCTCGGCCCCTCACCGTCACTCACTGCATCCCTCGAGCGATGCCAGTAGAAGCTGCATCTACAGTACAGCTGTGATTGGTATAAAAATGTCATTAAAAAATCCCATCCCTAATTGACATTACTGTACCAGCAAAAGTTTCTAGTGTAGACTAGACCTAACACTATTTCCTGCAGCACCTCGGGGTCTCCTATCCAAATACTTCTATACCCAAGCCTGCTTACCATGTAAGAGCTGATCAAATTGGAACAATCATCCATGCCGAGGTCGTTCCAACTGAAGGTCAAGCACAATGATCCCTCTAAGCTGAGTGCATACGTGCTAACACAGAGAAAACAGATCAATCCATTTGTAAACACCTAGAAGATAATAAGGTGATAAGCAACAGTCAGCATAGATTTGTCAAGAACAAATCATGTCAAACCAACCTAATAGCTTTCTTCCACAGGGTAACAAGCCTTAGTGGGAGGAGAAGTGGTAGATGTGATATATCTTAACTTTAGTGAGGCTTTTGATACTGTCTTGCCTGTCCTTCTCATAAACTAAAGAAATACAACCTAGATGGAGCTATTGTAAGGTGGATGCCTAACTGGTTGGAAAACTGTTCCCAGAGAGTAATCATCAGTTGTTCACAGTCAAGCTGGAAAGGCATAACGAGTGGAGACCCGCAGCGATCAGTTCTAGGTCTGATTCTGTTCAATATTTTCATCAATTATTTAGATAATGGCAAAGAGAGTACACTTTTCAAGTTTGCGGATGATACCAAGCTGGGAGAGGTTGCAAGAGCTTTGGAGGATAGGGTTATAATTCAAAATGATGTGGACAACCTGGAGAAGAGGTCTGAAGTAAACAGAATGAAATTCAATAAGGAAAAATGCAAAGTCCTCCACTTAGGAAGGAACAATCAGTTGCACAGATACAAAATGGGAAAGGACTGCATAGGAAGGAGTACTGCGGAAAGGGATCTGGGGATCATAGTGGACCACAAGCTAAATATGAGTTAACAGTGCAACACTGTTGCAAAAAAAGCAAACATCAGTCTGGGCTGTATTAACAGGAGTGTTGTAAGCAAAACATGTGAAGTAATTCTTCTGCTGATTAGGCCTCAAATGGAGTATTGTGTCCAGTTCTGGACACCACATTTCAGGAATGTCCAGAGAAGAGCAACAAAAATGTTTAAAGGTCTAGAAAACATGACCTATGAGGGAAGACTGAAAAAACGGGGTTTGTTTAGTCTGGAGAAGAGAAGATTGAGAGGGGACATGATAACAGTTTTCAAGTACATAAAAGATTGTTACAAGGAGGAGGGAGAAAATTTGTGCTCCTTAACCTCTGAGGATAGGGGCAATGGGCTTAAATTGAAGGGGAGGTTTAGGTTGGACATAAGGAAAAACTTCCTAATTGTCAGGGTGGTTAAGCAATGAAATAAACTGCCTAGGGAGGTTGTGGGATCTCCAACATTAGAGATTTTTAAGAGCAGGTTAGTCAAACACCGATCAGGTATGGTCTAGAATGGGATAATACTTAATTCTGCCGTGAGTGCAGAGGACTGGACTAGATGACCCCTTTCAGTCCTTTGATATTATGTATGAGCTCACGCATGCACCTAGTTTAAAGGGAACAGTGACACCTACTCTATCTTCTGGCCTGGAGGGCAGGGACAGTTCTAGGGACAAGCAAGGAGGGCTCCCATACTGGTGCCCTACTCTCTCTCTCTCTCTCTCTCTCTGTTTTTTTTGGCTCAGCCATTAGGGCGTGTGTGTGCACGCTGAAAGTACTTTCCAGACAGGGCAGCTCCCACCGGAGGGAGTGGGGCTCCCTTGTGCCCCTGACCCCAAGCCCACGATTTATGCTGCTTTTCTCAAACAGAAGGGAGGCGGCTCCAGGGCTCCCCCTTCCCCAGAGGCCCATGCTGGTGCTCTCAGCCTGGGAGGAAGGAAGTAGACTCCTGTATTCCCCTTCCCACTGTTGGTGATGCTCCTGCTTCCACCTCAGGTGAAAGGCAGAGGACACCAGTACTACACTTCCCCTGCTGCTGTCTGCATCAGGTGCAGTCTCCACAGCTCTCCCTGGCCCTGCTACTAGTCCCCAGGCAAGGGAAGAGGGCTCCAGGGCTCCCATCCCCACAGGGATGCTTAGTGGCTAGGGCACTGGACTGGGAAACCTGTATCTACTCCCAGCTGTGCGACTGGCTTCCTGGGTGACCTTGGCCAAGCCATGCCACCTCTCTGTGCCTCAGTGTCCCCATCAGTACAATGGCCTGCTTTGAGACCTCCTGATGAATGGAGGTAGATATTGTTATTATTTGACTGCTGACCTTTCATAGGTGGGATAGGCCAACTGTCCCTCCCAGTGAGGAGACAACAAGCTTCACTGTTCTCCTTCCCCGCACCTTCTCTGCGTGGGGAACAAATGGCTGCCTAGGTTCAAGTTGAAGACTGTGCTCATAGCTGTTCAATTTGCATCTGGACACCGTCAATCACTGCACACAGGGAAGAAGAAATTAGACAGGACTCTGGTTGAATTACACTAAACTTCATTCATCTAACTCTATTCTACACACTTAACGTCCTCGGAGTCTTAACAGGCTGCCAGACAAAGGGTGTGAACTGGCTCCTGGAATAAATAAACCCAACTGCTCTCTGAGGCCATGTGAATCAGTATGCTGCAAAACAGTACAGCAGCTGACTGAGGCCTGGTTCTGCAAGGTACTGAATAAGGCGGTGTCCCTTCCTGGGGCTTAATAGAGTTGTCGTCTTTCCATCCAAATAAGAAACTAAGTGCAAGAAGGTGGGGGTATTATCAGCAGCCCAGCAGCTTAAGCCCTAGGCATGGATTGTTTTATTGTGACAGCCCCAAACAATAGAAGCAAGCGGACAAACATCTCTCTCATCCAGCAGTCAATGCTGAGGGATGCTGCGCTACACTCCCTTGGAGAGAGCAAAAGAAAAATCTCAGGGAGAGTTTTTAAAAGAGAATGAGTATCTAATGGGAGTCGACAATGAGATCTTTAAAAAGTGTGTGTGGAGGGAGGAAGAGCAATTTTCTTATATATACTTCTAATGCCAAAAAACATTTTCCCCCGTCAAAGATCCAGAAGGCAGCATAGGAACAAAATTGGATCCGTTACGCACATGTGGACAACATAACATTGAGTTATCAGCAGCAACTGGACCAGGAGGCCTCAGTTGTTAAGGGCCTGTACAGAGGAAAGGCTATTCCAAGAGACTACAGTATGCAAAGGCACCCAATTAATTCAAGAGCATTGTTGTTAGTTATTTTATTTATATAGCACCATAGGGGAATGCAGCTCTTTATAGACAATTAAGGGCCATAAAAGATTGGAAAAAAAGAATAGGAAGAATGCAAGAAACTGGCAATCTCTTGCAGCGTGAGCCCTGACTAAAAGCTCTCACCAGTCCATGATTTTATGGTTTAAAAACAAAAGCAAACAAAGGAATGTGGGTTTTTTTGCTTATATTACCTCTTAGAGGGATGGAGAGCCCATATAATAGTCTGGGAGCATAGTGTAGGAAAATCTCATTCCCTAGGCAAGTTAGTGATGGGAAAATAAGGGGGGGGGGCATTTGATTCGTTAAAAAAAAACAAAAACAAACCAACTACAGAATCATAATTTCAGTGGTGTCATGCTCTGCAGTGTGGCAGGAGGACTCGTTGACCTTCCAGATCCCCTGGTTGGTGAAAATTTTGATAATACATTGTGGCTGGAAATGGGCCAAGTTAGGCCCTCTCACCCATGAACAAAATGGTTCCAAATATGACAACCCTAGAATAATTGTGTAGATACGTATTCTAGAAAATGTTTTTAAAAAATCAACTTTTTAAAATTAGACTTCAGCACAGGAATTCATTGCTTACATGAAAGAGACAAAGTTAGCCTGGACATGTGAGACTGAAAACCAGTATTCAACACAGTCATCATCAGTGTTGTCTGCATCTAGGGCACCACTGCTGGCATGTTGTCACACTGATCCTCGTCCAGGCTGCACTCACATGTCTCTGTACAAGGCAGGCTGCTGGCCAAACGTTTGCAGGGTGAAAAGCACCTGGTTTTTGCATATGAACATTTGATTAGCTGAAGGATTGACTCAGGAGCCCATGGTATTTCATACAACTGGTATGATCAGTCCATCCTCCAAGCCCCAGGCATGCCCAAGAGGGGAGAATAGTTCTGGATGGGTGTGATCATCCTGGAGCCATTCCACTGCTTGATAATTCACCCTCTTGATAGCAGGTATAACTGCACCCCTTGTCAATGGCAATTATTCTCCCTTTGTCTGCTTCTTGGAAAACAGTCACCAATGCAGCTCAGCAAGTGTCATAATATTAAACTTCAAAATGGTAAACTCAGCACATGAACACTTCCAGTGCATTTATGACCACATCAGTTACCATCTCAGCCGTTCTGAGCACCTTCAAAATAGGAAGATGGCATGACTGGCAGGATGCATGCACAAATAATTTGCTCTGGCACCTCATGTAGTGCCAAGTTAAAGGCTGACCATGTTGAAATGTACCTTTCTCCTGAAAGGATGTGGTCCAATATGTCCTGGGGGTCCAGATCATTTGAGAGTATGGTGTGATGGGGTATACAAACCCCACACTGGCCAACAAGTTGTTAAGGAACTTCTCTAGGTATATTTGCCATCTGCTGTATCCTCAATGAAATCTAAGTCATCAGCAGCACAAGATGCAAACCTACCCTTGATGAGGTCTGGAGGAACACCGCATGGAACCGTATGAAGAGCCTCATTTGATATTGCAGTCTTCAGGTAGAATACTTTGTTGTAGTCATAAGAACAGCCATACTAGGTCAGACCAACGGTCCATCTAGCCCAGTATCCTGTCTTCCGACAGTGACTGTTCCAGGTGCCTCAAAAGGGAATGAACAGAATAGGTAATCATCAAGTGATAGTCGATGGAGGAGATGATGCTGTCCACAAGCTGCATGAGGAATTCGCTACTGGTTTTAAAATGAATTGTTAATCTACCACTACAAGTAACTGTTAGTTTAAACATATGCCACATCGTTGTATATGGGTTGGAGACCTGCCTTTCATTCAAACACCTGTACATGAGGCTTTGCGATAAAATGGCAACCTTGTGCACCACTGAATATTGTCATATTTGCTGGCGCTGAAGTCACTGTGACCACCGATGCACCACTTAAAGTAGTAATACAGGTCATGTGGCATTATTTCTTCAGGTTTGGCACCAGCTATGGATACCTGAAACTTCCATGTACTGCAGGACAAAATGCTTTTCTGTAAAAATGTAGCAGCTGCGAACAGAGTCTTCATATTACTGTTGACATCAGCCCTTTCTTCCACTTTTGATAGTGCCAAATCTTTTGCAACTTTTAGGGACGTGCACTGATATTCATTTCTTTAGAGAGGATTGCTAAAAACTATGTCCATATCCCACGGTTCGTCTTCAATGAGTGCTTTAAGAGCCTTTCTGCCAAGCATTTGTTCCTCTTCACTCTTGTTCAAAGCACATATTTCTCTGTACTTAGCCTCTGCATTGGCCATCATCACTACTTTCCCATCCATTTAAGCATCTGCAAGGCAACTTATGAACTCCAACTGAATCACACTGATTGCAGTAGTAAAATGGGAATTTGTTTTTGTTGCTCGTACCTTTGGATGCAACACATTATGTACATTTGTGGGGTAACACTTGATCATAGAATATCAGGGTTGGAAGGGACTTCAGGAGGTCATCTAGTCCAACCTCCTGCTCAAAGCACGACCAATTCCTAACTAAATCATCCCAGCCAGGGCTTTGTCAAGCCTGACCTTAAAAAACCTCCTTGATGTGACATGCAATGTCATATGCATGGGTGTCTTTTGAGTCAATGCACCCACTTACTTTCCATACAACGTTCTCTCCAAGAGAGACTGCTTCATATAGTTTCACACCTGTCTCACATGTTGAAACTCTGCTTAATGGATACCACAGAAGAAGCAGGTGTTCGTCTTGAAACACATGCCACCAGACCTGGTATGAAGCGAGTCTCATCCAAAGCTCGCACTTGCCTCAGCATTTTCAAAGTTTTCCTGGTGCTGGATGCACTTTCTATCCAACCTTGCCAAATTCAGTTTATGGGTACTGTGACAAAGTTCCTCCTCTACCTTGGTGGGTCCTGCCATTATTGGCAGATTTGCTCACCTCAGTGATCTTCCCCACAGTCTGGGTCAACTTCTCCTATGTCTGATCAGGAGTTGGGAGGTTTGGGGGGAACCCGGGCCCGCCCTCTACTCCGGGTTCCAGCCCAGGGCCCTGTGGATTGCAGCTGTCTATAGTGCCTCTTGTAACAGCTGCATGACAGCTACAACTCCCTGGGCTACTTCCCCATGGCATCCTCCAAACACCTTCTTTATCTTCACCACAGGACCTTCCTCCTGGTGTCTGATAATGCTTGTACTCCTTAGTCCTCCAGCAGCACACCCTCTCACTCTCAGCTCCTTGTGCCTCTTGCTCCCAGCTCCTCACACGCACTTCCTCTCCTCTGGCTCCCCCTCGCCTGACTGGAGTGAGCTCCTTTTTAAACCCAAGTGCCCTGATTAGCCTGCCTTGATTGGCTGCAGGTGTTCTAATCAGCCTGTCTGCCTTAATTGGTTCCAGCAGGTTCCTGATTACTCTAGTGCAGCCCCTGCTCTGGTCACTCAGGGAACAGAAAACTACTCATCCAGTGACCAGAATATTTGCCCTCTACCAGACTCCTGTACCCCACTGGTCAGGGTCTGTCACATATCCCTCCCCCCTGCTCAACACCAAGAGGTCGGGCAGCTTGAGATGCCAGACAGTGCACATGTGACAAGCCATCAGCTCCCCTTCCATTCTCCTGTGTGGCAGAGTCCTCGTAACCCCGACAAGGCTGGGCCCAGGATTCCTGGAGGGCTCAATGTCCAACCTTGTTGTGGTCATTTAGGGCTGAGGCTTGGGTGTTTCCACTCCCGGGTGCTCTCTCTGCACTGCACAACAGTCCCCTTACATTATGTAACTATGTGCACACCATTTGCAGATATATTGCAATAATTTCTGGCTGGATGCAGATATCTTAACCAGTGCACCATTACAACTGTTTTGGCATAATAAACAGAAGCTGATAATACCATGGAACCATTACTTTTTTGCTGATTAATGAAAATCAGCTTAAAGCACTCCTTCCATTCATAGTCATCTGTAACATTAAAATAAATCAGGTATATTGTGAGTATTAACTGATAACATGGCACTGACAGTCAAGGGCCACAACTGACCTCTAAGGACTGCATGTTTGACATGATTGTGTTAAAGTATAATTTTTAAAAGTTCTAAAATCAACTTTTTATCAAATATAGATCTGCATAATTATCCTAGGCTTGTCATGTTTGGTATTACTGTGTTCAAGGGAGAAAGGGGTTTCGAAAGATAACCAACTTGACCTGTTTCTGATGAAATCATGTCAAAACTTCCACCAACCAGAGAAGCTGGAGCTGCGAGCCAGGGCAACAAGCGAGTTCCTCAGCCACACTGCAGAGGGTGATACCATTGAAATTATGAGTCTTTTGATTTTCATTGATAAAATGAAAAATGGGTCCATTAGAACCCTCCAGAATGGATCCAAACTGAAATTTCAGAATTTTGCCCACATTCCTCTCTCATTTTGCCCAGCTGTAGTATAAATCCTAAAATAGCTTGGGCACTGCCTATTTGAGGGGCCACTCTGTCTCTCAGTGCCATTCTGCTATAGTTGCTAACAGCAGAGGCTGTTGACCTCAAGTGATGGGACTAATATTAGAATGTTTTCTGTGAGAGACTGGAGCATACTTTGGTCCAAAATAGATCAGTGCTGTTGACCTTCAGAATGCAGACAGACAGACATTTACTGTGGCCTGGTCTACACACAGATTTTGTGACATAGTTATACTGATAGAGTGGGATGTGATTTCTTACTAACATTGGTGCCTTATACAAGGATAGCTTATTCCCTCTCCTATCTAGGAATAGCTAAACCAGTATAAATCATCTCTATCTATATAAGAAGATTCCGGGAATGTCTGTTGAGTCAATGTGAAGCAATGGAAACAGCTACAAGCATGACTGAGAGTGTTTCGTTTAGAATATCACCAGGTTCAATCATCACTGAGATTCATGGTCTGTCACCATCCAATTAAGGTTTCAGCCATTTTGATTTTACAACTGGCACCCATGTGACAGCACAAGATTTCAGCTACGAGTACTGCTAGAATCGCATCCGGACTAGGAGGTGGCACTGCTTTAACTCTATCAGTACAGCTAAAGCAGTGCAGCTTGTGTGTAGACAAAGCCTCAGGCTTTTGGTAAGGGTGATGTGGGCTGAAGGTTGCATAGCAGGTGGGGAGTTTTGCAGGAGTTCTGTTGTGAGTTGAATTTTGTCAGAAGCTATTGGTAAAGTTAAGCTGCTAGTTTCAGTTGGGTTTTGGTAATTTATGTTGACTATGCTTAGAATGCTGGCTCGGCATCTTTGTATTAAATCAGCATAATAATATCAGCTACTATGACCACCCTTGAGCTATCTTAACCCAGCTTTAACCTAAAGAGTAGAAGATGGCACCCTTCAGTAGCTCACATAGTGAAACACTCAGCTTCAACAGCCTTTCATTCCCTAGGAAGGACAAATCAGCCCCTTTAGGCTAGGTACTCAGCCCGTCAGTCCACTCACTAGAGCAGCCTAGGACGTTGCTTCCACTCTCAGCAAAGGGAACTACCCTACACTTTGGAAAAGCTAAAGTTGCTCTGTCTCCCTAAAAGAGCTTCTAGAATTTGCATTCAATGTTTCCTTGGTAACAACATGCCATCAGCATAATGTTCCATGGCACTTGACCATTCAACTCCACAGTGGTTATAAAAATCCTGTAATAAAAGCGCCCTTCAAACTTTCTATATCATTAAAAAAACCAGACATCTGATCCTTCAACTCACCAATAAACAAATGATAAAATTGTTCATTATAAATAATTAGTCCAATTCTACTGTATGTAGCAAGAAGTCCAAGTCTAACCTAGATACAAACACCCCTGACATTCCAGGAAGGTGAGGTCTGTTATATATATATTAATTTTGCCTGTAGGACTCCTGCTGTACCTTGCCCTGAGTACTCTAATCTTTTACATAGGAATTAGTGGATTGGCTTTGGAATAAATGGAGCATATCTTGCACCAGCTCTGGTGTGGTCTTCATTATATTTCTCTCTCCAACCTTTGTGCTCAGGCATTGTTAGCTACCTGCATTGCACAAAACTGGATTTAAAAAAAAAATCACTGGATGGAAGCATCATCAGCGTCTTGGACACAAACAGTGAGCGCTTTTTTCTTTTGCTTGCTCTCAATGAT
Organism: Mauremys mutica; assembly: GCF_020497125.1. Lineage (NCBI taxonomy): Eukaryota > Metazoa > Chordata > Testudines > Geoemydidae > Mauremys > Mauremys mutica. The sequence continues at coordinate 159,504,500 of NC_059072.1, read as the reverse complement.
TTCTTCTCAGTGGCTGCAATCATGGCAACAATTGACCATGTGACAAAATATAATGAAACGAAAGTGGACAGATTATATCTATAGAACCAACTATTTTTATGGCAGATTATATTCCTAGCAAAGAACATGCGCCTGCATTGACTAGGGTTAGGACAATACTATGGACCATGTCTCTTCTAAGCCACTCATTATAGCAGGGAAGTTTTGATTTCATATTTGTGATCAAATCCCCACAGACAGTGGTTCTCAACCAGGGGTCCAGGGTCCCCTGGGGGCGCCACGAGCAGGTTTCAGGTGGGCCGCCAAGCATGGCCAGCATTAGACTCACTGGGGCCCAGGGCAGAAATCAGAAGCCCCACTGCATGGGGCTGAAGCCTGGGGCCCTGAGCCCTGCCACCCAGGACTGAAGCCAAAGCCTGAGCAATGTAGCTTCACAGGGGCCCCTGTGGTGTGGGGCCCCAGGCAATTGCCCTGCTTGCTACCCCCTAATGCTGGCCCTGGCTTTTATATGCAGAAAACCAGTTGTTGTGGCACAGGTGGGCCATCGAGTTTTTAACAGCATGTTGGGGAGGGCTTCAGAAAGAAAAAGGTTGAGAACCCTGCGCACAGAGGCTGTTGGTCAATATGTAACTGTAATGAGGAAGATCAGAGTTTTGAGAAGTTGGAGCACATTTAAATGACTCATTAAAGGACCATCTCAGGTATAGGTTATGCAGCAACAGCAGCCAAAAAGAAACTGTTGTCTGAAAAGGCCCTGATCCATCATAAAACAGTTGCTATCGCTGAGTCAACAGAAGCTAGAAATGTCAAGGAGCTGAGTAGGGGTCTGTAACCAATGGATAGTGTGTAACCATGTATGAAGTATGGTAAAATCAATCCCCATGAGATGGAATGCGAGTTCTGCTTGGAGATCTTACGGAAAAGTAAATGCCACATCCATAGCATGTGTACAGCATGAGACCAGAAGAGAGGAGGCAAGATTAGTACTAAAGAGGGTCAGGAATACCAAAAGAATCTCTGTGCAACAGATCATTGGCCAGACAATGAGTTGCACTCTGATGAGTTTCTAAGGCTTGATTCCCCACCTTGTTACACTAGTTTTACTCTGGGGCGGCTCCATTGATTCCAGTGGAAATGCATTGATGTAAAACTGGAGTAATATAGTCAAGAATTAGGTCCCCAGTGTTTGGAATATGTGTCAAAGCTGAAAAATAAAAGACAATCCAGCCAATCTGGGTTACAATGAAAACTCAAGGCGTTCTTATAGTATTATTGACATGAGTTGGATAGAAGATCTGAGGTATCACTCATTCCACAATAGGTGTTTACTCAGTACTTCCAGGGCAAAATGCAAATTGACTGACTCTAGCCCTCTGATAATAACATGCTGAAGAAGACCTAATACTCTGGAGTGTTTCCATATTGAGAGTGGTACATAAAGTGTACATGAGAACCGGATTTGCATGCTGTGGAAAATGGACGACCTCCCTTACTTGGTCCTGAGTGTCTGCATTATATCCAGTTAGACTGGTGTGAAATCCTGAGCACTGTAGGCCAAATTTTTACATGAGCTCAGCACCCATTTAGGCATCAAAACTAATGGACAGATCTTACGAACATGTGATCTGTTTTCAAAATCTGGCCATGACTCTCAAAGTCTGAAAAAGCCTATTCACACTGGCAGATATTCTTGTTCTTGTCAAATGAAAGCTACCAGACTAACTTACGATGCAAGTGCATATTGCATTGGGGCTGTTATCAGCCGTACGATGCATGATAGTAGTGAGAGGCCCCTTATGTTTGCATCAAGGACACTTCCACAACTTGAAGAGAACTATGTCCATATTGGTCTCAGAAGCATTGGAGCTGGTATGGGAAGTGTGACATCATCATCATAATCACCACCACATTTATAGAAAAAAAAAGTTACACTCACAACTGGCAATAAAATGTTAGTACACATCTTCCCCCTTCATCCAAACAACACCTCCTATAGTAGCAGACAGAATACAGTGATGGGCCTTGTTTCTCAGAGCCTATTCATATAAGATCAAGTTCAGAAATATGGCTAAGAATGGTAATGCTGCTCAATTACCCCGTCTGCCACTGAATACATAGAACAATTTAATCTCAACAAGAGGGCTTGACGTGTTTAATCTACACTGTACAGAGGAACTTCTAATAACAAATGCACAAATAGCAATAGACAGATGTAAAGAGACATTTTAAACCAGATATATTTGTTGGTGCAAAAAGGATGGCAAAGTAATTGCCTTAAAGCTTTGTTTCAATGCTGTTATGAACTGAGCATTCATGGGGGCTGTCTCATGTGTGTGGATCTGAGCTGAAATTCCAAAAAGGTAGCAGGAAGCTATTTATGAGGGATTATATGATACTCATCCTGGAGTGGTGCAGATGAAAGCAAATGCTAGAAGCCATCTTTCGTGGGCTAACATTCAGCACTGAAGATCCAGATCTGAACATTGCTAATTGAGCCCATCTCTAATTACAAAGAAGTAAAAGCAAGGCACAGCAAATCAACAGAAGTTATGCAGGATGGTACAAAATGCTATTAGGTAAACCCCGAGCCAAAATTCATTCCTGTGTATATAGTCCCTTGACTACAATCATGTAAACATAAATTCTCCAAACAATGGTTGTAGAGCAGAGCTCTGAGGATTCCTCATGTTATCAGCCCGAAGAAAAGATTCAAATGATAATGTAACCCATTCAAAGGGACAAAATGTTATTCCATAATTGAGCATCAAATGACCAATACCAAAAACCTGTCAACACAGTACACGTCTCCATTAGCTTCCCTTCTGTGCCACTTGATCAGAGAGCAGCAGGTGAAGATCGAAAATGGGAGATGCTAAGGGCTTGTCTAAACTAGACAGGAAAATGTTACAAGCAACAGTATGTTGTGTCCCTGCCAGCAGGTATATGGGATCTTGGGGAGCAATTACCACACGGGTGGGGTGCAAAATAAACTTTATTAAGCAAATACAAAAACAGGGAAAATTCAATAGTGAGGGGTATGGGGTTATTAAGGTAGACAATTGGGGAGGGGGTTCTTTTTTGGTGAACAGTAAGGGGGTTTCAATAGTGGGGTACAACACAGTAGGATACAATACAGTGGGTAATCAGTTAACACTGAGGTATAAATGTAACAGGTAGCTAGCGATTTCTATGTAAAAAGGTGTGTCACAGCAGCATATAACCGACTAACAGTTATGGATAAAATGTGTTAAATAACAAACAATTTTAGGTAAAAATGTGTCACAGTGGTGTAAATGTAGAATGTGAGGGGTATCAGAGAGGAAGAAAGTAACCAATGGGGTTTTATGCTAGAGATTTAAACTTAGTGAGACAGAACAAACAGGCTGCAAGCTTAAGCAGCAGAGAGAGTGTAACAAGGTAGAAAGACACAGAGAAGCTGGGGGGGGGTGTTTGCAGTGGGAAGACAGACAATTACAATTATACAGAACACAGCAAAATCTTATCTATGAGCTAACTTAACCAAGACTACACAAATTAAAACACAATGCAACAATTCTCTAAGCCTAACTTACAAAGTATAATGCTAAACATAACTTAATGGGTGCACCTTATGCTAAGGATAGTTCCAGAGGGCTGAGTGGTGTGTGTCCAGGACACAGCTCCAAAGACGGGGGGATACAGCTGAAAACAGTCCAAGGCAAAGCCCACAGGAGCAGAACTTAGCAGCAGCACAAACTTATTTTCAGTGGCAGAGTGCCACGGGGTTTAAGAGAGAGGTTTTAAAACACAGACCAAGGTTTAGCTTGAGTCTGTGTGCTGGGGAGACAGAGCCAGCAGCTAAAATAATAAAATAAAAGTATAGAAAGTTTCCCAGAGGGATTCTTACCATCCTCTAAGGCAGCAGCAGAGGCAGAAACAGCAAGCACATCAGAAAGCTCGGTACAGTCTTGATAATCAGGAGATCTCTCAGGCAGCAATTCGTTCTTCGTGGGGGGGGGTCAAAAACGGGGGTACGCTCAAAAATAAAACGAGAGCGGAGAAAGGACCCCCAGAACCCCTGGTTGATCAGACCAGGCAGCAATGCAAGAACCTTTCTGAAGTCTGTTCAAAAAATGTCTGTTTTTAAAGGCAAACCCTGGCAGCTTCCCGCCAGTAACTCTGATTGGTTCCCCTTCTCACAGGAAGGAGAGCAGGCAGGGAAAAACAGAGGCATGTTTGGACTAGCTCTGAGCCCAGAGGTATGACTCATGCCCAGGATCTTAAAAACACAATAGGTCTTGCAGCTCTGGACAGAGCCTACCCTACACCAAGCCCAGGTTTTAACAAGGTGATAACAGGACTAACCCTTTGAACAGGGCAGTGGTCCCACTTAGCACAAGTGGCCATCCCTTTGAGAAGGGCAATGGCTTTTGTTAAACAACTTAAGGGGCCCTCCCTTTGAGAAGGGCAGAGGCCCTGGTAAACAACTTAACAGCCAGGGAGGGGCGGCCACAGAGGAAAACAAGAACAAAATGGAGTAAGGGGACAGCTTTAAGAAACAAAATGGAGCTGTAACAGACATGTTGTAACACTTCAAACGTGCGAACTCCTGTACAATGGTATGCATCATTCAGTACATAGTCAGTCAGCCAGCCAGCCAGCCATCTCAGGTATTTTCAACCATGGCTTGCACTGGTTAATTGCAATATCTGGGATAAAGTCTTTAACAGAGTTCAGCCACCTATACTGGTGTCTCCCAACACAGAGAGGAAGTGATTGCTGCACCAGCACAACCAACACCACTTCTAACCCACAATGCAGCACTAGAAACTACCCGAAACGCCCCTGTTCTCAGCAACATTGTTGAGGACTATCAGTGTCCCAGAATGCACCAGCACAATATAAGGCCTGGTCTATACTACAGAGTTTTGTCGACAAACGTCAGGTTTCGTTGACAAAACAGTGGAGGTGTACACATTTCAATGCTCCTTCTGCCAACAAAACTCTCCTGCTTTGCTGACAAAATAAAATCACCTTGATGAGATGCATAGAGTTTTTTGTGGCAAAGTTACATCGACAAAGTGTTAGTGTAGTTACCTCACTTGGTTATGTCACTGTACTTGGCCTCCAGGAGGTGTCCCACGATGCCTATCCTGACCACGCTGATCAGCAGTTCGAACTCCACTGCCCAGACACACAGGCATCCACCCCTCCCCCTTTACAGGCTCAGGAATTTTTCAAATTCCACTTCTGGTTTGCTCAATGTGGACAGCTCACATCACATCTTCCCAGCTGACCATGGTGGCTCCACGCAGCAAACCCTCTCCTGCTTGTAGCACACCTAAGTTGTTGGACCTGTTGGCACTGCAGGGAAAGGAGGCCGTGCAGTCCCAACTCCGCTCCAGCTGTAGGAACTTCCATACCTATGGTCAGATTTCCAGTGACTTGCTGAATAAGGGCTACAAACAGGATATGGTGCAGGGCACAGCAAATATCAAAGAGCTGAGGCAGGCATACCAGAAGGCAATGAGGCAAACCGCTTATATAATGTGCTGGATGCCATCATTGGCTGTGACCCCACCTCCACTGCCAACAGCCCCATGGATACTTCAGCAAGGCTGGAGGCAGACAGTGGACTCAATCCCGAGGACAAAGTCGTGGACGAGGAGGTCAAGTTGGAGGATGATGTGGAGCACACGGCAGGGTTGTCTGGTGGCTCAGTGAGTCAGGACCTCTTTTCCACTCCAGAGGGGTCTAGCCAGTCCCAGCAGTCTGTCTCTGGCACTCATGATGCAGGAGAGGAGAGCTGTGGTATGTGATCATTTTGAGTTGATGCTGCTTGGTTATACGAGGTGGAACTGTCCTTTGCTCTGTATATTCTAGAAGTTGGTGAAGGGATAGAAATGTACAAAACTGGCTGTTTTTGAGTGTGCTCCACATTCCCTTGTGCAGCAAAGCAGTGCGGCGGAACAGTGTGTTAATGCACACCAAGATTTCACTGGACTCCTCCAGAGAGATCTCTAGAACACTTTCCTGGAGGTACTTGCCAATCCTCTGCCAAAGGTTCCTGGGCAGAGATGCTTTGTTCCTTCCCCCATTGTAGGAAACTTTCCTGCGCCACTCTGCAATTACTTGGTCAGGGCCAAAGTGGCACACAGGCAAGCAGCAAGCAGCATAGGGACTGGGTCTGAAGCCACACATGGGCAGGAGATGCACCCTTGCTTACCCTCAGAAGTGAGACAGCAGCTTCAGTGTCCCCTACCTGTGGAAAATGGTGCCAGAATTTACAATATTGTCCCTAGTTATCTTCAGTGATCCCCTAAAAAAACAGCTAGACTCTGTTGTGGAAAATTGACCACACGGCTGATTTTGGATCAGGCAGCCTGAGGCACCTTTATTAGAGTACGAGTATGCATACAAGGAGGGTCAGCGTGGTCCCACGCAAGGGGTTAACTGCCCTGTCTTCAACAAATTTCACCAAGGTTATAAAGGCTAAAAACCGCAAATTAACACTTACTTAGATTCCCTTATTTGGGATTATCAATGGCAAATTAAGCAAGCTAGCTCAGTACTTTTCCATATTTGGTTTTTCCTGTTATTGTTCTTTGGCAGTTTTTGTTGGTAGTCTGCCTGCCTTAAGACCCGTCCTTTGCGGTTGCATTGGATAAGGCTCTTGTCGCATTCTAGCTGAGCTGGCACATATGGGCCCTCTTTGTTCCTTCCCTCAGTTCCCCTTTCTCTGGTTTCTTCACCCCCCCCACCCCCATTGCCCTTTGTACAGATAAACAAGTTTTGCAGAAGTTTCAACCTTTGCTTTTACATAGCAATTGTTCTAGCTATAGGCCTTGGGCCTGTGAGGTGAGGGGGGGGGTGGTTAAGGTACGCTCAAAATTCTGGGCCTATAAGCGGGGTGGGGGGATATTTTCCCTATCATTCCCTCCTTTTGATGCCATTTTGCATCAACTCCCTTAGACTTGAATATTCATTAAGTTCTGGACTTCAGAACTTGTAGGCTAGGGTGCTTCCAGGGTTTCAGGCAGACAGGGATTTAATTTCCTCAAGGGAACAAGGGCCACTTAGTAAAGTGGGATATACAAAGCAAATATAGGGTGGGGACAACAAGCTCTACAGCAACAATAACAAAAAACAAATATGGAAAAGTACTGAGCTAGCTTGCTTAATTTGCCATTGATAATCCCAAATAAGGGAATCTAAGTAAGTGTTAATTTGTGGTTTTTAGCCTTTATAAGCTTGGTGAAATTTGTTGAAAACAGGGCAGTTAACCCCTTACGTGGGGCCACGCTGACCCTCCTTGTATGCATACTCGTACTCTAATAAAGGTGCCTCAGGCTGCCTGATCCAAAATCAACCATGTGGTCAATTTTCCACAACAATTTGGGGGCTTGTCCGGGATCCACAGATGACTTCCCTGGATCGGAGGATCGCGGGCAGTTCCCTTCCAAACCTCGGGCCCATCTGAGAGGTAAGAGATCTTTTGAAATCTCTAAGGGGTTTGGGAGAGGACTGGCCCGTAGGCTCCGGCTGGGGTAAGTCACGAGCTGGATCTGAACCTTTGTTACAATCAGACATGCTTGACGCCCTTTAGGGTGGCGAATTAGAATTTGTGGCGCACCCTTGGGTTTAGATTTGGGGTTTTAGTGGCTCTGTTTCGGCCTGAGCCTTACTTAGGTTTTGGAAGGTCCAGTTTCGGTCTGGACCAGGCTGAGTTTCGGTCTCAGTCTCAGTTTCGGTTGTGCCGGCCACCCCACACCTCGGACCGCGCTCCTTTTGGTCCTGGCGGAACTTGGAGGTCCCGGAGCCACCAGGTTGGGAGGGACCAGGGGACTGTTTCGCCCTGGCGGCTGTGCCAGGAAACGTGCCTGTATGTGTGTATAAGGCCGTGTGGCCAGAGTGATCGCTGGTTGTGGGAAGATGCCCCGAGCCTCCCACGAAGCGAAAGCTCGTGACCGGGAGTGTCTCGAAAGCAAGCCCCACAACCTTGCTTGACGAGAGACTGTAAAAGCTTCCCCGACTGGCAGGCCTTGGTGAGTGGCTAACCAGTCGAGGTGCTTGTGCGTTCCCTGTCCCGTTGTCCTTTTCCCCTCCACGTCCCCATGATCCTGTAACCGCTCTTCGAGCACTGCCTTTATAAAAGGCCGCAGGGTCCCTTTTCACCCCCCTGAAGCCACAGGCTCCCTTCCCTTCTCGGAGAGAAGGGAAGCCCCGGGAAAACCATACCGTCAGCTCGGAAGCAGCTGAAGCACCGTTGGCCAGAAGGCTGGTGCTCAGGGCTGAGGAGAGACGTGCGGGGACTATGGGCTTTTTCGTTTAGCCCGCCCCCCCTTTTAACCACTCTCCCTGTAGGTTCCTGGTAGGCGTGGGCCTCGGAACCTATTCCCTTGTGTTCCTGCCATGGGCAGGCTTGGTTGAACCATTGGTGTTAGAACTGTGGTAGCCCGAAATAGCATCCCTTGCGTGACAGGCTTGAGTAAAAGTACGCTGTGGTAAGAATGGGGGCCAAAGGATCAAAAATCCTGCCGGCCCCACCCAAAGGCACACCTGCAGCTTATATGTATGTGCATTATGGTCAGTCGACTGTTAAATACTTAAAGAAATGGAATTGGTATACCAGAGATGATCCAAAACTGCAGTTTCCTCTGGAAGGAAGCTTCGACCTTGACAAGATTGTACACCTCAGGGGTGCACTCCTTGTCAACGCCGTGCCTGTGTTGTGAAGGTTGTTTTGTGTCCGTCATAGGTTTGAGGGTTAGAACCCCCCTGAGGTAGAAGCCACTATGGACCCTGGGGAAGTGAGTAACCCCGGAGTGGCCCTAGAGATAAGGTTGGCCAAGGCTCCCATCATCAATAGGCAGACAGGGGAGGGGCCGTAAAACTAGCTGCCAGTAATTGGAGCTAAAAGCCCATAGGTGTGCCAGTGAATGCTGAAATAATTAAGAGTTACACCCTGACTGATGGTGAGAGGGGCGAAGGGGCACACGGTAAATGTGGTGTGTTCTGTTGTATGTTTTGTCCACTGTGCTAGCCTGTCTGTTTAAGTGTTTTATATTTAGCCCTTTAGGGATGCCTGTTAGCTGGATTGTAATTGTCTGCTCGGTATCCATAATGGGGGAAAGGGGGAATCTAAGCAGATTCCCATGCCAGAGAAGGGCACTCCAGCCACATATATATACCCAAATTATGGTCCTAGGAAGTAAATGAGGAGCTGCTGCCCAGCCCCACTGGCCCCAAGGGTAAGAAATATCAAAAAGATTTACTTTGTAAATTAAATTGTACAATCTGCTGTACCCCAAATGGGGTGTATCTGGATGTGTCTGATCCCTCTCACAATGAGGTCCTGGCAGGTTTTCAGAAGGACACTCTAAAGGAGTAGACCGACCCCAGCCCTTCCTCGTTGCAACAGGAACTGCTGGTTAAGGTCTCTCCCTCCCTGTGGGCATTGTGAGCCGATTATGCCAACCGGGTTGGGCACATTGGGGCTGCCCAACCGGCTGAAATTTTGCCTAAACCCAGGAAGACCATTTCCCAAAGTGCAGTGAAAGCCCTCTCTCAAACTAGACCGGGAAAGGAATTTTACTGTGCTGTTTATGCTGTTGTTTTCTCTATCTTTCCCGTTGTCTGTAGCCCTGCTACTATCCTTTTTTATAATGTACCGGTGCTGAGGGGTTGTTACCGCCTCAAGGAAAGATTGTATTAAGTCCGGACATAGAAAAAATGTTATTATTAAATAAATGCATCAAGATGTAATGTATGTATATAAATAGATAAATAGGGGTTAAGTCAAAAGCCCACTACCTCCTTGGTAGTGAAACAATGCCTGTGCCCATGAAAAGAAATAATGTAGCAAGAAAAAAGGATTGGGCCCAAACAAGCAGGCAACCACAGTTTGAGGAAGTTAAAAGTTAACTCTGTAGTTATTGGAGGAAATTAAGCAGTAAAACTATGTACAAATATTAAAAGAAGGTGTTCTGAAAAGAAAAATCTTGGTTTCGTTGCAGTCATTCCTTTGGGAGTGTCTGTAAATAATCCAGGCAAGAGGTTATTTAAGTAAAATCATTTGACTATAAAAGATAGTCAATTTTGTTAAAAACATGTATAGTGTGTACAATCTTTGTTTTATAATAAATTGGTGTTATTGAGGGGGGGTGTAAAAACAAATAAAAATATTTTTGCCAAACAAAAAGAAACTAGTGTTAATTTTGGTATTTAGTATTTAATCCTTAAGGTAATTTAATGTGTTATAAAATTTTGGTAAAAGACTTTAAATCTGTTTTGGTAACAAATAGCAGATGGAAGCTGTAGTAAGTACCCCACACTAAGCCTTAAGGTGGCTCTATGTAATCAATGGTTACGTTGTCAAAGGAAAGCCAAAATGAATTGTGTTTTCCATTTAAAAATCAACATGTATTTAAGAGCAGAAGTTAAAAGATAGAAGCCATTAAAACCTGACCTGTCTATAAAACGAATACAGGAAAATATGGGGAGTAATCTGAGTTATTCCTCAGTTTTGCCTGCAATCAGTAAGGGTATTTATAAAGAAAGAAATATTTAGATTAATTTTATTTAAATGTTTAAATGTTACAATTGTAAGTATGTGTTAGTTTTAGTAATGTATTTTCTTGAAAAAGGCAAATGCCAAAACTGCTGTAAAACTTTGGCATACCTGTGAGTAGCAATAGTGATTGTGAACTTAATGTACTGGACAATTTATAACAAGTTATGTGCAGCTTCACAGATCCAGTGTGGTCAAATGCCCTTTGAAAGCCACTCCCAATTGAAAGGCCAGATTAAGCTTTTATAAAATTTCTACCAGGGCACCCAATGCAACTATCGACAGTGCCCTGCTGGCTTTGGCTCGGATGGACATTCATTAAATAAATAACACAATGCTTAATTATTGCCAGAGACTAATGAAATGTGTTAGGTCTTTTTATATACAGTAGCTCTGCTGCTCGCTGAAACCAGAGGACTGGGTCTACATGGAGGTCCACCAGTGAGGAACTGCTCTGGCCTCATTCTGAAAGACCCTTATCAAATCCTGTTAATTGCCAAACACCACTGTGAAGTGCCAAGAATTGACTACCTGCCCATGTTTCTTACTGTATTGGCTCTCCGACTGATGAACGGTTTATCTTTCCTGCTGGCGTTATCGCTCCTTCTAGACAGCAGGAGTGAAGAACAAGGTAAAGATGTGGCGACCTTTCCTTTGTCCGCTGAAAAACCTACAGTGCCTTTGAAATCTTACTAAGAAAACAACCTCTCCACCTGAGGACAGAATAAAGCCTCCAAGCAAGCAAGGTGATTGTGCTAGTAACCTCTCCCTTGCTGCCTCACTGCCGTACAGCTAAGTGAATTAAGACTACGAAATCTCGAAGAATAGCTTGCGGAAGCTAGCCAAAACTACCTGAAAATGAAACTTGTAATGTTCCTCAAACTCTCCTCCTTAATGAACTTAGGATGCGATGGGGCTAATGGTGCAGCTGGATGGTCGCCCGGTAGCGCCCAAGACTTTGTTGCCCTGCCTTGCTCGTGTGACCCATGGTTTGGCCCGCGTGAGCAAAGGAGGGATAATTGCACTAGTGTCGCAACACTAGTAGCACACAATAATAGTAAGCCAGTCCGGACTAAACCGGCAGCTCACCCCACTCTGCGGGGCCCGTCTGTAAATATCCAGATTGACTTTATCAACATGCCAAAAGGTTGCTCATATGAATATGTGTTAGTATGTGTCTGTATATTCTCTGGATGGATTGAAGCCTAACCTTGTGCAGAGACTGCCTCCATCACAGTAGCAAAGAAATTGTTTAGGGATATTTATTCCCCGGTTCGGTCTCCCTGTTTCTATAAACAGTGACCGAGGCACCCACTTTATGGGTCAAGTCATGCAGCAAGTCTGCAAGGCTCTCCACATTGAGCAGCATTTGTATTGTGCTCACCACCCTCAGAGTGTAGGGGCAGTGGAATGGGAAAAAAAAGGGGAACTTACAGACAAACTAGCCAAACTGTGTAAGGAAACAATCTTTGAAATAGATGCATTTTATAACAAGGTAGATAAAATGCTAGTTTCTGGAATCTGCCACGATACTCATAAAAAGGTCCCCTTTGCTATTTGGTTACCTATTTGGTAAATAACCAAACGTATACCCACAGAACTTGTCTGGCCGCTACACAGCAGTTTTCCTGCCTAGAGGCCACCCCTGTAGCAGATAACATCACCTGTACCTTATTACAGTATTCTCCCTCTCATACTATGAACCCAGAGGCATCGCAGGAAAATATCCACGTATGTAACCAACAGCTGTGGTATAGCCCCTATAGAAAAAGAGACCCAGAGGGATTCAAATGAACTATACTTAATGCCACGTTAGGGACTATCAGGTTTACTTTACCGTTAACTCACTTTCAAATTGCCGCTATCTATCCAGATTGTTCTCGAGGGGCAGCCATTCAACTATTGTTGCAACACCTTTGGAGTCACAGGTCCAGGAAAAGAAGGAATATCACTAACACATTGAGGAAAGGGGCCAACAGTGCCGCCTCTGCTTGGAATATCTATAAGACCCAACAGCATGAAGGTAAATTGGGCCATCTGGAAAAGTATACCCAGTCTTATTACTGGGGCGCAGTTAACTCAGGTGTAGGTGGGAATGGGTGAATTGCACATTATTTCAGCCCTTAGTTCTATGACCCAGAAGGTATTGAGAAAGATGGTGTTGAATATCACTGATGCTGGAAAGGCATTGCAGTGGGATCTGGCATGTTTGGGATTTCCTGGGTGACCAGCTAATGGCCATTCAGGGTGATCTTGAGCACCAGGCTTGGCCCACGGCCCTTACAGACATCTCAGGAGTACCATCTGATCTGTGGTCATGGAGGCATAATTAAAAATTACCTAGCCAATTCATAGTCAGTGCTCCTAAAATAACAATATTTGGATTGGAATAGGAAACCAATGGACGCTCTCGCCATTAGAACCCCCACAGCTTCAGTGTGTATGTAAACTGAAGCCAGGAGAAGCTGTCACAGTTACTGATGGGTTTTGTTAGAAGGGTATAGAACAAGAAATTGTCCTGACAGGACACCCGCTTCTCTAAGCTAATGACAGTTGTGTGCTTGTAGAGACCACCATTTACAAGACATACATTTAATCTCACCACTGCTGCGGACAGTCATATATTGTATTGGCCTAAAAAGAAAAATTTTGTAACCAGCCCTTCAGCCTTAGATACCCTTTAATTGGGCTACCCTAGTACCTAACTGGTTCCAAAATTTGTTTGCAGTCTTACCAGAAGTACAAAAATTTCTGAACTTCAATGGCAAATTCACATATTCCAGAATATATATCAAATTAAAAATAATGCTTTTTATATGGCCTATAGGGTTTTTATTTTATGTACTAAATATAATGTTTTGTGTTTTGTAACTAAAACCATTTAGTAATCCCAACCCCATTGTTTTATTGCCATGGGAATGTTATTGCTTTTATTATTATTGTTCGGTATGGGGTTATGTCATTGTTGCTTTTGTAACGGATGTATTTATCATTGCTTGCCTGGTCCTAAACCTGCTAGATTCAATGCATAAGAGCGAGTAAAGCTTATGATTGTTAATGAACTTTATGGCCCTTAGAACCCCCTCAACTCTAGTGTATCAGACAGCTTAACCCTGAAAAAAATTGTTATCGTCCACGAGCATATTTATTGGGAAGGTAGTGGGCAATTAACAACCCTTGCTTCCCAACCCCTTATCCAGGCCAATGATAGCTGCGTTCTTGTTAACTCAATTGCTTTACGGGACATGGTTTTAATCTGAACATGGCCACTGGCACTCATGTTATTTATTTGTCTGGCCCGCAGACGAAACGTGTCAGGTTTTCCTGCTGTTCCATATCCTTTTCGATTGGACCGCTTTGGTGCCAGATCGTTTTCATTCCTTAGTGTCCCTCCTACCGAAGATCCAGCAAATATCCCAGTTGCAGGAACAGATCCATATCCTCGAAAATGTGTATTAAACCGAGCTAAATGCCTTTTAGATGGCCTATAGAGTTACAGCCTTTTGTATTAAAGCTAATGTTCCTTGTTCCATTATCAAAACCCTCTAGCCCTCCATACCTCTCATTTTGGTGTTCTTGTGCTGCAGTGCTGGGGCAAACTCTGCACACAGTTCCAGGAAGGGGACTTTCCACATCCAAAAATTCTGCAGCCACTGCTCATCAGGCCAAACCTGCATAATGATGAGATCCCACCACTCAGTGCTTGTTTCCCGAGCCCAAAAACAACAGTCCACCAGGTGTAGCTGCTCCATGAATGCCAAAAGTTATCCAGTGTTGTTTCTTTCCATGGCACACAGCAGGTCAGGCAATTCTGATTCCCGTTCAGATTGGGTTCTCATGATATACTGCGTAACCAGACATGATGTGTTTATAACAGTGACCACAGCAGTAGAGAGCAGCGTGGGATCCATCCTTTCAGACAGTGATGGTGGATGTACAGTAAACAGCGGCCGGTGAAAAATGCCATGAAACATAGTTGGAAGCCCATGGAATGCTGGGAGGGAAAAAACTGCCTCATGGGACATTGCTCCCACACCCATGACTCACTGTGATCCACTCCGCCTTCCCACAACTCTTAGCTGCAGAAGGTGGTGAGTAGCACAGTGGGATAGCTACCTACAGCACACTGCTCTGACTCTTCATGCTAGAGCACCAACTGTGGACATGCTCCGCTGATACAAGGAGCATTGTGTGAACATGCACAAGCAATGTAATTATACTTGTTTTGGATTGTCAGCTTAACTTGTGCTGACACAACTGTGTAGTGTAGACAAGGTCTAAGATGTACTGCATATTGGAAGTGCCAAAGTGGTCAGAAACGTTGCTCCTGTGGGGATGAGCTGAACTGTCATGAAGAGAAGGGAAAAGCGGCTGTTTCATGCGATCAGCACCACTGTGATGGCTTCCTTGTTCAGTGGAGACACACCTTAATTAAACTAGAAAGCAAAAGAAGCGAGGCTATGTAGGCAGGATAACAGCAGAGACATCAAAGCAGAGGCATTATGTTCTCCATTGTGCAAGATACAAGGGGAGAGAAATGTTCTTTCACTCTATCAGACATAATAAAAGACTGAGCTGTCTGTTAATTTAAGATGAAAATGGGGGGAGGGGAGGAGAGGAAAAGGGCCTGATTCTCAGAGCAGCATGGCTCCTTTGATTTCAATTGGAGCTTTGGATGCTCAGCACCTTTAAAAATCAGACTCCAAAAATCTTTGGCATATATTATACCTTGTCACTAGAACTAGGTCAATAATTTTATTTTTTTTGGTTGAGTGTCAGTTCCAAAAAAAATAGGGGGCGCGGGGGGAAATCAATGAGGGTTGTATTGTACCTGAAAAATTTTGCTGAATCAAAAAAAGTCTGTTTTGGGTCTGTTCCAGAGCAAGGACTCAAACCTGGGTCTCCAATATCCCAGATGAGTGCCCCAGACACTGACTAATAGTTATAAGGGAGAACGCAGTACCACCACAACCTCCTCCTCTGGCTATTTCGTGAACGAACAAATCTATTAGCACCAAACTTGTGACTAGCCATGAGTTGACTGAAACTGCATTTTTAATTGAACAAACTATTTGTCCAAAAATGTTTGCCCAGCTCTATATGTCACCAGATTAGAAGTGTGTTGTAAACACATTCAAAAAAATATAATTTGCAATTGTCGCTCTGCTGTTTCAAGACACTACGGATAGCAATATTGTAGGTGCACATAGTGTGTTGACTACCCTTTAGTGGTCATACGTATTATAGTATTTCTTAGTACAGGAAATACCTTTTGGGACTACAAGGTCCATAATCATCAATGGGACGTGGGATGAGTCTGTATTTGGAGATGGAAAATTAAGCTTGGTGGATTGTGACCAGCAGAGCTTTGTCGTTTGGTTTTTTAAAAATTCCCTGTGTTGGCAAAATACCAGTATAATAATAACGGGCCAAATTATCCTCTTCTACAGAATAACTCAAAGAGGAAAATCTAAAGCAAAACCTCTTGAGTTTTCCTCCCATAACAGTCTCCCTTGGGGATGAGGGGGCAGATTAATAGCAGCACAAGGAGTCTGAGGTGCCACAGGGCTAACTTCACAGGCTTCAGAGCACCTATATGACTTGGCCCAGGATTCCCTGTGTCTGGTTCTCCAACTATTCCCTGATAGCAGCCATGATGCTATCATGTGCCACTCTCCCCGTACCATCTCTCTGCCCCTGCCATATTGAAATTCCACCTTAAATTCCACAATAATCACCACCCAAAATTAAGATGATTTCTTGGGGGAGAAAATCCCATAACAGTGGCTGCTTCCTAATTCTGCCACCAATGACTGGTAGCCCTCTCCTGCCCACACACACTCACCAGATTTCCGCAGTACCTCAAAACAGACTTGTTTTACACATAAGGGCTTCCATCAGATTGATGCATGGGAGAAATGTAGTCCGTTTGCTCCATTCCACTCAGTTCCCAATCCTCATTCAACACCCTTACTACCCTTTAGCTGCCTTCTGCATTGGGGCCCTTCGACAGCACGTTTGTAATTCTGCATGTGGTTATTTGAATTTGGAGGAGAAATGGGAGATGGGGAGAGAAGGGGTGCAAAGGCAGAAAGGGAAAAGAAGGAGCGGGAGAGAGAGATTGACAGAGATCCAATTCTGAGTGTGTTTTATTTCACAGTTTATATATATATATGAGCAATAGTTGGGTTGACAGAGAGACTAAATCCCCACTGAGGATAAAATACATCCAGGACGCAGAACAATTGTTCATCTACTTTGGCTATCACTCACTTTCCAACCTAGCTGGCTGCTTCCCAAGAGGCTTCATGATAGATCAGAAGCAGCGATCCCTTCTCTCCAGGCCCCCCCCCCCCCCATTTTCACCTCCCGCCTCAACCTTTCCAGGGCCGTCTTGCTAGTTCTGTGCCTGCGGCTCTCTAAAAGAGGGAAGTGAAAGCAACAAATCTCTGGGGAAAGTGTGGGGTGAAGCTGGAAGGAGCTAGGATAAAGGAGAAGAGGCTGGTCCATGCAGAGAGCCCGGGGTGGTGTCTATTCCTCATGCATTGTTCACAGACTCTCACAAGCTGTCTTACAGAGAGGAGCAGGAGGGATGGAGGAGGCAGAAATAACTTCCCTGTGGAGAGACTAGAAGAAAGCAGAGGTTCAAAGAAAAGACAAGGCTGGAGCAATGCATTTGTAATCTCTGGAAGGAACAAAAAATAAATAAAAAAATCCCTTATCTTCCCCCAACAGCAGAGGGTTTTAGTGCCCAAGTCCTCAGGAGGGCATCACGTCAGAATGATCCAGAATGGTTTGGGCATCCTATCCCAGGAGGACACAAATGGAGAAGCTTGCCTCATTCCTGATACAGCCTGATCTTGGAAGAGTGCAAGTTAAGAAGATTGCTACATATGGGAAAAACAGGAAACTGTAAGAAGTGGTGTTGATGATTCAAGAGGTAGCTCTCTCCTTGGAGGTAGGACTGAATGCCTCAGTGTGGCACTAGGGGAAGCTCTGCTGCTAGATGTGCTGTGTTTCAGATGCCACATAGAACTGATGTCCTGACCACTTGCGGTCATTTAAGATCCTATTGCTAGAACAGAGTTGTTTGCTATGGTCACTGGCCAAATTCTGATTTGGCTAATTGCTAGGGGAGGACAGAATCTGCAAAGGATTTCCATGAATCCTTTCTGGAATTTTTAAATGAGTTCACTTTGGTTGCATTCACACCCCTTTTGCATTCATTTGCCATGAACTTTAGAGTGGTTGAGTTTCAAGGAAACTTTCAAAGTTGCTTATTAAGACTGCCTGACATTTCCTATTACAAGGCCCTGTTTTCAGTTGCTTATGACTTTGCCAAACTTTAACCCTTTGGGCTCTGTAATGATTCCTGGGATCTATCTGTATAACATCTGAATTCTGTGTAAGATTTTGAACTCTCTGTATGCATCTTTATCAAGCAAAACTCCATTTTGAATGTGCACTATCTGCCTTTTCAGTTGTGATTTAACCTCCATGTCGGGCTGGAATTCCAAGGAAGAGGTAGGGATAACAGTAGAGGGTTACCAGATCTGGATGATCCTCTATGCAAATAGAATCACTATAGACAATATGCTAACTCCTATCCAGGAGAACTCCTCTGTCAGGGAAGAGGTGGCTTGGCAACAACGTCACCAGGTAAGGGTCTATAGTCACCTGTTGAGGCTGATCAGGGAGTCACATTACAGAGGAGACAGGAGATTATGAGAGAGAGAAAGGGTGAGGAAAAGGGAGAACAGACCAGAGACTGTGTGTTCTGGATGAGAAGCCATGTGTATGAGGGAGAGGAAGGATCCTGGGTTCCATACTTTGGATTCAGGCAGAGCCCAGAACTCTCCACAATGGTGAGGAAACTGAGGCAGAGAAATGTGTATAGATGTATTTATTATTTTGTCTAGATCTGTATATTTCTCATGCTAAATAAAGAGTTAGGGTCTTTTGGAATGCCTGTTGGCTTTCATTATCATGTGACCTTGAAGAGTAAACTGCAAACACGAAGGCTTACACCTTTGGTGGAACTGTGGTTAAGTGCAAGGGCTGCTGGAGAACCATGGGTTAGACACCACTAGTTTCAGGGTCTAGGCAATTGGACCGTAGGATCCTCCCCTGTGAAGAGGGCTGGCAGACCCAAGATCTGTAGCTAGATTGAGAGCATAAAGGCCCAAAGCCAGGGAAGGTAATTAAAGACTGTATCATAACGCATATACACAAGAATTGCTCAATCCACAGTTAAAAAAAGTTAATGGAATAAATGTTAACAATGATTCGAATGCTGTCAAGGACAATATAATCCACTCAAAGATATTTTACAAATAGCAAACAAGGCTAAATTTATTGAATAAAACCTTGTAACCCCTTTTCCACCTCAATCAGTTTGCTTTAGTTAGCTATAACCCATATAGGGTAACTCAAAGGCTCCATTAAAAAATAAAATAATAATAATTTTATATATATATATATATATATATATATATATATATATATATATATAAAAATTGAAAGACTGACCAGGAAAATCAGATCATGATATAGGGGTAGATTCTGTGCTGCATGTCCTGAGAAGCATAGCTCAGGAGGCATAGCTATGGAGTGGGGTGGGAAGTTTTGTACCATCTCTGCACCACATAGATTCTGTGCTGTTGCAGGGGCTGAAATGGATCCTGGCATAAGTTACAGAAACCCTTGTCTCTGTTGCTCTTATTTATAGCAGCTTCTCCATGACTGCTGCCCAGAATCCCTGAAGCGTTTAGTGCTGTGGGCACACCCTCTCGCCAGTACGCCACATAGGCTGAGGGCCTATAAGGCTTTATGTTACTCCTCTACCAGAAGAATTCTCTCCGTACACCTCTACAGCCCCTATATACTGTCAGGGCCATGTAGAGGGGCTAATGCAAGAACTGCCCCCATACATTTTATTTGAAGGAACTGAATGTTTTAAGCATAATGTTCAAACCAGCCCCCCAACACTTGATTTTTAAAACACAGGCATAATTTTGTGCTGGTAGTTCATTCATCCTTTCCGCTAGCAATTCATTGCAGATACACAATTGCAGACACTCTTAATTGCTAATTGTAACAGAAGGCCTGGTTTGAAAATCAGGCCCTTCATATGAATATAAATACTGTGTAATTATAAATCTAAGTAGAGGGGGAAAAGTCAGAGGCTGTAACTACCTTGAAAAGAAACACTATCCAAAATGCATTCACAAGATACACATACCTAGCCTTCCCCCAAGAAAATGAGCAGAAAATTGGAAGTCCCACAAGATTTCAGTACTGGAAGCATCTACGGGAAAAGCTGGTCTATATCCCCAGCAGATCAACTCTGCAGGTAGCCTCCTGGGCTTCACTTATCCACAGGTTGAATCCATAAAGCAGTCCCAACAGCCCAGTCTCAAAGGGAAGAATTTCTATTAGTTCTTTGCAGGCAAATGCAGCAAACAATTCAGCTGAAGGCACCACTTAAACACATTAACATAAATAAGCCTTAACTCTGAAACAGCAGCTTTAGACAATTCACCTGGGGTTTTATCATCCACCTAAACTTAATTGCAAGCAATCTTCTCACTAAGAGCAATACATTAAGCACCTTCCCTCTGTGCTCCTGCAGATTGACTTTATACCTGGCCGGTTGGGTGCTACTCCTTTCAAGTTTGGCCCAGGGGCCAGCATTCCAAATGAGCTTTGTTAGTTCAAGCTTGATTACATTATTCATTATGTATTGTTTGCTCAGCTCTGTTAATTGCATTTTCATTGTCAATATTTTCCCCTGCAGTCTCAATTAGGTACAAGATTCTTCTTCACTTTCTATCCTAACCTGTTGTATTGGCTGTGCTTTTCAAACAGCTGCTGTGTTCTGTTCTAGAGGTGGCAGCATTTCAGTGCTGGGGTGAGTGATTCAGGAGACACAAGCCACACTCAGTTCCAAAGATATGATGGGATATCTTTTCGATTAACTGCATTTTTCATCCACCTTTGACCACCTCTCCTGCACACTGGCCGCTAATCCATCTTCTCTCCTACCCACCACAAATGTGCTTTTTCCTCTTCAAAACTACACAGGTCCAAAGTGCAGGAAGGACAATATTCCATCTGAAAGAGTGACCCATTCAGTATCCAGTATTGCATGAACCATTAGGACTCAGCACTCGTTAGCAGCTTGGCATATCACAAGATATCAGCCCTCAAAGTCACAACTCTGATTAGTACACCTCTACCCCGATATAACGCTGTCCTCGGGAGCCAAAAAATCTTACCGCATTATAGGCGAAACTGCATTATATTGAACTTGCTTTGATCCGCTGGAGCACACAGCCCCATCCCCCTGGAGCGCTGCTTTACCATGTTATATCCGAATTCATGTTATATCGGGTCACGTTATATCGGGGTAGAGGTGTAAAAAGCAACTTTAAGTCCTTATCATAGGTTTACTATGTATTAGTTCTTTTTTTCCTCTTTCTCTGAAGTCCATGCAGTTGGATACATTGATACTATGGCAACATGGCTTAATGGGCAGGAAGGGAACAAAAATCTTACTATTCACCCCTTCCTTCCCTCCCATAACTCTCTCCAACATTTCTAGACTATTTTCCCAGTGAAATACGTAGCATATGCAGGCACAGTAAGTGCAGGGAGAGACAAAGGCTTTGCTGGTATTTGTTTGGGATAACCTGTGTTACATGCTTGTGGCTCCGCCATTCAGGCTGATGAAAACTGTGTCCCTCACCATAATGCCATCGCTATAGATAGGCTGTAAAGTGTTTTTTGAACCCTTCATGAAGAGAAGAGCTGTTCAGCTGTACAATAAATTATTAGCTATTATCTTTACAGGTTTTTATTGTCCAGGGTATCCTCTGCCCCACACTGGAAGGCACTGTCCCTGTACATCCCTCCCCCAGATCTCCCACTGACGCACACTGGGCAGTAGCTGTCTCTGTACATCCTCCTGGCCAGAGTTGCCTCTGCCCCACACTGGGAGGGGTTGTCTCTGTGCCTCTGCCCCCCCAGTATCTCCTCTGACCCACACTGGGTGATGATGGAGGATTACCTCTCACAGGTTCATAGAGTTCAAGACCAGAAGTGACCATTAGATCATCTACTCTGACCTCCTGCATGACACATGCCAGAGGATTTCACCCAGTTACTCCTGTATTGACTTCAGTAACTTGTGTTTGACCAAAGAACATCTGTACCTCTCATTGTCAGAATCGTATTGGTTCTTTCTTTCATTAGTGAAAAATATATTTATTTATATTTAAACCCTAGCTTTTACAATTTTCCTGAGTCCCTACTATTGTAGTCCAGCCCAGTTCTACTGTGAGCGTGTGCAGCACATATTGGCTTTATCCTAAACAGAACATTTTGGTGTACAGAACACGGAGATGTCACAGGTGAATGGAAGCTTGGGGAGGTGTCACAGCATCTATCAGAATGAAGCAAGAAACATAGCGCAGCCCCAGGTCACTTATCTTCTCTGCCTGGATAATGGGATGCTGGCAGCCTCTCTCCTGTTCGTGAGGTTGCAGCTCTAAAACCTACTTTCCATGGAAATGCTCCAAGATAAAGTGAATGCTGGAAGAAAAGGCGGGGTGGGGAGTTCAGGGCTATTTAATGGGCATGCACGCTGCAAAAACAAACCATTGTGAAGGAGACTACTGCAGCAGCTTTGGTGTTAAGGCTGATGCTATGTGGGGGTGGTGATGCCCATGAACAGGCTTCCACTCTGAGCCTTCCTCTGCACAGCCACCTATACCTAGATCCCTTCCAAGACCTGTTCCACCTGGCCTCAGCCTGGCAAGACTGAAAACCTGGGGGTTGGGGGACCCCTTCCCCAAACAAAACCCATTCAAACCCAAACACAAAAACAAATGGTACATTTTCCATTCAAATGAGAGGAAAACATGCAATTAGTTTGCTTTCAAACTTTTACATCGAGAAATTGGCAAATTTCAAACAAAACAAAACTTCTTGTAAAAAATGTCCTTTAGTCTAAAAAGCCTTAAAAATCCAAATCAAGACACACTTGTTGAAGAAAGTATTTCAGCCAGCTTTCCTAATGAGACCTATGGCCAGTTTGAACCACAGGGGAGCCACTGAGGTCAGTGAATCACACCTGTTTACAACACGGTTGGATTTACTCTTACATCCTTTAAATCAGCGCTGATGGAGCACAACCTGAAGTGGGGCCAATAGGGGTCCAGTTGATTGCACCCAAATACTGGATGAGAGAAGCAAAATCCCAGGATCTCTATGGGTGTGTCTACACTGCAAGTGCTGCAGCGGCCCAGCTGGGGCGCTGCAGTTAGGGGCAGCTCTAGACATTCTGCCGCCCCAAGCACGGAGGGTCCGCCGAAGCCGCGGGACCAGCGGACCCTCCTCAGGCACGCCTGCGGGAAGTCCACCGGAGCCGGGGGACCAGTGGAGCTGGGGGACCAGTGGAACCTCCTCAGGCACGCCGCCGAAGGCACCCTGCCTGCTGCCCTAGTGGCGACCGGCAGGGCGCCCCCCGCGGCTTGCCGCCCCAGGCACGCGCTTGGAGCGCTGGTGCCTGGAGCCACCCCTGACTGCAGTGCAGACCCAAGCTACAGCGATGGAAGCAGCTTGCCCCTCACTGTAGTAAATCCACCCCCTCGAGAGGCAGTAGCTGGGTCAATGGAAAATTTCTTCCGTCGACCTAGCAGTGTCTTCACTAGGGCTTTGGTTGGCGTAACTATGTCTCTCGGGAGTGTGTGTGAAATTTTCACACCTCTGAGCCACGGAGCTAGGTTGACTTAAGTTTTGGTATAGTAGAGGAGGCTTAAGACCCAGCAGAAACCCAGGGAGGACCAGAAAGGATCAAGTAATTCCTTGCTTCTGTTTCAGTTACTGAGGCCAGGTCTACACTACAAACTTATATAGTTATAACTACATCTCTCAGGATTGTGAAAAATCCACCCCTCTGAGAGATGTAGTTATAGCGATCTAACCCCCAGTACAGATAGCGCTATGTCAGCAGGAGAGCTTCTCCCGTCGACATAGCCAGCGCCTCTTGAGGAGATGGATTAACTACAAAAACGGGAGAAGCTCCACTGTTGGCATAGTAGCATCTTCACTAAAACACTCCAACAGCACAGCTGCACTGGTGCAGCTGCGTCATTGTAGGTGTAGACAAGCCCTGAGGCTGTTTCCTCCCACCCACAGCAGATTCTCAGCCCCACCCTTCTCTCACCTGCTCAATCCTCAGCTCTAGCGCAGAGTTCAGTTGCGGGGCTGGACAAGCAGCCCATTGGCGCTGAGTGAAGTACAGGGAGAGAAGAGAGGGAAGGAGCATCTCTACAGCAACATCCACCACACCAACAGCTCTCACAATGTCGCCTGACCAGCAACAACAACACCTGACCAAAAGAGTGGCCAAAAGAAAGACATGCATAGAGGTCACACCTCAGTGCTCACACTGCCTCACTTCCCTACCGCTCTCTACACTGTCAGCCACAAGGTGCTACCAATCGGTTTCCATGATACAGTGCAGCCAACCACAAAACCCAAAATCCTGAGAGTGGCCCCAAAATTGCGAGTCTGTGGGAGAGGAAGTTTGTCTGTCTGCCTTTGGCTGTTTGACTCCCCTGCCCACTGTGGTGTGTGGGTGGCTGTTTAATTTTTCAAAATCCAGCAGTACAGCGTGAGGCAACCCTGGCCCTGCTGCAGGAGCTCTTGCCATTGGCTGCTTGACTCCCCTGTCCACCGCTGCGTAAAAGACACTGCCTGATGGAGAGGAGCTGCCAGCTTCTTCCCAAACCCCACCTGTCTGTTTCATTAACTCTGTACCTCCCAGCTCTGTATCTGCCTGCCCACAGCCCAGCTATTAATTATGCACCCCCTTACCACTCCTCCAACCCCACATCTGCTCCTCCTACAGCTGTGGAGGTTCTTCACCCCCTCTCCCAGGCCTGGAGAAGCAGCTCCAAGGAGGTTCTCCTCCTCCCACTTCCCAGGCCTGATGTTGCAAGGATGGGAGGGGAAGCAGCACAGAGCAGGCTTACAGCACCCTCTTACACCCAGACCCCAGCTTGCTCTTGCTGAGCCAGCGTCCTCTTGGGGCAATTCTGCCTGGGACTTTCTCAGAGAGTCCAGGGAAGGTAGTTTCCAGCTCAGTCAGTTTTTGCAGTTTCTTTTTCTTTTATTTCAAGTCTCCTCAACAAAACAAGAACAAAACTTCCCCAAGTCTGTCCCTCAACCCCTATAAGTTCCTCAACCCAAAAGTTCCTGGCTCTTACGTCAGAGCCTTTGTGATAACAAGACTTCCTTTCTGTCCATTTTGTTTCTGGGAGTGGTTGCTTCCAGCCAGGGGTGGCTCCAGGCCCCAGCACGCCAAGTGCGTGCTTGGGGCGGCAAGCTGCGGGGGGTGCTCTGCCGGTCACCGTGAGGGCGGCAAGCAGACTTCCTCCGGCGGCTTGCCTGCAGAGGGTCCGCTGGTCCTGCGGCTTCGGTGGACCTCCCGCAGGCACGCCATGGGACCAGCGGACCCTCCGCAGGCAAACCGCTGGAGGCAGCCTGCCTGCCGTGCTTGGGGCGGCAAAATCCCTAGAGCCGCCCCTGCTTCCAGCAGTAGTCCAGCCTCTGGCAGGTATTGCAGCTCTCTCTTCATTTCCTGCTTATCCTTTAATGAGGATCAGTCAGTTAAGCTGCAGGTCTTTTCCCAGGTGCAGCAGGCAGGGCTAATCAACCAGCCAGCCATCTGCTGGCCTCTGACCTCTGTGGAATGGTATCTTTTATACCTTCACATATCTCCCTCCCCCTTGAGTGGGCCAGTCGGGGCACTGGGCAGAGCTCCCAGTCTTCTTCTGTTCATGAAAGGAAGTCTGCATTCCAATGGCCCTTCCCAGGCTGGTGTTCTATTTGAAATCGAAGGCTATAAGGCTAAGTACCAATGTGTCACACAGGCATTTCAGTTTCTCATGGCTTGGAGCCATCTTGGTACCTCATGGTGTGTGACCAAGACAAAGGGTGTACCAGCTAGGTAATGACTCGGTGCCTTTATGGCCCAGTGGATGGCCACGCATTCCTTCTCAAAGACAGAGTATCAGGTTTCCCAGTCAAGGAATTTTCTACTTAGGTACAGGATAGGGTGTTTTTGTCCATGAAAGCTTTGGGATAACACTGCACTCATGGTGCAGTGCAAGGTGTGTGTTTGGAGAATTAATTCTAGGGAGAAATTGGGGCTGTGCAATCTGGCTCATTGACTAAAATCTGTTCAATTTTCCTAAATGTTTGGTCACACTGGAGTGACCACATGGCTTGTCCAGGAAATAAATGATTCTTCAATGAGGTCACTAGGCATTGTGGCTAATAGGGTGAAGTTGGGCACAAATCTTCTATACAGCCCAGCTAGGCCTAGGAAGGCTCAGACCTGTTTTTGTTGTTGTTCTTGGTATGGGAGTGTTTGCTAGGGCCACAACTTTGCCACTAGGGGTTGTACCTTACTGTTCCCTACTAGATAACCCAAATATTTGTTTCCCATTTTCCCACCTTGCACTTCTTTGGATTTGCTGTTAAATGGGCCTCTTGTGGGGCTTGAAGAATGTCTGCTAGGTTCTGATGGTGGGTGGACCAGTCTTGACTGTGAATTACCATGTCATATAGGTAGGCAGCAGCATAGCACTGATGAGTCCATAACAACTGGTCCATCAGTCTTTGAAAGGTGGCTGGGCCCCCATGCAATCTAAAGGGCATGGTAAGAAATTGGAATAGGCCCCCAGGAGTAGAAAACAATTTTTTTTCTCATGAAATGTGAGACGGGCTATTGGCTAATTCCTCTTCATTAAATCTAATGTTATTGTGACTGGTTTGGTCACAGGGACCGCCTGGGGACTGTCACCTGATGTTCTGGAATTACCTCTGAGCCCATTTTCCACTGCCAGCTTGGGACTTCAGAACCCTGCCTTGTTGAGCCAGACACGCTATCTGCTGCAACACAGACCCAGGTCTGGTGCATGCCCCCAAAGCTGCAGACTTTAACCAAAAACTGCTCAGCAAGTCACTTATCTCCATCACCCAGACACCCAGTTCCCAATGGGGTCCAAACCACAAATAAATCCGTTTTACTCTGTATAAAGCTTATACAGGGTAAACTCATAAATTGTCCGCCCTCTATAACACTGATAGAGAGATATGCACAGCTGTTTCCTCCCCCAGATATTAATCACTTACTCTGAGTTAATTAATAAACAAAAGTGATTTTATTAAGTATTAAAAGTAGGATTTAAGTGGTTTCAAGTAATAACAGAACAAAGTAAGTTACCAAGCAAAATTTAAAAAAAGCACACAAGTCTAAGCCTAATACATTTAAGAAACTGAATACAGGTAAATCTCATCCTCAGATGTTCCAATAAGCTTCTTTCACAGACTAGACTCCTTCTTAGTCTGGGCCCAATCCTTTCCCTTGGCATAGGGGGTTTTCTCATAACTGCAGCCCCCTTTGTTCTGTTCCACCCCCTTTTATAGCTTTGGTCGAAGGCGGGAATCTTTGTCTCTCTGGGTCCCCACCCCTCCTTCTAAATGGAAAAGCACCAGGCTTATGATGGATTCCACTATAATGTGACATGGTCACATGTCCTGTGAGACCCCAAGCCTCCATGCTTCCTGGCCTGACTCACAGGAACACAGGAAGGCTTGCAAGTAAACAGAGCCATTTACAACCAATTGTCCTAGTCAATAGGAGCCATCAAGATTCCAAGCCATCATTAATGGCCCACACTTTGCATAATTACAATAGGACTTCAGAGTAATGCTTCATATATCTAGCTTCAGATACAAGAATGATACATTCATACAAATAGGATGACCACACTCAGTAGATTGTAGGCTTTGTAATGATACCCTACAAGAGACCTTTTGCATAAAGTATATTCCAGTTACATTATATTCACATGTATAAACATATTTTCATAAAACATATGGCGTGCAAGTCACAGTTATGATAAAGAGGGCTTTCCCGAGGTGATCCAGTAGGTCATAGACCCATGGTATTGGGTAGGCATCAAATTCAGAAATGGTATTTGTTTGATGGACTCTACCCACAATCAGACAGCCCATCCACTTTTGGTACTAAAACCACCGGACTACACCGGGGGCTACAGGACTCCTCAATTACTCCCAATCTTAACATTTCCTGTACTTCCTGAACTAACAGTGTTTTTACACATTCTGGGATAGGATAAGACATCTGGAGAAACTTGGTCCCTGGCCCTACGCAGATGTGGCGAGTTACTAAGGAGGTTCATCCCAATATTGGAGAGAACTCCTCCTTGTAGGCTTTCAGGAGGTAGTTTGTCTCCTCTGCCCATTAGACAGCCTCGTCCCAAGTAGCACCTCCTCTAGCTTCCTTACAGCCTGCTTAGGGAGCTGAAATCC
Organism: Mauremys mutica; assembly: GCF_020497125.1. NCBI lineage: Eukaryota > Metazoa > Chordata > Testudines > Geoemydidae > Mauremys > Mauremys mutica. The sequence continues at coordinate 159,476,542 of NC_059072.1, read as the reverse complement.
TAGATCCTCTTCTCCCTCCTCTGATGGGGAAGCTTTCCTGGACCCTTCATGTTTTTAAATAGATTTATAAGATAAATCTGCTGTTTCTTTCATTGGTTCAGGCAATACACTTTGTAATATACTGGCCTCAGTCAACAGAGCACTTCATATGGGTTCTGCCATTTGGCCAGGAGCTTGCTCTCTGAGCTGGGAAGGAGTAGGAGCACTCAGTCTCCCTGTTGAAATTCCCTGGCTCTAGCCCCTTTATTCTAACCTTTCCCTCATTTGAATAACATATTGGAGGACATTGGTAGAGTGGATGGGTTGAGCCTTCCAAAAGCCCCATACCAAATCTAACACTCCACGAGACTGTCTCCCAGAAAGAAGCTTGAAAGGTAGAAGCATTTGAAGGCCTGCAGTAACTCCTGCACAGAAAATAAAAGCTCATGAAGTAGCTGATCTCAGTCTTTGGCCTCTCTTCCCACAAACTTTTTTAACATACTCTTGATGGTCTTATTGAACTGCTTCACTAGATCATCTGTCTAGGGATGGTAGACTGAGGTCCAGAGAGGTTTTACTTTCAACAGCACCCACCTGCTCAAAGGAGGTTGTAATGAGGGGTAGGGAAATGAGAGGGGCCTGGCCCCAACCCTTTGGGGCAACTTTTTGGCAATCAAGGCACAATAAGCAGAAGTCAGCTACTTCTATATATATATATATCCCTGGCCAAAAGAATTGAGCCAACAATCTTTCTTGGGTTTTCACCCTACCTAGATGTTGGGCCATGGGAAGTGTATGAGCTGTCCATAGGAGTTCCTGTCAGGCAGGCTTGATGATCTAAGGAGTTGATATCTGAATTCTTCAGTTTAGGGATCTCTGTCTACTCGTCACAAGATCTCAGCCCATAATTTGAAGCGGGGAAACTGCTGAGATGCTTTTTTAGAGGTACCACCCTGTTGACTGTGGCGGGTTGGTTGAAAAACATTCCTGGAGTGTCAGCTAATCACATTGAGCTCTCACAACGTCAAGGGTATCATTCAGGGCACTGTAGTCCAGGATGGAAAAGAACTCTACAGTGTCCATGGGTGGGTCATATCCTGCCAACTGTTGGGATGTTCCCTCAGCAGGCTGTACCCAGCAGGAAGATTTGGCTGTAGGCTCCACAAAGTTGCCTCCAGCACAGGCCCAGGCCCAGGCTTGTCCTCTCTTCTGAGACTTGTTGGTCCATCTCTGTGATCCCTGGGACCTTTATGAGATTTCAAAGAGATTAGATTGAGCAATGGGGAGTAGGTCCCAGCCATCCTCAGAGGGGTTCTTTTCAGACATTTGAAGGAGCTCTAGGCTGGAGGGAATTGATTCTCCTCCCAGGAGAATCCAGATATGTTTCCATCCATGTCCCAGGATCACTGGCTAGGAAAGCGATCCGTTACTGTCACCTGGAAGCACCCTATTTGATCTGTTACTTGAAAAACAATGAAGGCTGTTGGGTACATACAGATTTCTCCATGGATGCAGGAAATCTGAATGGATTGCTCTGGATCCAAGGCTGTGGGTGAGACGCACCCTTGCTGAAATACAGTGGACAGCAAAATGCACCAACAGGCACTGGAGATTGCTGTTGAAAAAGGACTTGGGGCCCCTCCCTTGCAGCATGGGCTCAGTCTTCAACGAGTGTGGGGCCAAAATCAGCTGATCCATCCATTCATGCCTTAATCTATCACAGACAGACAGGCCAAACTGTTCCAAGTAGCAGACTGTCGGCTGCTGCATGGAACAAAATATTCCTGCTTTGTCTACACTATGAAAAATATCTGGTGCTAACAATGTCTGTCAGCAGTGAGGGCAGCTGAACCACTGGGAACACGATTTAGCCGCCAGTGTTGACAAGGACAAACTGGGTTCAGCATTGCCTTGGACACCATGATTACCACCTACCACGCAACAGTGGGGGGTGCGAGAGTGCATGTATGCGCACCTGCACGAATGCAGCCGCATGAAGGGACACAGCTCTGCATGAGCAAATATGCATGCACACTGACTAATGTGCATGAGTGTGTGAAGGAAGGTGCACATGTGTGTGAGACTTTGCATGCATGTAGGCTGTTGGATTTAAAGTACTCAGCACTGATATGGCTACAGGCCTGGGACAAAATCTTACAGATAGATGAGCTGATTTGAACAGTTAGTTCCAGCCAAACTCCAGGCAAAAAAACAAACAAAGAGGCAGAGGGGTCCCTGTAAGTATTAGAATTATGCGTGCTACTTTCAAAGTACGGGGCATTCCCTGGTATACAGAAGGGAAGAGAGAAGGCAGAGGTTAAACCATGATTTTTTTATCCCTCTTGCAGCAAGACTATAGGGAGTATTTTCATTCCATTATATAAAAATAATTGTGTCCGACTTACTCAATCTGGGTCAGTGCCCTCCCCACCCCCCAGTCATGGGTGTTTGTAGGAGGCAGGGTCCTGGGGCAATATAGTTGCGGGTGTAGGGGTTGGTTGGTTGGGGTGTGTGTGTGTGTGTGTGTGTGTGTGTGTGTGTGTGTGTGTGTGTGTGTGAAAGAGAGAGAGAGCGCCACATGCTGAGGGCAACATAGTTGTGGCTGCATGGGCTTTTCGTCTGTGTGTGCAGTGTCCCTGCTCCCCAAGGAGTGCACTGGAGTGTAAAGACAGAAATTCAGAAGTAGAAATGAAATAGTGTTTTTTTTAAAAAGTAGCAAACTTAAAACATTGTTAAAGGTTAGAATGATTTAGAACACCCAGTCTGAGTGGACACGCTTGGCTGTTCTCAGAGTACGTGTGAGGTGACTGCATGGACAGGACTTTTGCAGTGGCCAGGAAAATTGCACTGCTCACAGCCTCTTTCATTCCTCAGCTATCTCTGTGCGAAACCTGGTGGAGAAAGATTCCTGCTTGCCATACAGGGAATTGGTACAGATCAGCTCATGCTTCACTCTCTGCCAGACTGGAAGCAGGTGAACTCTTGACTGAACAGCTGCTCCCCTATCTTGACAGTAGGGGGACATTCCAGCCATATGGTCTACTCCTGCATCTCCCTTGCCAGGGATTAATCTTATTCTTAAAACAATAAAAATTATGGCCAGATTTATGCCAGATGACCTCACACAAAGTGTGTGCATAGAAAAGACACAGAACAGGCAGTACATTTTTAAGGTCAGGCTTGACAAAGCCCTGGCTGGGATGATTTAGTTGGGGATTGGTCCTGCTTTGAGCAGGGGGTTGGACTAGATAACCTCCTGAGGTCCCTTCCAACCCTGATATTCTATGATACATAGGTGGATACCCACAGCTAGATGCAGTAATGTGGTACTTCCATATGTGGGTTATGCAATTTTTTATTTGATCTTTAGTATCATGCTGTAACATAACATGTTGCCTGTTCCAAACAGCCAGATTTCTAAAAGTGGCATCAGCCTCTCAGCAAATGCTAACTGGCTGGCTCCAGGGTGCTACCCTCAAGAGTGACATCATAGTGTCAAAAATACCACTTGGCTGGCACTGTGAAAATAATTCCTATGATGATACTTTCAAATGTGACAATGTGCAGGGCTCTCCACTCATAGTTTAGTAGGAGATGAAATAACTTGTAAAAGATCACATTCCCATCTATGCACAGGAGCAGCATTAGAATCATAGTCATGGGGAAATAACAGGTCTAATATTGCAGTTACTAAGAAAGAAGGAAATTTAGGGTTAGGTAGCTCCCAGCCGGCAAGTAAGGGTTAAATGCCTATATGGAGAAGACATAATGTCTGCTTACATTACCTGTCATAGGTACTGGAACTAGGGGTGCTGCCCCAACCCCTGGCTTGAAGTGGTTTCCACCATATACAGGTTTTACAATTTGGTTCAATAGCTCTCAGCACCCCCCCTTGTACAAATTGTTCCAGCACCACTGTTAGCTGCCCTACTTGGAGGGAAGGGATTTCATCTGTGGCTCATTAAGAGGGTGCGTGCATGTGAAACTGTTATGGAGGTTGGATGGACAATTCAGTTCTTTGATGCAAATGTCTGAACTTCTGAGTATTCCCTGAAGATCTCAGCAATGGTAGTAAGCTGGACATTATAGGGTTCCTGGAAAGCCTGTATACTTTGTGAGCTAAAATGGTGTTGTATCAACCAGGCAAGTTACTAACAACTCCAACAGGACTTTATTTTTACAGTGGAAACCTCTGTACCAAGCTGTTGCTGTACCCTCCGTAACTCTCACTCAGCCTCCTCGACTCCTCCCCCCTCCTTCCTGTTTCCTGTCCTTTCAGACTCCCAACAGCCAGTGCTCCCAGTTCTAACAATTACAAACATATCTAAACACCACAAATGGCCAGGATTACAACAGTGAATTTCCATTCAAACCTGAATTTTCAACTCTAACTTTCTCAAAATATCTTTTCCTACTGCAATTTCTTGCCATAGGAGAGTGTTTGGGGCAAGTTAAATGTAATTTGATAAAAGGTATTTTGGTGATACGCTAATTAAACAGAAAAATAAGGCTTTAACTTTTTGAAAAGTTTTCTATTTTTTATGTATGTATGTATGTATTTAGGTGGGGCAGGGGGAACACCCACTTGGTCTGTAATCTCCACATTTGTTTTATTCATTGTCTTTACTTCAGTGAGATCTAGTGCGAGATTCATTTTTACAAAAACAGCTGTCTATATTAAGGAAGTTTGTACTTTTGTAACTACATCCAGGTAATTACATTAGTGCCAATTTCCTTAATGTAGACAGGGACTTCATTAATCTTGGTGATATCTACAATAAATAACTGAACCTCTGATAGAGCCCTGATGTCTCTGCAGAGTTTATAAACTTCGAGTGGTTGTGTGGAGTTTATAAGTTCCATATACTAGGTTGCTCAGTTTCAAAATGTGTTCATTGAAGTAGCAGGGCTTTAACTGAGCTCATATTTCTTTATCTTGTTGCCTGACAGTCTCCAGGAATTTAATATGAAGATCAAGAACCTGCTGTCCCTTCCCTGAGCAATAGCGTGCCGATATGTCCTCTCTTCAGCCCAGCATTCTCAGCTCAAAGCGGGGTGGAGGAAAAGGAAGAGAGAATTGCTGATGGCTTCTCAGCGCATCTTGTTAGCGTCAGATTTAGGCCGTTGGAAGTCATTACAAAAGAAGCAGCCTCTTAGTATTTCTCCTTATTTTATAGGCACTGCGAAAGAAAGAAAGAAAAACTATAACTCTGGAGGGCTTCTCTTTCCTCCCTTTTGTGCTTCTGTCATCGCAGTTGACTCTTCTGCTAAACTGCCTGGGAGCTGTCACCCTGTGTAGTCTCTATGGGATCTACAGACAGCCAAAGCGACAAAAAAAAAAAAAAAAAAAAAACGCGAGAAAATCTAGGAGGCCGATGAAAGAAAAGTGATGAGGCAAACAAAAAACAACAACAAAAAGCCCGTGACCAGGCTGGATTGGTTGTACTCATTGTTTGCACACTCTGGAAATATCACTAATGATGAAGAAGAGGCAACAAATTGCTTTGAAGCCCTCTGTGATCCTCTCCCTATTCTCTGTCACCCTGGAGATGACCTGTGTGCATTGGTGTTTCTTTCTCTCTCCCCCCTCTGGGATTTAATAGATGTGGTAACCTTTGTGTTCTTTATTGTGCAGCCAGGAAATAAAATTCCACTCAGTTAAGCCACATTGTGAGTGGAAATGCAGCCATCAGCTCAGGTGGACTTAAAATACTAAAGCTTTTAAAATCCAAATCATCTGACCTCTAAATGCTGCCGGGAGCTGAAAAGCTGCCCAGTGGGGGAGGAGGGGGGCACTAGGTTTTTTTCCCCTCTGTCCCCCATATCTTTCCCCAGCCTACCAAAAAAACCCATCTTACATCCATTGAAGTAGACACAAAAAATGCTGGGCCCCCATTCTCCCACTACAGCATACAAATAATTCCTATTGACTTCAATGGCAATGACTCAAATTCTGCCCTGAGCTAATAGGGCACAAAACTGTACCTGGCACTGCACCATAGTACAGTATTGCCTAGGTGCCTGTTGAGCATGGTGCCTTACAAACGGAGATAGTCCCTGCCCTGAAAAGCTTACAATCTAAGCAGACAAGGCAAACAAAGAGAATGTGGACTGGAGTTTGGTAACCCACTGGGTCCCCAGCTCCAGTGCTAGGGAGAAGTACCTGAACTTGAATTTTGTGCCATCCGCACGACCCCTGAAATGGGCTCAGGGTGCTGATTGAGAGAAAAGAACCTGTACTAGACTTCTGCGCTGTTGTGGAACAAGCACTGACTGCAATCACTTGGAAGAGCCTTAAATCGGGCATGTGTCCATGCTGTGAATGGACCCTGTCCCCACTATAAATCATTCACATTAGTCTGATTGCTGGTGAGTGTTCCGCGGCAGCCAGAAAAGTCAGCAACTCTCAGCGGGAATCTAGGACAGCTGGGTTCAGAACACCAACACCAGTTTACTGCTGTTAGCAGCCCTGTCCATCTAGTCAGCGTCAGGTTCTTCACTGAGTGGGTGCAGTGCTGTTCAGAGGTGATACGAATCCTCAGGAAGGGACAATTTATAGCATGCACTGAGTAACTGGAGTGCTATAGTTTGGTCAGTTTCAGCCAGGCCATAAATCTTTGTTTTAGATCAAGTCAAACTGGTATTAAATCTTCCCTTAAAGCTTGTAAGACATAGTGCCAAACCCAGCCCTCTTATTAGCAGGTACAATCCCATTGACTGCAAACACTTGTTTGCATGTAGGTAAAGGCAGAATGTGACCCATCATACCCTGATTATAACCTCATATTGCTTCCCCTCCAACCCTTTCCATTCCCCCACCTCAGCCCTTCTTTGCCTTGTTTCTTTTCTTCCCATTGTCTGCCTTTCCCTCTCCTCCTCTTTTCTAATCCCTTGCTGGTTTTATCTCCTTCACTGTCTGTCCCCTCTTCCTTCTTCCGTCTCCATGGTTCCTTCACCCTTTACTTGATCTTTTTTTCTGAAATGTGTCTTGTGGTCTTAACAGCAGTGATACGATCAATAACCTGTGCTTCTACTGGTCTAACCACTGCACACCAGACCATAGGGCGGAGGGATAGCTCAGTGGTTTGAGCATTAGCCTGCTAAACCCAGGATTGTGAATTCAATCCTTGAGGGGGCCATTTAGGGATCTGAGGTAAAAATCTGTCTGGGGATTGGTCCTGCTTTGAGCAGGGGGTGGGACTAGATGACCTCCTGAGGTCCCTTCCAACCCTGAGATTCTATGATTAGGGCTGCAAGTGACCCATCTCAATCATTAAACCCAGAATTCTGGGTTTAAGGGTCAGACCTTGTTTCTTATTCTCCAGATACAATTCTAATTCGCAGTGAACACACTGGGACAAGCCATTTCATCTTTTGCCAAATAACTCTCTCTCTCTCTCTCTTTCTCTCTCAGCCAACCTTTCTGGGATTGTCACACCCTGTAATAGATCAGATCTGGAGAAAAAAAAACTAGTAACACAACATATTCCAAGATTTCCTTTGTGCTGGGCAACAGCATTTTGGTATGTAAGAAATATCCTTCCCTCTTGGATTAAGTGACATTGGCCGTTTATATAGAGCAGGAAGAAGGAATGAACTGCATAAGGCAGGTTGAAGACAGGGTAGAGGGAAATGGTGTCTCTATAGACCACAGGTGAAAGGCATCAAATAATACAGAGGGGACGTAGTCGTCTCTCCTCATCACATGGTACAACCCCACCAGGAATATTTCATTCTCTCCTGGGCATCTCACAGCCAGAATGTTATTAATAAACTGGAGTGAGGGAAAAGAAGAGCAACGACAATGATTAGGGAGATGGATGGATTGGCCCAGTGAGGGAAGTAAAGTATGTATTGCTTGGCTCGGAGAGCAGGGCAAAGGGCATTGTCACAGTGCACATCGCTCACCACCAGGCTGGTGCCTCCTCCCAGTCACGCCGGGGATTAGCTTGAGGTAGATGCTCCAGCCCATGCACACCATCACTCTGTCCCTGATTCCGCCTACAACCCCCCCGCACCACCACCTTCGATGGCTGAACCACAGCATTCTCTTCGCAACTCAGCCCTCCAGCTGTGTCATCATCCATGTTCCCCTCTTTCCAGGGGGTTAGTATCACAGTCTAATAGTCCAGTCACTTCCCCAGTAGCAGGTGGGGGAGGGCCCAGGCCTGTAGATGGCAGCCACATGCTGTGTCCCCTCCAACTGCTCAGTATGTTTCCCTGGGTCACTTCCCCATGGTCCCAGCACCTTCTTCACCCTTACCTCAGGGCCTCAGCATGTCAGTCTTGGCAGCCAGCCAGGAGCTGCCTCTTGCTCCCCTGGCCCCTGCCAGCAACTGCTTTGTCCATGGTGCCACCTAGGGTTGCCAACTTTTCAATTTCTGAAAACCGGACACACTTGCTCCACCCCGTCCCCAAGGCTCCATCCCTGTTCACTCCTCTCCCCTCCAATCAAAACAAAAACACCTAAACCCCAAAGCAGGAATTATTGCAGAAAATGGTATTTTCCCTACCCCCTCGTCCAATATTAACTATTATCACAATGCATTCAGAGGAATGTGGTGGTGGTGAAGATTTGCTGCAATATTTATATTCATATTTGTCAGGGTACTTTAGTAGTGTGCAACTTCTCGACACTTCCTACTACAATAAGTACCATTATCTATATCCCCAAAACTCCACTGAACCGGAGATGCTAAAGCAAAGAAGAAGGAAAAGACTGCTGCCATAACAACCCTTCAAAAGAGAACTGTTGGGATACTGATAGTTACTACACAAGGTACTGTGCATCATGAAGTAAAAAACAGAATGCATTTCAGCAACAGAAACCTACTAGGATTCTCCCTCTCTCTGCTGTACAATGACAGCAAAACATGGGCTTTTGCCGGCTGCATCTTCATTTTGGCTGAAAAGTTCATTCTTTCGCCTCTCCTCTGTCCAAAGAGACAGCATCCTAGCCTTACCTTCACCAAAATCACATTTAGATCAGGTGACACATTCCTCTCTGCAGAGATCTGTGCTGTGCAGAGAAAAGGTCCGTGGCTCAACTAGGCAAGTCCTGTAATAACCCCAACAAGGCAGCGGGTATTTAAGACTCTTTTTAGGTAATATCATTGAGGAAAGAGGGAAAGGGAGGGAAGAATGTAGGGAGAAGAAGAGATACTGACTCTATTGAGCTAAATCTCCAGTGCCCCCACCCCAAAAAAAAGATTCAGCACATAGTAATTCCAGGGTTTGGGGATCTGGGGGCAGGGGGGAGGCATTGTGGTCTCTGTTTCTCCTGGGGAATGAGTGGGAGGGGAGCAGTCTCTAGGTCCTGCCATGGGTGTGCCATTAGGATGCATGGGTAGAGGACCTAGAGCAGTCTCTAGGTCCTGCCATTAGGATGCATGGGTAGAGTGCATACCCAGGAAGGGGGCAGGGGTGAGGCTCAGAGCCAAGGCAGCCCCACTGAGGAAGCAGGGCAAACAGGGGGTTTGCCGCAGGGGTTGGCTGGGCACATGGCAGCTCCGGGATGTGGGCGGGAGGGAAATCAGCAGGCAGGTAAAATGCTGCTCATAGCCCACTTCCCCCACCACGGGGCCAGTGGATCCCCTCTGCCCGGTGGGAGCAGGGATCCTTGTGCCAGGCTGAGCAGGGATCCCTTTCCCCGCAGGCTGCACCTGACAAGGGGCACAGCAGGCACACAGATGGGGGGGCATGCCCTGCCCCAGTTACTCACTTGTGCAAGGTGGGAGCTGGTGAATCAGGGGCACTGCCCAGGGGCACAGGGGGCGGCGGGGCAGGAGCAGCAGCAAGGAGAGCGGCAGAGCCCGGGCTGCTCCTGGGAATGCTCTCGCTGTCCATCCCCAGAGCTGCTGCTGCCGCCAATACTGCCACCATTGGATGAGGTGGCAAGGGAGACTCCAGAGCGGCTGCCTGCTGGGTACAGCAAAGAGGGGACATGGACGCTTGCTGTCCCCCACTACCAGCTCTGTCCTGTGATCCCCTCACAGAGCCTCCCTGCCCGCATCCCTGCAGGCAGCAACCTGTCTTTGGGTGTCCGCTCAGTGTTTCTGACTGGACACTGTCTGGTGCCCTGTAATGGGGTCCGCACCCACCTCTCATGCATTCCCCCTTTTCTCTGGCCGATATACCTTCAATCACCGCCTTTTCAGCAGCAGCACTCGCCTCTCACAGGCAGCCCCATTTGCTTAGCTGGGTGTTAGCCTGCTTTTTGTTTTAGTTCTTATACCGGGGTGGCACCCCCTTCTCATGAGCACCCCCCTGGCTGATAGTTCTCTCAGTGGGTCTTCAGCGACTCAGCCCCGCAGCCGAGCCACATACACTGTTCTCCCTTCCAGGGTATAAAGTCCTGAGTTCTTATCACAGCCCTTGTATGGGGCTGTAGCTCTTAGGCTTCTTCCCAGTGGCACTACCTTCTTCAATCACCCAGCCGGGACCCATCCTGGTACCCTCAGCGTTTCAGCAGGCCTCCCCAGGCTCAGTCTTCAACCAGACCAGCGGGGTCCATCTCAGTACCTTTGCCGGCCTGGCCAGGTTCTATGCTCAGTCCCCCTGGGCTTCAACCTGCCTGCACTGACCTTCCACTGGTCCTGCTGCTCTTCCCGCCAGCCAGGCACCTGGTCTTCAGCAGCCTTCCCTTGGCTTCAGTCCTGTCTGCAGTGGGAGCTCCACAGTGAACTGTCTGTGGTACTGCTGTCGCCCTTTCAGACAGCCAGTCACCCAGGCTTCACTCCTCGAGCTCCACCCAGCAACTGAACTTCTCTGCTCCGCTGCTTGTCTTGTACACAGGGCTGGCTTTAGGACGTGCAGGGCCCAATTCGAAAGCGCTGCCGCCAAAATGCCGCCAAAGAGAGCAGCAGCAATTGTGCTGCTGCCGAAGATAGTGGCGGCAGCTTAATCGGTTGCCGCTGTTTCTGGCAGAGGGTCCTTCCTCGGCAGCAGTTGTCTTCTGGGGCCTTACCTTGCGGGGCCCCTCTTCTGGGCACTGCGAGGCCCTCTGAGGCACAGGGCCCGATTCACAGGAATCAGGGGAATCAGCCTAAAGCCGGCCCTGCTTGTATAGGGGCCTTCTGGCCCCAGATTGGTTGCCCCAGCAGCCCCTCTGATTGGCTGCTTTTCTGCAGCCATTCTATACTGTCTGAGGACTTCTCTCATCTGGAGCAGGGTGATGCAGAGACACAAGACGTCCTGCAGGGGGCCCTCGGACCTAGTCCACCCTGCCATATGCCCTTTTCAATTTGACTTTCTGGTCGAAAACTGGTCACCTGGCAAGACTAGTGCTGCAGGACTCTCAGCCTGCTGGAGATACAGTCCTGACTTCTTGAGCTCCCAGCAGCAACTGATGACCTCTGGCACAGCAGCTTCTTTTATATAAACCTGCTGGGCCCTGATTGGTTGCTCCCTGCAACTCTTCCCAGATTAGCTGCACCCAACACAGACTCTCTAGGCTGCTTGGAGGGCTGACCTCCTCTGCTCATTTTACACTTGTGTGGGGTAGACACTCCATCACAGGCATGATCATCTGCCGATATTCTCTATTTATTAATGTGCCGATCCAAAGACCTCTGAGCACCACGTGGTGTTGAAACAACAAGGATGGACAGGAAGTATTTAGGGAGCTGCACTTATAAGGGAGTGCATAAAACTTCGAGTGAGTATCTGGGAAAACACCTCATTCTGTAAGTCTCCTCCATGCAGCTCCCTCAATATTGGAGAAAATGAGTTAGGTGGTGAGGACTAACAGAATGTTAATCAGGAGTGAAGACTGCTCATTTAAAGCACAGGACTGTCAGAGGAGCTGAGTTTATTTGCAGTGCAAACTCTGCCAAGCAAGGAAATCACAAAGTTAGGCAACATTCATGCCCAATGTTTTCCAGATGGGGAAACTGAGGCACATAGCTGTGAAAAGACTTGCCCAAGGTCATATACAGGAGGACTCTCTTGATTTTCAATACTCTGCCTTAATCACAAAATTACACCAACTCACATACTATCACTGCACATATCTATACATTATGTGTATGCATAGTTCTTACACATTCCACTTAGGCTGCTTGCATGGGCTGCTCTGCTGCTTTTGGTGTTCTAGAGAAGACAAGTCTCCACTACAGGTACTACAGCACAAAAGCATCATTTCAGTATGATACATGCATACGTGTGCTGAGTGTGCACACACCCACTGCACACAAATACACTGTCATGCACAGATCTGCATACATCCTAATACTCACACATGTGCATACATACATCATCTGCAGACAAGCACATATATAAATAGGTATGCACATATACACAGGTGTGCATATGTCATGTATATGGACATAAGCACTGGTGCATATGTATAGGGCCAGATTTACAGATGGTACCAATCAGTTTAGTGCCTACTCAACATGGCAATAAGGCATGCACAGAGTCCCACATATACACAGGTATCTGTACTGGACACACATTCATAAGCATTGGGATGCTGCATTACAGCTGCCAGTTTGGCTACCTCCCAGCTCAGGTTTCAAATCCATCATGTTCCGGCCAACAGGAACCTCTGGTTCGTTTACAAGGTATTGATGGAAAGGCTGCAAGTGGCGGAGTGTGATACAGCAGAGCCCTGTTGAACCAATTAGGGTTAACACATTTCTGGTTAATGAGAGGTGCTGGTCATGATTGTAAATTAATATTTTCCAGTGGCTACCCATGTACTCAAGTGTCAGTATTGATCAGACTTAACTCTGCCCAGTTAATGTTGATGGATTCAACGGTACCATACACGCCTGCTCATCTGTTAGCCAATCAAGATAAGGCCTGGACTTTTCCTAAGAGCTCTATTTATTGTCATCGGGAATATTGATATATCTCAGTGCTAAACACCAGCCAACACTCTCAGAGGACACACTGCTCTGGAAATCATCCCAGACTGGATGACCCACAGCGTGGAGCACAGTTGCTTATTCTTCCCCTCACTGGCTATCTTTGGGTAAGGGGAAGCAAAGGATCCTCCTTCTTTTGAAACTCGGGGCAGTTTTACTGGGATCTTCGTATGTCCCCTGCATCAGGGCAGCAGAGGGTCAGATGAGCAGAAAGCTCCATTTAGTTGCTAGCAGCAAATTTCATTACACAGTACAGATGAGCTGACGCTGCAAAACTGGGAGCAGGATTTTGACCCTAAACCCTCCTCTCTCCAAAACGAACTGTTTGGAACTCTGAGAGCCAGAGGTTCAGGTGAATTTAAGCCTCCAGTCGCATGGGGATGTGGCACGCCAGCGGCTCTGGCCATGTGGAGGAATGGCCTGCAAGAGGCACAGAGCAGGAATGAACTGGCACTTTGGGCTTCTAATATAGTTCTCTGTGCTGCTAGCCTGACTCTGAGTGGTAGTCTGGTGTGTGGACACTGCGTCTTGTGGACAGGATGTGGCAGTGGCTGTCAGTAAAAGGCTATTATGCTCCAAGTCAAATGTTCGCTTTCTCCATGTCACAAATGCACATACCTCCACCTCCAGCACGGGGAAACTGCATAAAGACTAAAACCTCAACACCGCCCACAAAAGCCCATTCTAAGCTGAAATGTAACCAAATAACAGGTTGGCGCAGGGGAGAGTGTTTTGCCTTTAAGGCCAGAGTCCGCCCCCTGCCATTAGCAGACAAACTCCCATCAATTTCAGTTGGAATTGCACCTGTAGTGCAAGAAGCTGAACTGGAAAAAAAGAGGGTGAGAGGTTTCAGGCGGGGTCTGGTTTGGTGTGACACCAGGGGGTCAGAAGTGCAAGCTGGTGGCCAGGCTGCTACTGGCCAAACACAGGCCCCTCTGCATATAGCACTGGCTCTGTGCATGCTCAGTAAAAATCTCTTTCCTACAACTCGGCCTGCCTGCAGCATTATTGCTTATTGCTACTGAAACAGCACTTCCTTAGGTAAAGGCTGGATTTGGTTCTCGGCAACCAGTCTGCATCAGAAGTGATCAGCAAAAGACTAATAAGTGGTGGCCTGACTCATGTTTCTAGTGGACAAAACAACAACTCCTCACTGCCATGACTGTACCTTATTAGCCTCTATAGTATCGGTCTCAGCAGATGGACCAAGGTCTGAATGGACCCTGGAGTCTGAACTCCACCATGACACCACAGAGGTGCGGCTTCCAGATAGGATCTCCACACACTCTTGTTTGGCAGCATGGGGAAGCCTGCACTGCTGCTGCCACCTGTGTCAAGTTTGTCCTTTGGATAAGTGAAGGACACCTGTCTCCAGAGCTCTTAACCTGACAATTTTCACCATTTGCTAAATTAAAAAATAACCACTTGACAACAGACATTATTAAATGGCATGTCTACTTGCCCCGCAGTAATAACCACGGTTTAACAGCCATAGATATGTTGCTGTTGTCTTTTTTAATTTGATTTAAGTAAAAAATAAAATGCAAAGCCATTTGGCCTCATGCCACCCAACGCAGGACTGCAGAGCAAGTGAATTATAGGGCAATGTTTCACAACGTGTCGTGTCTTATTACTTAACTAATAACAATATTTACCCAGGGTTTCCCCCAAGCATCTGAGACAGGTTTAAAAGAAATCTTGATTAAAGAATGACAGCCAAAGTATTGGCTATTAAATATAAATAAGAGTAATATGAAGAGAGCGGAAGAGTTTACTGTTGTATCCTGGTAGTTTGCAGTAAATCAGTATGATGTGCAACTTCTTTCTCTACTGTCCTCCCCATCGCCAGCTCTTCAGACTCCAGCCAACACAGAACGTTGCTTGCCTTCTCACATGGACGAAGAAGTGCAGCTGTAGTGAACTGTGGCTGCTCATTGACAGATGTAATAGTCAGCAGTAGGAACTGAAACTGATCTTTGAGACAATAATTGTTAGCTAGGAATAATTAGCGAGCTTTTACCCTTGCTGAGACTAATCACTAGGGAAACATGATCATACATACCATTGTATTACAACCCCTGTCCACTAAGAATTCACCGAGTCCCCATTTATTTCAGGATCCAGCTCAAAATGGCCTGTATTGTGGCAGGGGCTATTCAGGGTTTGTAAGTGCTAAATTTGTCAGAACGCTGCTGTCCAGCAGCCAGGGACCTTGCAGCCCTGCACGCCTGCAATTTCTTTTGACAGCTGTCCCTTCCAATCATTTTCAAAGCACACTAGCCACTCTGTACAGACCCCAGCACAAGCAGCTGGGCTAGAATTCTCTTTCAGAAGAATGTGCCCCGCCCATCAAGATCTATAAGCACACATGTAAATTAATATAAAAGTATTCAATTAAGCTTAGGTATGTGCAAAATATCAGGAAATTTGTGATAAAATTGTGAGAGTCGGTGTCATGGGGCCTACTCACCACTAGGGCACCTCTTCCTGGTTGGGATTAGCTCCTTCCAGGAGTGATGCCCCCTGCTGCCACTGGTTCACACACCCTGCTCAGGGTGCTGTCTCTCTTCATGGTTTGGCCCTCCAGCCAGGTCACTGTATGGTTCCCCATTTGGGGGTATCAAAGTCTCCACATACAAACTGTCTCAGGCAGTCTTCCTATTCACTGCCCAGACTGTGCTGCTTCCCCAGTGGCTGGTAGGGCCCGCCTTCTACTCCAGGGTCCAGTACAGGAACCCAGTGTCTAGCAGTTATGGTCTTCTTGTTCCCAGACCCTGTTATTTCCCTGGACTCCTTCCTACATCATCTGGTTCCCTTGTCTCTGGATTTACTCGCCCAAGTTCCCCCTCCCAAGGAGTAACTGCAGACTGCTTTCCTTACAGCCCCTTTCTGCTGCCAGCTTCCTGGCTTTATACCAGCCCTGTTTGATCCTTCTCAACTGGACTCCATCATCAATCAGCCTTCCAGTCCCTGGCTGTTTCCCAGGTGCAGCCTATCACTTAAGTAACCTAACCTGCTCGCTCTGTTTTGTGTGGGGTGGACACCCTGTTACAGTTGGCAATTGTCATGTTAACTCTCTGAGCAGGCCCACTGTGAATTAAATTCTTCAAGATGACTGAGCAGAAGAAACAAGTTTAAGGAAATATTTGTACACAATGTATTGGTAACCTGTGGAACTCATTGCCACAAGATATCAATGAGGCCAAGGGCTTAGAAGGATTTAAAAAAAATTAGGTGTTTATATTAATAGTAAGAACATAGTAATAAAGTAATAAGAAATAATTGGAGATATACCAATCTCCTAGAACTGGAAGGTCATTGAGTCCAGCCCCCTGCCTTCACTAGCAGGACCAATTTTTGCCCCAGATCCCTAAGTGGTCTCCTCAAGGATTGAACTCACAGCCCTGGGTTTAGCAGGCCAATGCTCAAACCACTGAGCTATCTGTCCCTCCTCTCAGTGTCAATAGGTTAGATAGGATAAACATTTGGAAAAGGATATAAACATGCATCAAAGCATCAGTCAATTAGTAACTACCTGTACCAGTAACTTGGTGGGGAAGAAACTCCCTCTTTGATAGATCATTTCAAAATGCTTCATTCTGAATGTTTTTCACCTTCCTCTGAAGCATATGGTACTGGTAATGGTTGGAGACAGACTGCTGGGCTAGACAGGTCCTCAGTCTTACAGTCTAGCTCAGGATCATGGGTTGTGTGCTCATCCATTTACACAAATACTGTGACTTCCGCCCAGCCAACCTGCCTTCTGAAAATTTCCTAATTATTACTAAGGTAAAAACTAGAAACTTCACAGAGCAAAGGGTATAAATCAAAGACCGTAAATGGTCCAAAGTAAAATTAGAGTTTTAAATCGGCTCAGTTTAAGCTACTATTTGCATAGTCCCTTTAAAGTGATAGAGGAGCGAGGTCTACACCGCTGACTCACCAGCGCCTGCAGTGCCAATTTGCCTCTTGAAGGTCTCCCATCAACAAACCAAACAGCCCCAAATGTCCTTAACGTATAAAAGGAACTAAGGTCACAACCCAAGCTGATATGTATGCAAGCCAGCATTGAGGACTATAAATCATGTCAATTATATAGCCTTACATTAGCCGATTAATGGGCCAAATCTTGCAGTCCTTACTCGGGCAAAACTCCACTAAGCTCCAGGAGAATTTGGAATGAAAAAAGGCTTCAGGATTTGGTCCGATGGCTGTAATATTGGAGCAGGTTCCAGTTTCCCCATCAGGAACATCCTCTGAAGAGGCCTTATGGCCCTGGCTGGCCTGAGGAGCCCTTGACATCACACCTGCAATCAGTCTGGTGGATTCCAGAACCAAGCATGACTGCTGCATATAGTGACTGGGGAGTAGAGCTGAGGCAATGCAATACTCACCCTCTTCAAATGGGGCTCTCTCCTATTCCCTGAAGAGCTGGCCTTTCCATCTGCCAGGAACTCAGCTTGCAGGATTCCCCTAGGCCTGCCCCTTACTGGGTGGTTCCGTGGCATTTTCTCAGCTGTGTGGAAAACACTTCCTTGTCGGAAAGGAGCATTTGTGCATATGTGTTTATATTGGTGGAGGAAACATGGGGAGGTTTCCTGCAACTTTTACCTTTGCAGATTGTGTGCAGCCAGTGTGCTACAGCTAGATATTGCTAGGAGGTGACAGTAAGATGAGGGGACAAACAGAGGCTCAGTCTGCCAGCCAGGTCTCCTCACCAACAAGGAGATTGTAAGACGTGCGTGCCGGGGCTCGACCCTCCCGAGGGCGGAGGGGAGTCACACCAACTCACTACGCGCCGTCTGCTCCGGGCCGGTCCCCGGTGTTCCTGGGCGACAAACACAAAATTGCCAGGCGTGGGCCCTCTGTCTCAGGGCTGCGCAACAGTACAGATTAAAGGGGGAGGCCCAGCCCTAGGTTCGGGCGGGGCACCAAACACAGAGTCACAGTGCTCAGACCCCTTTTGGGGCCCAGGACTGAGCTTACAGTCAGTGACCCCAAAGTTCAGGGAGCTCAGTCCCTCTGGTTCAGGGCTGAGCAACAATACAAACTTCAGGGCTCGAACCCTTAGGCAGGGGCTGAGCAAACAAACGGTTCAGTAACTTGGCCCAGGATCAGGGCGGGGCAACAAACAGTCAGGGCTCAGGCGCTCTGGTGCAGGGGCTGAGCAGCAATACAAGTTCAGGGAAGCTCAGGCGCTCTGGTGCAGGGGCTGAGCAGACAAACAGTTTTGTATATAGGCCCAGGCCCTGGATCAGGGCAGGGCAACAAACAGTCAGGGCTCAGGCCCTAGGGCAGGGGCTGAGCAGACAAACAGTTTAGTACCTAGGCCCAGGTCCTTACGCCTGAGCGTTGCATGAGGGGGAGTCTGCCACCCGTGAGTGGGGTGGCAGGGGGAATGCAGGCCCACCCACTCCACTGCATGCCAGCCCAGGGCCCTAGCAGCAACTATCACCGCTGACGGTCAGTGGGGATCCTGACCGCAACACACCGACATAGATTCGTGTGTGTCTGCAGCCTGACTGGGGTCGGCTACCCCCGGGCTACTTCCAGTTTCCCCCTCAGGGCCTACCTGGTCCGTGGCATCGGTCCCAGGCCAGTCCACCAGCATGGGCTCCTCTCGGCCAGGGCTTGGTGGCAGGTCCGGCAGCTCCTCGGGGAAGTCCGGCCAGGCGTGCTCGGGCGGCTCCTCCGGGTAGCAGCAGGGGCAGGGAGGCTCCAGCGGCTCCTCCGGGTAGAAGGCACGGCGAAGCTCTGGGGGCTCCTCTGGGTAGTGGGTGCGGGGAAGCTCTGGCCAATCTGGGTGGCTGCCCCGGGTCCTGGAGGTTTCCCAGTCTCAAGCTCCTGGCAGCACGTCTGCTCCCTGGGGTGGCCAGGGCCTGACTGAGCTCTGGCGGCTGGCTTTTATACTTCCTGTCCCGCCCCTTGACTTCCAGGGGGCGGGAACAGGCGGCGGTGGCTCCGCTCACTGTAAGGCCGCTCCCTCTGCTGGGCAGGAGGGGAGCCACACCGACTCACTACAGAGATGCAGAGCATAAGTCGTAGAGTGTAATACATGCTTGCCCTGGCTAGGTAAGCAAGGAAGCAGTTGCACCAGGGCCCTACTTCCTTTTGGATCATTAGCTGATAGGCCAGGTGATTTGAAGACTCTCAGTTCTTTAAATTGGTCATTTCATCACGGCTACTTCTCTGAGCCTGCCTGCATCCACTCCAGGCTGCACTATATCTTGTCTGTGCTTTCCCAGTTCCACTCTATACAACAGCACCCTGCCTCAGACCCTCTGCATTCAATCTAGCTTTCCCCACACCTTGTCCATGCTCTGTATCACACCCATAAGGCCCCACCCTAGCCTCCTCCGCATCCTCCCATCTCTCAGTCCAAGCTCCTCTGTTCCCCATACAAGTTGTCTTTTCTTCACACTGAGAACACCTGCTGCTGCTCTCACACACACCAGCCTACAGTATCCGCAGGCCTGCCAGTTCTCTTTGGAATTAGACTCCCTGGCCAGTCAAAGCAAGTCTCTTATTAACTCTGCCAGCTGTTTCATCACCCAGACTCTCTGCATGCCAACTACAAAGGCCTTTGTTCTTCTGGATACTCCTCCCAACTGGTTCTAAGTAGGTGGCTTATCACCCAGCTGCAGCAGATTTCACCACTGTGAATTCTCTCTCCTCCCTCATCCCTCTGTACTCCAGAGAAAGAGCCTCCCTCCTCCATCTGCCCCCTACCATTTCTCTTTAATTTTTTCATCCTACTAGACCTAACCCCTTTTACTGGACTTTTTCTGTCCCTCTGTGTTGTTCAACAAGCCCCAGAGCTATAAAGAGGGAAGAAATGGCCTATAGAAAGCAAAGCAAAATGGTGTGGGTTAACTTGCAACAGGCTGGTCGATTCAGTCTTGGTGCACAAGCCTGCATACGGCATGCACTTGTATGTGTGAGTGAGTGAGAGCACTTTCTTATACACGTGCATGGATCTCTAACCTTTGCAGTTATGGGAGATGTCATCATCTGGAAGCCTGATCCATAGGGAAGAATTAGAGCAAGAGGCACCCCAATTACAACTCCCATCAGGCTCCACAGCACCACAGGCAAATGCAGTTTAGTGTCAAACTGTCTTGAAATGAAATGTTTTGAACTTGCCATTTTTTTGAAACATCTTGTGTGAAAAATTGCATTATTTTGATGCTACATCCTGATTTGGGTGGAAAGTAATGTCACAATACCAGACAGAAATTCCGAGTTTGCTCGGTAGTAGTAGTTAACTCTCTAGAAATGCTGCGAGGCTTCCCACAAACAATCCCAATGGTCTTCTAGTGTTCTGGTTTCCAGCCTCTTCCCTTCTCCCTCTTTGCTGTTAGACCTGACCTCTCAGTGGGAAAGCATAACATGCATGAGGATGGGCATAAATCATGGAGAATCAGCTCCGGTTCTCTTCTTCTTCTTTGGGAGCCTAGCACGGTTCACTGGAGCTCGGGAATGAAATGGGGACAGAAGTGCCCACAGGGAAGAGGGAAACGCTCTGATGAGAGAGCCCTGAGGCAGAGGCAGCTGCAGAGAACAGGGCGGACAGCTAAATGGAGCTCTGGTCTCAGTGGAAGAGACAGCAGGATGGTCGGGGTGGAAAACCACATAACCTACTCAGGAGAGCCCCAGTTGAAAGAGCAGCAATGGTGGTGGAGTACGGGAAGGGAAGGAGAGAGCTCAGGCCCAGCAGTCAGAACAGCAGCTACAGAGGGATAGATGATCCATTCAGAAGAACCCTGGTTTCAGTGGAAGAAGGAAATCAGGTAAATCCTGTCTCTGACTTAAGTAATTGGAGCAGAAGCCACAGAGATGGGGCAGTAGGAGGATCTCGGAGTGAAAACAGGACCTATGGAGAAAAGAGAGTGGTGTGGCTTCTGGTGAACTGCTCAGGAAAGCCCTATACTGGGAGGAGGTTCACTCCTGCCCACCCCCAACTGACTGATTTTCTCTCAATGGATGCTACCTGTAAAAACTGTGAGTCATGCATGGACATGTGACTTGCCCAGGTGACTCCTAAACTCCATTTTGGAGCTGGACTTTGCATAGGGGTGAGGAGGGGGTCTCCACCCACTCTTAGAGAAAGTCTATTTAAACCCCTGGGAAACCCCTCCATTTTGTCTTCAGCTGGCTAAAGAGGGAGTCTCTCCGCCCCACAAGATACTTGAAAGAAACTGGAACAAAGGACATTAACTACAGGGGGTGTGAGTGATTGCTGGACCCAGGCTAAAAGGAGATTAGTCTGTAAAAGGGAGCATTCTGGAACTGGTGAGGATCTTATCTGTATTCAGTTTGATTAGACATAGATCTGCACATTTTATTTTATTTTGCTTGGTGACTTACTTTGTTCTGTCTGTTACTACTTGGAACCACGTAAATCCTACTTTCTGTATTTAATAAAATCACTTTTTACTTATTAGTTAACTCAGAGTATGTATTAATACCCGGGGGAGCAAACAACTGTGCATATCTCTCTATCAGTGTTATAGAGGGTGAACAATTTATGAATTTACCCTGTATAAGCTTTATACATCCGAGTGTTAAAGACAGGAACACTTCTGTTAGCTGCTTTCAGGTAAACCTGCAGCTCTGGGGCAAGTAATTCAGACCCTGGGTTGTGTTGGAGCAGATGGGAATGCTGGAGTCCTGAGCTGGCAGGGAAATCAGCGGGTAGAAGTAGTCTTGGCACATCAGGTGACAGCTCCCAGGGAGTTTCTATGATTCAACCCCTCACAGGGACTGTAGGAAAAAGTCTGAAAACCTTAAGTTAGTTCAGAGCAGAAAATACCTGCAAACAACTGGATATGGCAGTTGTTATACAACAAATATGGCTGCTTAGCTCTCTCACTTAAAGAATATCAACAGTTATGAGAGAGAAATATTTGGATATTTTGAATAATAGTATGTTAAGGAGGGTCTCTACTGTTCTCCCATTTCCAAACCATGGAGGTGACCTATTTGGAAGGGAAGAATGCTGGTATGGCGAGAGATAATTGTCTTTGTCCATAAAAGTCTGGCCAGATTGAAGACTTACCATTTTACTTATTGTCTTGTAACCTGTACTGTCTGTGACCCTAAAAACCCCTCAGTGCCCATTGGCAAAGGGTTCCCTGCCATGTAACAGCAACTCTTTTTAGGTCTGACAAACTGACTACCCCTAACACATTGCTGTTATGATATTTATCTATAATCATGTGAGAGATCTAATGAAAATTGGTGATGCACTGGTCATTAATGTCATTGTGAAATGTATGTATTAACACTGTATGAGGAATTATGGATACTTATTATGCTTTAAAGTCTGTAACCAAACAAATGGAAAAACAAATTGTCTTCCAGACAAGTGGAGGGTAGTTAGAATAATAGAATCATAGAATATCAGGGTTAGAAGGGACCTCAGGAAATCATCTAGTCCAACCCCCTGCCCAAAGCAGGACCAATCCCCAACTAAATCATCCCAGCCAGGGCTTTGTCAAGCCTGATC
This sequence comes from Mauremys mutica, assembly GCF_020497125.1. NCBI lineage: Eukaryota > Metazoa > Chordata > Testudines > Geoemydidae > Mauremys > Mauremys mutica. The sequence goes on along the minus strand of NC_059072.1, from coordinate 159,454,186 downwards.
TTAAAAACCTCTAAGGAAGGAGATTCCACCACCTCCCTAGGTAACCCATTCCAGTACTTCACCACTCTCCTAGTGAAAAAGTTTTTCCTAATATACAACCTACACCTCCCCCTCTGTGTCTATCTCTCTGTGTCTAGTGTAAATTGAGCATGTTGATGTCAGAAACAATGGGTAGTTCCTTTGCATCTGAGGTAAATACCAAATACCAGGAGCGTGAAGAAACAGCATGGCATCAGCACTTCAGAGTCTGAATCCCCATGGGTCATCCTGACTCTTCAGACAAAGTAAAACTTTGTGAAATATAAGGAGAAACAAAGGGGCCTCTTATTACCCATCACTGAGGGGGGAAAAGTGATCAGTGCTGTTTGAATTCACGAATGGTTGATCCCCAGCCATGTGGGCTGATGATTCTAAGGAGAGGCTGCAGGCGAGAAAACTGCCTTAAGACAAAGATTGTAGCCTGTTGAGTTTTAATGACTAGAAAGTGTAATTAGACTTTTGGTTGTTGTTTTTTGTAACTATTGTTTGTGTCTATTATCTCTGCTTACTATCACTGAAATCTCTGTTCTTTATTAATAAACTTAGTCTTGTTTTATTATGTAGCGGGGTGGCTACCCGCTCCTGCCCTTTGGGGCTTTAAAACAGCCCTGGGAAGGGGCTTTTGGCTGGGCTGATTGGGGAAGTGGCTGCAGCTGGGGCCATGCCCCAAACTGAGCAGCAGGGCTTTATAAGAAGGCCAGGGAAGCCAGAAGCCAGAAAGTCTCTCTCTGGCTATAGAGAGAGATGGGCCTGGCTGCTTAGGAGCTGAGACAAGGTACCTAGGGTGAAGCAGGGCTGGGGAAAGGCTGAGGAGCTGGGGAAAGGCTGAGGAGCTGGGGAAGCTCCAGCCTAGAAAACCCCAGGCTGCGGCCTAGCATAGGGCAAAAGGTACTGGGGGTTGCAGGAGGCAACCTAGGGGTAGGCAAAGGTAGCAGGTCCAAACCCCCTTTGCCGATGATGAGTGCTGGATACTGCAGTCTGCCCCAGCGAACGGGGGCTAGATAGAGACTGGGCAGTAGCCACTACTGAGGCGAAGTGGGGATAGTAGTGTAAGCAGAGTCAGGATGTGCCCCACCCTGACATCTGGTGGTAAATTATGGGGAGTGCGGAAAGAAGTTTCGGTTATTTGCATTGGCACTCCCACCCCACTTAGCATACCGCAAAGCAGCATGGGATGATTCTTTTCACAGCTGTGGGACCCCCAATTTCATTGTTATTGGGGCAGGAGCAATTAAATGTTGTCAGCCTGATTGGGTAAATGGGGAACTACAAAATTGTCTTGTGATGGGGGGTTTCATTGTCAGCAGGATAGCGCTTGCTAGACGGGGGACATGGGTTCCAAAACCCATTGGAGAGAGAGAGGCTGGGGACAGGTATCTATACTTGGTGGTGCAGGCTCCTTGTGTGAGCCAGAAGCACCAGTTCCACCTATGCTTCTCTCCACTGTGGAATGTCAGAGTTAATTTTTGATTCCCTTAAGAATCTAGATGCAGGTTACTGAACTGAATTCACTGGTACTGGGGCTCCCCTACTATGAGCTGAAATCACTGAAGAGCTGGACTTGCTGAGCTGAGAGCACTGTGCTAATGAGTGGGGGAGCCTGAAGCAATACTGGCAGAGCGGAGTGGAGCAGTTTGTGCAGCCACTGGGTGAGTGGAGCTGAGCAGCTCGTGAGGACGGCTGGAGCGGATCACAGGACAGCTGGTGGACCAGAGCAGCTGGCAGAGTGGAGCAGCCCACAGAGTAAGCGGAGCTGAGCTGTTTGTGGGGACGACTAGTGGAAGCAGAACCCCACGAAGAGGCAGGGCAGTTGGCCCCGAACCACATAAGGTGCCCCTTTCTACCTAGGCTGGGGAGGGGGACCTCTGCAAAGAGACTCTTGAACTCTGGGGCTGCCTGACCCGGGACAGAGACTTTTGAATTGTGGGACTTTTGGGACTGTGGGTGATTTGGGGGGTTGCTGGACTCAAGGGCCCAGAGAGGAGGACACGGCCCAAGTTGCTGGGGTGGGTCTTTGCTCACGGTTTGACCTATGAACTCTAGTTGAGGTATTTTCCAAATTTAATGCTGCTTGTTGTTTATCTTATGTAATTAAACCTTTTCTGCTACACCAAGAGTCTGTGCTTGCGAGAGGGGAAGTATTGCCTCCTTGAGGAGCCCAGGGGTGTGTGTAAGATTTTCCCAGGTCACTGGGTCGGGGCTCGAGCTGGTTTGCATTACGTTGTGGGGAAGGGACCCCTAGGTATCGAACCTGGCCCTTGCTGCTATTGTTTCAGCCTGGCAGAGGGGTTACAGTAGGGTGGGGGGTTCCCAAGGCAGGGGAAACCCAGAGAGAAAAGGGGTTACTGCTGGGGGCAGCACCCCATGTGAAAGGGCACCGGGGTCCAGGGAGGGACTCGGGCTAGAGGACAGGCGGATCACTGGCCTGCAGAGGGCGCTCCGAACGCTGGACTGAGCTAATTCCCCAGAGCAACCAGCAGGAGGCGCCGCAGGGGTGAGTCGAACCTGTTACATATTATAAATACATTTCAGTGCTGATATATTAAAGTGAGGTGTGTACCTTCAGCTGAGCCAGCAGGCAGGCACGCATTCTGTCTCTCTGGAGACAGCAGACTTAGTAATTTCTGAGAGTGTCCTGTGACAGAGGCTGGGTACTGCAGAGGAACATTTTTCCAGCGTGTTCAGGAGCTGGGGACACAATGTGTTACACCCACCAAGGCAATATAAGGGCTGGCAGAGTTCTAAGGAGTTTACTTGGCTGGTTAACAGACTGGGATGACAGGGAGCTGTCACACTGTTCAGAACCAACAAAGCCCTCTTTTGCTAAGGCAGAAGGGTAACAAGTTCACCCATAACTCTGGACACCCTGAGAAAGCATCACACAACCATTTCTTTCCTGCATGGCAATTTCCAGTCCTGGCTCCGATCCCTTTTACTACCTTGCCTCAGAAATTAAAATGCTTGCTATGTAGTCAAAATGTTTTAGTTATTCAGGCTGCCACCTTTGCCTTGTTGGCCATAAAAATAAAAAAAAAAGTATGTGAGAGAGAGGCTACTTTTGACCTAAATTAAATAATGTACTCATAATATTTTTAATCTTATTTTTGTCTATTGTTTTAGAGGTGGTTTAATAAGTTTTAGGGAAGGGTTAAGCTTGTGGTTTTAATTTGTTTCTAAAATTTGTATCTGTTTTTTGAGTTGTGTTGATTTAAAAATTGTATGTATGTATTGCACAATGGCCTATGTCTACGATGCTATATTAATAAACTTCAGACTCTGGTTAGTACATGAGTATCCCTGCCTCTGCACTTCTGGGTCCCAGCTGGGACCAGAAGCACCATAGGGAAACCCTCTTAATGACTCCCAGAAGACTTGTGAGAAGCCTGCTCCTATGAGCAGTCCACTCAACTTTGACAGACTCAAGAGATTTGGATAAGCATTCCTTCTGGATCCCTAGCACCCTGCGATGTTGGCTCATCACTAGGGGAGAAATTTGTTCCCTACCAAGGAAGGGATGTAAGCAGGAATCCTTCTAGCTCTTCCCACATCTAGTTTCTCCCTCCCGGCATGTAAACTGCATTTCAGTGTCCTTTCTACACTTTTCCAAAAGAGTACGGTACATTAAATCCTTACCAAGATTCTGACCCCTCTTGCACAAGTTCATACAGCTTAGTGTAAACTCTGGTGATCCAGGCAAGTCTGATGGATGCATCACAAGAGGTCGCCCTGCGATCACTCACACTTACTTTAGAATGACAAAATCCTGCTCTCTTTTCCAACCCCTCTTTTTTTTTCAAATGATTTTGAAATGTTTTATTTCAATTTTGACCCTTTTATTTTTAATTATGTTTTTAACAAAATGCTTATGTTTCCAAATGAAAAATCTTTTCAAACCAGAAAAACACAATTATTCATTTTGATAATGTTGCTAGGTTTTTGGTTTTGGTTTGTTTTTTATGAATTTTTCAGTTAAATTTTTTAGAAAAAAACCTTTCTGCCAACAGTTGTGGTTTCTACAAATTGGCAGTTTCTGATGAAAAAAACATTTTGTCAGTGAATTCCCAACCAGTTATAATATTTAACTACTTTACTCTTTCCTGGGTCATTATCACATTCCCTTTTGGTGTATTCAGTATTCTGTCACCTTCTGGAACCCTTCTGGGAGAGAGGTTGCCCAGACTGTATGAGGTGCAGTTTCACCAATACCAGACCACAGGGTTCTCTCTTCTCTGATCTAGGACTTGCTACTTCTGCTAGTGCAGTTTATGCAATTTCAAATGATGTTCACTTGAATTATAATTGCAATGATATCAATTGACTTTATACTGCAGTTGTGGACATCATTACATTCCACCTGTACCAAAGACAAACTTGTCTCCAGGGTAAGTAAATGTAGCAAACAGAATAAGACAAATGCAAATAACCAAAGAACAGTGGTGTGTAAGCTGGCGATGGGGAGGGGGGAAAGGTGAGAACTGGCTGAGTAGATGGGTTTGTTGAGCAGTGAAACAAAAGTATTTCACCAAGCAAAATTTGTATCCAAGTCTTAATTAATGAGCCTTAGATGCCCATCTGCACTTCAAGAAGCACCATATCAAGGGACCCATTTACAACATCACTCCATTTGGTACTGTAGATGGGACCTTAGCCATGTTTCTGACCATGCCAAAGCCATATCCAAGGTTACTGCCTGGTTTGGGGACACAGTTAATACCGCTAGGTCCCATCTATACTATCAGACTGAACTGTGCTGCAGCTGGCTTCCCTGATACAGTGATGTTTGCATTGCAGACAGAGCCTTAGTGCAACTATGTTACAAGGAACAAAACAAAATCTGGTTACTTAAACAAAGCAGCAAAGCCAAACCAAGCTGTCCAACCGCTGTTGTGAAGCTCTCTCCTCCAAGCACTGCCTCTTCTCTGACTATTAGGTAACTGTTGGAATAGCAGTACACAAGTTCAGTCTGAGAACCTAAATAGGCCCTTAGTTGCCAGCCCAGCCTCATTAAACCACCCTAAGCCCCTGTGTGAGATCTCAGCAGGAGTTTACTCCCTGCTTGCTGGAAAGCAAGTAAGGTCTTTGGCCTAGATCCGCCAAGGTATTTAGGTGCCTAACTCCCATTGGTAAGAATCTAAATACCTCGGAGGAGCTGAGTGTTTGAGCTTTGTTGCAGCATGCCCCAAACTTTTTAGTGCCACTTATCTGGGATAATGTGAATGACTCACACATAGCTCTGTCACCTGTGAGTAACAGGATCATCCTAAACATAGAGCAATTAGATCATTAGAGCATTCCACACCATCATCACATATTCCACAGAGCAGTCCACACTAGCCACTGAAATCCACAGGAGTCTTACCATTATTACCATTAGCAAGATAATCTGTCTTCTGTATTACGTCCTTGGGACCTATTCTCTCTTTCATAGAACACAAGAACAGAACAGAATCTCTGATTATCAAAACATAACCCAATTGGCTCACACAAAAGTGTGAGACTTCCAGTAGTTTTGTATTATTGCTTTCCTAGCTAGTGAATAGATTTTGGAGCTTGACGTTGACTTGATAGCCATTAGCTGAGACAGTCACATGAGCCTCTGTGACTTATATCAGAGAATCCTCAGCTCAAGGTAAGTGATACATCAGCACATTTCAAGGAAAAGGACTCCCCTTTGAGACATATAAACTTATTTCATTTCATTTTTAGATTTATAAAACGTGCCCTTTCCCCAGGCACATTTGCATAGTTGAATAAAAAAACACATAAATCTTCCTTTTTTCAGAGACAGAAAGTCACGTATAATCCCTACTTTGTCCTTCTTAAGTAACTATTTGAGCAAAGAGATGGATCTTGCATCATGCCCTATAGACATCAGTAAACTCTGACTTTGTTGGATCAGCTGAGAAGGCCAATTCTAGAGCTCTCTATATGAGCCGCCAATGTGATATGGCCATTAAAAAAGCTAATGTGGTCTTGGGATGCATCAGGCGAGGTCTTTCCAGTAAAGATAAGGAGGTGTTAGTACTGTTATACAAGGCACTGGTGAGACCTCATCAGGAATATTGTGTGCAGTTCTGGTTTCCCATGTTTAAGAAGGATGAATTCAAACTGGAACAGGTTCAGAGACGGGCTACTAGGATGATCTGAGGAATGGAAAACCTGTCTTATGAAAGGAGACTCAAAGAGCTTGGCTTTTTCAGCCTAACCAAAAGAAGGCTATGGGGAGGTATTATTGCTCTCAGTAAATATATCAGAGGGATAAATACCAGGGAGGGAGAGGAATTATTTAAGCTTAATACCAATGTGGACACAAGAACAAATGGATATAAACTGGACACTAGGAAGTTTAGACTTGAAATTAGACGAAGGTTTCTAACCATTAGAGGAGTGAAGCTCTGAAACAGCCTTCCAAGGGGAGTAGTGGGGGCAAAAGACATATCTGGCTTCAAGACTAAGCTTGATAAGTTTATGGAGGGGATGGTATGATGGGATAGCCTAATTTTGGTGATTAATTGATCTTTGATTATTAGCAGGTAAATATGCCCCATGGTCTGGGATGGGATGTTAGATGGGTTGGGATCTGAGTTATTACAGAGAATTCTTTCCTGGGTGCTGGCTGGTGAGTCTTGCCCACATGCTCAGGGTTTAACTGATTGCCATAATTTGGGGTCGGGAAGGAATTTTCCCCCAGGGCAGATTGGCAGATGCCCTTGAGGTTTTTTGCCTTCCTCTGCAGCGTGGGGCACTGGTCACTTGCTGGAGGATTCTCTGCACATTGAGGTCCTTAAACCATCATTTGAGGACTTCAGTAACTCAGACATAGGTTAGGGGTTTGTTACAGGAGTGGGTGGGTGAGATTCTGTGGCCTGCATTGTGCAGGAGGTCAGACTAGATGATCATAATGGTCCCTTCTGACCTTAAGTCTATGAATCTATGAAAACTCAGCCTTGGTGGTTCCCTTTAGGGTCAGTGTGCTCAAACAAGTACTCAAGCTGAAGAAAACTCTGAGGGCACATTATGCGGACAAAGCAGTATCCCTGATACTCAGACTCAGCATCAAACATTTTAGGGCTCTGTATATCAGAGATCATATGATCATATAATGATTTCCCTGATACCACACACTAATAAAGTTGTGTTTGACATAGACCAGGATCACATGAAGCAAATTGTAGAAGCAGAATAATCACCACAACGAGCAGGTTTCTGAAAGGGATGAGGCACATGTGATCAAATGATCCGTCACATAATTGAAAAATGCAAGAAGTACAATCACCCACTGATCATGTGTTTTATTGACTGCTCAAAGGTGTTTGATACTGAACATCGCTGGCAGACATGGGGATTCCAAAGCAACTAACTGAACTCATTGCAAGTCTCTACCATCAACAACAGACCACAATGCAAACAGCAGCTGGTGACAATGAGTGGTTTTCCACTGGGCAGGTGTGAGATAAGGCTGTATTCTCTCTCCAAACCTTTTCAACATGTATGCAGAACTTATAAGACAAGCCATAAAAGGGCTTGACAAAGTGGCAGGAGCAGGGATTTCCATTGACGGACACCTCTTAATTGACCTCAGTGAGGTTGATGACACAACATTCTTTGCTACAACCACAAATGCAATGCAATGAATGTCGGAGTCTGTAAAAACAGTTAGCAGGAATATGAACTATCCCTGAATGTGGCAAAAACAAAATACAGTCACACTGACACTATTATATCTTGATGTTAGTGAGGCTTTTGAAACAATTTCACATGACATTCTTATAAACAAACTAGGAAAAAGTGGTCTAAATGAAATTACTATAAGCTGAGTGCAAAACTGGTTGAAAGACCGAACTCAAAGAATAGTTATCAATGGTTCACTGTCAAACTGGGAGGGCGTATCTAGTGGAGTCCCACAGGGATCAGTTCAGTACTATTCAATATTTTCATTAATGACTTAGATAATGGAGTGAAGAATATGCTTACAAAATCTGTAGATCAGTGGTTCCCAAACTTTAACAATCTGTGAACCCCTTTCACTAAAATGTCAAGTCTTACGAACCCCCTCCTAAAAATGAATATTTCCAGGGATTTTCTCCTTTACCTGAGTATAAATTATAAAAGCAGTGATCTTGGAAATATACAATTTGTTTTTATGATATGCTTATTACACACTATTTGTTATTATTATTTATCATTACAGTATTTTTATTACAGTATAAAAACAGCAACAGTCTTCCAAGATCTCACTTTCGTAACTTGTATCACTTTGAATAAGCCTGTTATAAGACAAGGCTCCTATGTTTCATCAAGGAGTATCAGATGTGAAACAGCAGGAAGGTATTTAAGAAGCCAGATCAAAGAGTTCCTCCTACACAAGCATTCAGGTCTTGAGCAGTCCAGGCAAACAATACTCATTACAACAAAGCTTAAACTTGTTCTTCATGATAATTTTTAAAACAATGCTAGCTGCCTATTTAATTTTAACAACAGCAAAAAATATCCAACTCCCTTTCCATTTCTTATGACTCTTGAAGTTTAAATCTCCTCAGTGTGATAAAGATGTTTGCTTTGATCTGCTTAACTCTTGGAAGTCCGGGGGCTCCGGGCTGCTGGCCCAGTGCTGCACAGGGTCCCTAGGGACAGTTCTGTCTGCCATTAGGCATTTTTTTCCCCGAGAACCCCTGTAACATTTCACGAACCTCAGTTTGGGAACCACTGCTGTAGATGACACAAAGCTGGGAGGGGTTGCAAGCACTTTAGAAGACAGGATTAGAATTCAAAACAACCTTGACAAATGGAGAATTGTTCTGAAATCAACAAGAAGAAATTCAGTAAAGACAAGTGCAAAATACTGCTCTTCAGAAGGAAAAATCAAACACACAAGTACAAAATGGTAATACCTGATTAGTCAGTAGTATGGCTGAAAAGGACATGAAGGTTATAGTGGATCACAATTTGAATATGAGTCAACAGTGTGATGCAGTTGCAAAAAAGGCTAATATAATTCTGGGAAATACTAATAGAAGTGTCATATGTAAGACAGGAGAGGAACTGTCCCACTCTATTGGCATTGGTGTGGCCTCAGCTGGAGTACCATTCCAGTTCTGGGCACCACACTTTAAGAAAGATGGGGACAAACTAGAGAGAGTCCAGAGAAGAGCAACAAAAATGATAAAAGGTTTAGAAAACCTGACCTTTGAGGAAAGGTTTAACAAACTGGGCATGTTTGGTCTTGAGAAAAGAAGACTGAGGGAGGACCTGATAACAGTCTTGAGACATGTTAAGGGCTTTTGATCAATTGTTGTCCATTTCCACTGAAGGTAGGACAAGAAGGTAGGACTAATCTGCAGCAAGGGAGTTTTAGATCAGATATTAGGAAAAACTTTCTAACTCTAAGGATAACGAAGCACTGGAACAAATTTCCAAGGTGGGTTCTGGAATGCCTGTCATTGGAGATTTTTAAGAATAAGTTGGACAAACACCTTTCAGGGCTACTGGGTCCTGCCTTGGCACAGGAGGCTGGATTAGATGAATTAGATGAACTCTCAAGGTCCATTCCAACCCTACATTTCTATGAATCTATGATTCTATATTAACAAAACAGGGATGCAAGTGGATATCATGACTAATGGCCAGTTGTAGAGGCAGTAGATTAATTCAGTTATCTGGGATCATATGTATTCAACCAAGGAGGCTGTTTTAAAGAAATCAGAAGACTAGGAATGGCTCACTCATCCATGGCCTCCTTTACAAAAGTTTGGAAAAACCATGGCATCTCAAAATGTACAAAGGTTTAACTGGTGGGAAGCTTAATTTTTCCCCCTAACAACTTATGGCTGTGACTCATAGGAAAGTAATGCTGCTGACAGGAAGAAAATTGAAGCCTTTGAGATGTTGTGCTGGTGAAGAATCTTGTATACCTCCTGATGGAAAAGAAGATGACTATTTACATTAGAAATATTATTGGAGAGAAGCAGATCCTGCTGTTGGAAATCAACAGGGACAAACTTATGCATGTCCGTCACGTCAGGCAAGAAATAACCTCCAGAAAGTTATCATGGAAGGAATGGTGGTGGGTCATCATAGTAGGAGATGACAAGTGAGGAGATGGACAGATGGTGTGTTGCAGATCACTGGGAGGTCAGCTACTGAGCGCTCGAAGCTAACATGGGATTGAGAAGGCTTTCCAAAATTCTGCTATGATGTCACCAATATGCAGACATTAATAATGGATTTTACTTTATTTCCATCAGACATTCTCTAACTGCACCACCAAGTGTCCATTAAGCCCCACTTGGTAATTCAGTTAATGAAATATTTTTGAGCATCAAGCTCTGAGAAGTTAGAAAGCTAAGAGGGAAGATGGTCCAAGGGTGGATCTTTGTCTTCTAAAGTAGTCTAGAGGGTGAAAGCCGTGGATACAAGGTAAAAACTAATACTACAGTTGAAAGTGGTCACCTGGCATTGCCACAGAATTCAATAGGAGGCCAGTGCAATGGTTGAAGAATTGGTGTATTTGTACCATTTTACATGTGCACATAATTAAAAATGCAGCACCCTTTAACTCATTAACATTTTATGAGGGCTTATTGGTGTAGCCTTATTTATTTAAATGTTTTTAATCGAATAGAGTACGTTTAGGCCTTAATACCGGCTCCCATAATTACAAATGTAATGGTAAACAGGTGTATTTTATAGAAGAAAAATGTAGTTAATTTAAATTTAAAAAAAATCCAATTTAAATTTAAACAATCTGATTTTTTATTCTTTTTAAATAATCTGGTTTCATCCCCACTGGTTGCAATCCTCTTGACTTCAGTGAAATTACAGGTGAATAAATGAGAGCACCATTTGGCACATCAGGCCAAATTCTGCCCTTTGTTATAATGTGCTGCTCCTATTGACTTCTTTGAGAGCTGTTTCCATGTTACAAAGAAAAAGACTTTGGACTGTTGCCTCTGAAATCCCTTGAGGACATGTGTGAATTGGTCCTGTATATTCTCTCTTGCTCAGAGGGCTCATTGCTAATATGCAGTAATATTTGCTTGCTTCTTGTTGGGTGCAACATATAACTGTGTCTGGCTGTGGAACTGACATTCCCCAGAGGAGACTGAAATGCATTTGTCATTTCTCTGCCATATGAGCACCCTAATATACTCATCCTAAAATCCAGAAATCAGCACATGCTAGCTCAGACATGACAGATACCCTCAGCCTGTGGCTTCAGCTGTTATAGCTTATTCAGATACCATGGTGATGGGGGTGGTATCAAAAATTAGCTAGCTAGCTAACTCCTTGACAGTCACTTACTCATCCCATGGAGCAATAGTTTTCCACTCTAGATAATGCACTAGGTAGAAAGATCGACTAGTTTGTAATAGAGAACTATTGCCTGTGTTGAATAAATGAATGATAATGGGACGTAATGCCCCAAGCCATGGTATTTGCCCAGACGGAGGGAATGTGGTAAGGTGATAGCTAAATAGATTAGATTAGACAGCATGGACTGATATGTATTGTGGGGAAAAGAGATTTCAGTTGATTCCTTTTTTCCTTTTGCCCAATTTCTCCACCCCCATTTTTTTCTGTGATACAGCACATTCCATCCCCTGCCCCTGCCATCCCAAACACACACAGTGTTTCTCTATTGGCAGTGTTTTTATCAGACAGGTGTGAGTGTTGAGGGGGAAAGAGGCTAATGGGAAAATTCTAACATAAACTGAGTGCTCATCAAGGAGATAGGACAGCCTGGGCTGGATGGAACTACCGAGTGGAGCCACACTGCAGCTTGTTCAAATGAGTGCAATCCTTATGTGTCAGGGCTGTAACCCTCCCATCCTCTGGCCAAACACTCTTGTGTCTGCCTTCCCTCGCAATGACTTTAGCTGCACTAGGCAAGAGTCCAAGGGAGTAATAGGGAAGAGAGAGAGGGGAGAACAACTGCAGAGTATGAAGAAAGAAAGAACAGAGAGAGAGAGAGAGTTGCACAGATGGGAGTGAAGGAATGAGAAAGAGATTTATGCTGCATTCCCTTGTCCATCTCCTCCACACACTGAATCACACAAGCATGAAAATAGATGTACTGAATCGCAAAGGAAATAAAAGAAGTGGAAAATTAACTACAGATGAAAAAACTGGCTGTTTCCAGACATTTCTGCATATCAACCTATTGTGCTTTCTCTTATCACCTTCTGAAAGGAGTGGCCTGGGTTCAAACACAGAGGGAAGGATCAGAGAAGGAAGGAAAGAGAAGAGGAAGGGAGGAGTGGAAATAGGGATCAAAGCAAAGGAGCAAGAAAGAAGAAAGATGATCTTCTTATGGAAATTTGCATGACCTACAGTGTATGATATCTCCAGCTGGCCTCCATGTTTAGCATCATGAATGGGTGGGGTTCGGTGGAGTACCAGTACTTTTTGTTTTCCCCAGTCAGGTCTGGCTGGCAGCAGACAGCACCAATGGACGGAGACAGCTCAGGTACAATGACAGCTGAAACCATCTGCATCACCTTACAGCTGAACCAACAGTGAGCAGCTATGTTCCAGTGTAGTGGTGGCAAGGAACTCTTTCCTGATGGTTACTGATGCCTGAGCCACATAGTGGTGTAGGTTGATCTGTAAGGCTCTGGCTGTGTCCTCTGCCCTATCTTTCCCTTGTGAACCATCATTTCCTCTCTGCTTGTTGTTTTTGGCCCTATTCACTCTCGGTGCTGGTTGCCAACAACACTGACTTTGACGGTCACAGTGGATACCCGGAAGAGCTATGTGGGGTGGTGCTTTTGTGACATTTACACCTCCTAGTCTACAACCATATGTGGGCTTGGTGCACGACACTAGCCCCCGCCCAGTCCTACTCAACCTGTGTGTCTCAAAATGAATGCCCGGAATAGTTATGGACATTTAGCACACTGTTTTCTGCGCAGTATTGGTGCAACTGGTTTCATTATGAACTTTCTCATGCAGACGTGGACATGTGGGCCCACAGAGTCCAGCGGCTGTTAACCCTTGTGTGAGAAAGACAGAGAGATTCCTCCATTGTGATCATCTTAACGAGAACAATGATGTGATGTTACTATGAGAAGGAGTAAGGTGTATTTTAGGGGTACGGTTTTCTTAAGCTAGCTCAGTTCTTTCCTCTGCAGCTTGACAATAAAAGAATAGAGAAAAGAATCCATAAGAAAAATAAGCTATGGGATCTGGCGCAGTAGCTGCTGCAGTATATTCAGTGGATACTGATTCTTGGCATATGACAGAGGTATAATCTTTTGTAACACTGTCCTATGTCTGGTGATAAGGACCAGGAAATAAAAACCAATCTCTTATATGGCTCTCCTGTATGTCACATTTTTATTAGAAGGCCCACAAAGAAAAGGATTTGAGTAGGTTTTTATTATTGTTGCTCCTCTGCCCAGTGCTAGCTGTCTGGAACCTTGCAGGTTGGCTCCCTAGGAAGAAGAAATTAGTGGCATGGAGTCTTGGTGTATTCTAAGTGTAACTTGCTGTATCTACACACTTACACCTGTCTTGGAACAGAAGTGGTCCCAAATAGCATGCAGAGCAATCCCTTTTCAGGAATCTCAGCCCAACATCAGTGCTTGTGTCCCTGGGAGCAACTCTACCTCAAAAATTGACTCTAATCAGCAACCAAGGGAGAGAGCAAACTCTCCTGCTGTTCAGATAGCTCCCTCTACACACAACCCCATGTAACAAAATCACCAACAACACAGAGAATGTCTTCCTAATACTCAACATTTGCTCACACAATAACTAAAAGGCTTTGGAAGACTACCTAGCGACACCACCTAGTGACACCTTCAATAACATAATCACTAGTTATTATTAGTAGCAGTATCTGTACACACATAACCAACAAGCTTACACTCTAAAAGACAAAATTTCACAGGGGCAATGAGATGAACAAATGGGCTAGGGTGGGGCTTTGCGAAGATGGATGAACAAAACTATTACAACGTGCACAATTCTTAGCCAGCCAGGAGCAGTAATCACAACTTACCACCTACCCAGCTGTTATCGGATAGCAGGTTTGCTTCTTCACATTCAAAAGATCTTCCTGTGTGCATGAGAGCCAGATCTAGTGGCTTTAGTGACTAACATAGGGTTTCTATTAGTACGTGTTCCCACTAGCCCTGCAGCGCCAGCTCAGCTCTGGGAGTGGGAATTGGAGTCTACTTACTCCTTCCTATACAAACAGAATTATTTATTAAGTTCCAATCAATTACATCTGTGCAAAGCAACCAATGGACAGAGAAGCATACAGGTGTCACTGAAGGCCTAATTTGTCCTGCAGATCTTTTATTATTCCTGAGGACTCAAGGGAGCTTGATTCTAAGATCGCAGGTTGAATTTTCAGGGCTGGCTGTTAGAAGAAAAAAGGTTTTACATGTAAACTGAGCTTATTGCTCTGTGATCATTGAGAGACAATACATGTGGGCCCACACAGTGCCCTCGTAACAGTCACAGTGCAGAGCAGAACCACAGTCCAGATAAACTCTGGAATAAATAAAAGAGCAACCCCGCTGTGGAATTTGTAGATGCCGCCTCACAGCTGTTCAGCATATGGCAGGTTCTGCTGCGAATTCCACAACTAGAGAATCACAGACTATAGGGGACCCTAATCATAACTGAATCCTTAGCAATAATTTCTTGTCACACTAAAACTAATGGCTCTCAGGACCTCTCATTCTGACCTGAGCCTGCCATGGAATGTTAAAAGGGAGGGTGATGGATAGCACAGCTGGATCCCACAGGGGGCCCTCATGGTAATGGTAGTCCTCCCACACCAAAGTTTCCCTAAATAAAAGTTTCGCAACTTCTATCTGTGGTGTGGGGGGCTGGGAAACAAGGGGAGGAGCTCCGCTAAATGGAATAAAAGCAAGACAATAATAGTATCACTTGATGATCAGGAAGGAACATATAAAGAGAGCAGTTGCCTCCTTAGGTCGGTTTGAGGTCTTCTGTGGGACGGACATGGGAACCGGGCCCTGGCCACATGAAGGCATTTTTGAGGCGGAGTGGCAAGGGCTTCATTTTGGTAGCAAAATATATGTGCTTCATCAGCTGGCATCATGATGCACACTGCATGCAGAGGGAGCAGGAACAGGAAAGAATTTTCCAAAGGGCCAGACGGGCAGACACCCTGAGGATTTTTTGCCTTCCTCTGCAGCATGGGGCACTTGCAGCTTTAAACTAGTACAAATGGTGAATTCTCTGTAACTTGAAGTCTTTAAGCCATGATGTGAGGACTTCAGTAACTCAGCCAGAAGTTAGGGGTCTATTACAGGAGTGGGTGGGTGAGGTTCTATGGCCTGTGTTGTGCAGGAGGTCAAACTAGATGATCATAATGGTCCCTTCTGACCTTAAAGTCTATGAGCTGGGCAATGTGTAATGCACAGTGTGCAGGAGCACAGACTATGGCGAAGCTAAGAGGGGTTGGGATGCTTTGCCTCTCACTCACAAGCAGCATGCAGGGGCCACGTGGCATGCAAACATAGTGATTCCCACATGGGCAATATCTACTGGGCTGCCATACCCGGCATAAGGAGGACAGCACCTCTTGAGTGGCCAGAATCCATTGGGCTATAATGTTTGAGGCTGCTAAGCTTGGAGCAGGCATTGCCAAGAATTCCAGCAGCACACTGTGGGCCATATTCCTCCCTCATGTAGTCGGTGGAGTTACTCCAGGGATGGATTTGGCCCTGCTGGGACATGAAGCAAACTGCCCATGGCCCAGCTCTGCCTTTTCTGCCTGCTTTCCCCATAACAGTCACACTGCAGGGAAAAGGGAGGGTTTTTTTTCCCAGACAGCACCGCTCGCTCACCACTCAGCCGTAGAAGTTTCTTGTTATCATTGTCCATGAGCCGGAGTCCAAAGAAATGAAGAAAGTGGAGGCTATTTGCTGCTGTTGTTTTGAATGTGAAGCAGAGCGGAGCCTGGATTTCATTCTCAGGGCAGCACAGGGTCACAGGCTGCACACAGACAGCACCATTGCTTATCTCTCCCCAAGGCATAGCTCAGAAGAAAGAAAAGAGATACACAGCACTGGGCAGGGTTCACTGCTCTTGGCAAACTGCTGCCAGCATCCCAGAAGTGAAGGGCTCCCTCAGCCAGCCAGCCAGCCAGATTAGCCACGTAGCGGTGATAGACTCTGTAGCTTATTTCCACAACCCCTGGGCCAGCCAGTTCCCTAACTTGGGGGTGTATTATATCACCCAGTGGCCTAGAAGTGAGAGGCTCCATGAGGACTGGAAATGGGACATGTAACTATCAGTGCTTGGTCACTGCTTTAAAGAATGCAACAGACAGTGATAGCCTTATGTATTTTAGCAGCAATGCAAGCAACAGGTTCCGCTGTTTCTGCTCCTCCCCTTGCCCACCACAGGTGCCAGCCATTCCTACCCCTTTCAGTTTAAAAAAGAAAACTCTACTACTATTGTTCCCACCCCATTGCTTTGGGCACCAGGGGTCAGGGACAGGCAAGGGGTTTCTGCATGTGGCATCACTGCTGCACATCTCTAGGAGTGGGTCGGGCCACAGGGAAGATACCAAATGCACATGCACCCTATCTTCCATAGAGGAGCAGGGACAGCTACAGGTTCACCTGGGGCCAAACCAAAATGTATGGGCCAATGGGATGCAGTTAACGTTCCATTTCACAGAAGACCCCAAACCAACAGCTTTAAGACTGGGAGGGGAAGCTGAATGAGAGCTTATCAGCCTTCTCCCCCTCAGCCTTACCAGTCACGCTTCCAAGTGGACAGGCTGGGGACAGAGGAGGAGCAGAGGGAACAGAATTGAGTGCAAAATACTCTTGCATTGGCAAGGAGGCTGAAGCTGTTTATGGCACAATAGTCTGGGGTGAGGACAGGAAATGGCTCAGGATGCACACCTGAGTCCAGGAGGCCTAAGTAGGCTTGTAGGGCAGAACAGGACCAGGTAGGTACATTAGGGTAGAGATAACTGGAAAGTCAGAGCAGCAGCGTTGTCATGAAATATGAAATCACAGTTGTTCTGGAGCAGTCTTTACCAAACAAGTACAAATTACAGACACAAATGGGCTTCCACACACAGCTTGAGTCCTAGCTTTGTTTCCTCTGTTTACCAGGGAGACACTTTGTCTGGAATTCTGCAGTATACAGAGTCATATGGTGGCTGACTAATATGTAAGCAGCGACAGCGGAGACTGCCTTATTGTTCTCTCCCATAATCACCTTCTGCCATGAACTGCACGTAAGACCAGCTCCCAGGTAAAACCTGTTTGACAGGAGCCCTTCAGAGCTGCCACTGTTTACCAACAAGATCCTGGATGATGATTTGGTCAGATCTTACAAGTTCTTTTCAAGACAGTTTTGCTCCCCCAAAGCTTGCCCTCCCCTCCAACCCCCCATCCACTCTAGTAGTCCCGACATGGGAGGGCGACATCTCCCTGCCCTCATCTGTCTGCAGTTGAGAAGAAAGAAAGCTCACCCAGATGGATTTCAGCAGTTCTCATGAGTATTTTATGGTCTTTTACTGATTTACAGCCAGTTCAGCATTCTTGTAAATGGTCATAAATTGGATTGAAGTCATAAATCACAACCAGAGAGAAAGACTGTCTGAGTCCCAGTCCAGGCTAAACTAGCATCTACGACTATACCCAGAAAACATGTTCCCTCACTCCTGGCTCCCTGCAGTCTACACAAATAACCCAGACACCAGCCCTATTCCTGATGGGCCTTACTCTCCCACTCAACTTCCCACTCCACAGGGATACATGGGGATGCATTTATGCAATACACAGCCCCCAATTTCTTACAACTGGCTGGCATGTCTGTCTATCTAAGGTTCTTATATGGCCGCCATTATCATAGTATCTGAGCACCTCGCACCCCTGGGAGGAAGGGCAGTGCTATAACCCTCATTTTACAGAGGGGAAACTGAGGCATGGAGAGACCAATAGTGGGCTTTTCAAAAGCTCCTAACTCCAATTGATTTCAAGGAGACTTAGGCACCTAGGCACTTTTGAAACCTGAATGTGACCTACCCAAAAAGGAAGAGCACCCAGCTCTCAGTTAGGGCCTCTGGACCATCCTTCTTCTCTCTCCTCTTTCTCCTTCAGATGAACAGGCAGGAAATTCACAAAAATCAGAGTGACCCAATCTAATCTACAGGTTAGAGCAGGAAGCTGGAAGTCAAGACTCCTGGACCTGTCCCCATCATGGCCAAATAATTGGTGTTTGACTTTGGCCCGGTCATTTAATCGCATTTTGCCTCAGTTTATCCTCTATAAAATGTGAATAATGATACCGACTGATCTCCTAGGGCTTGTAATTAGTATTTGTGAAGTGCCATGAATTCTTGGACGAATGACGCCATGGAAGACCAAAGGATTATGGGTGAAATTTTCAAAAGTGCTGAAGTGATGTAGGAACATACGTCTCACTGAAAGTCAGTGTGGTTTGTGTTCCTAAATCATGTAGGTGTTTTTGAAAATACCACCTTGTAAAAATGAAGTGGGCTATTTTTTTTATTAGGAAAGGGTGAACAGCAACAATAAGACCCAACCAATACCGCATTACAAATATACCGTGATGAAGAACCATGCTTATCTATATTAGTGACTCAAGCATGGCTAGGTTTTGGTTGTGTGCATGGGCCCAACCAGAGTCATAAACACTAAAGGAGCCTTGATCTTGTTCTGCTAAAGTCCCAGGCTGTAACACAATTCCCAGAGGCAGCGAAAACCCTTTAGGTTCACTTGGTTCAGGCTCGCCTATGTTTATTTATTATTTAGATCGATTTAGCCTTATACACACATCTACTGAAAAGGAGAGGCTATGTCTCCCTATAGGCTCCCCTTGACAATTCTTAAATACAAGTACATGGTTAATTTTCAACATGAATGGAGGCTGATATAATAGTAGTGTGCCCCAAGGATCTGAAGTGGTAACAATGACTTTATTTATTAATGATCTGGAAAAGGGGATGAATGACTGCTCATTAAGTTACAGAGTCAGAGAATTTCAGGCCATAATCATCTCACCGGTACCTTGTGCTCCCGCTGTCTGCTCATTGCATCCATCTTTGCTCTCTCATTGTTACGTATTTGTATTGTCATAGGGCCTAGAAGCCCCAGCCATGGATCAAGATCTCCTTGTGCTAGATGATGTACAAACACAGAACAGAAAGATGGTTATGTTTAGATTGAAAGCTTTTGGGGGGCATGGATAGTCTTTTTGTTATGTGTATATATTGAGTGCATGGCACAATGGGGCCCTGGTTGGGGTTTCTAGATACGACTGTAATAATAAACAATAATCAGCCTTTTTCTGTTTATAAATTATTGGCAAATAGGTCATGATTTTCTTCCTAATTCATTCTTTATTCATGTTTGACAGTTTGTGTAAAGAAACTGTAACCTATGGATTGTTCAAAGGTTGGTCACCATAGGTATTCGCTAGCCATACTGCACTCTGTAATTGGTTACCTAAGTCATCCAACAAAGCTATCCCAGTGACTAAACTGTGAATGCCTTACACAGGGACCACCTTGTTCTGCAGTTATATAGCACCTAGTACAATGGAGTCCTCCTGGGCTGGGGCTCCTTGGCACTAAGATGATGATTATTAATTATTATTATTATTCATAATAATAATTAATGACCTTTTCAAAATAGCGACCAGAGCATGTCAGTTGAAAACAGTCTCATGCCTATTTATTGATTGGGTCTTGCTTTCCACAAACAGTCTTGTGAATAAAAACTCAATCTTCTGAATGCTTGAGAACAGGGGACTATAAAAGTTTGTGTATACCAGTGACATCAATCAGCTGGCTTTGTTTGCAAGGATAGTCACAAGTTCTTCTTTGCTGTATTCACCCAGCCATGGTGAGCAGAGAGAAGACTGGTAACATTTACAAAAATGACACAAAATCATTATGATCAGTCTAGATTAGAGAGGATTGAAATGAGATTCTGGTGTGGTGAGAGGGTCTGTTGAGATCTCCTAGTTAAAATGTAATCACCAAATTAAAGAGAGACTTGGAATGAGTCCCCTGCCTTAGATGGAGTATCCTCTCCTTGGGTACTATTAAACTCTCCCTGTCAGAGAAGACACAACCCTGGGGATCATTACAAAATAATTCAGAAGAGCAGACTTTTTGCCTTGGGAATGGATCAAACGACACCAAATGGCAGTTGTGCTACAAAAATGCCCCAGGATAAGAGACCCTTGGGCCTCCTACAAGGTCTCCATCCCAAATCTGCTCTCGCTGCTTCAAATTACACACATCAGCCATTGTGTGGTGAGAGCAATAGACAATAGACCCTGTATTGTTTCCAGAAATGACATATAGACAGCTCCAGCAAAGTATAGAGCAGTGCATGTTTGTTTGCCAGCTGGCACTGTCTCCCTTTTGGTTGTTCACATGGCAAAACAAATGGCCAGCATTCACAGTACTGCAGCACTTGTCTTCAGGCTCATCCTCAGTGTGCCATGTGCCTGGGAAGGAGCCATGGAGGGACCTGGGGGTTGGGAAGAGCTGTGGGTGTGGGAAGGTGGGGAATTGTTTGATTTGTTACTGCTTAGTACTTATTAGTTAACCTTAACCCTTTCCATCCCCAGATCCTATTTTCCTGCTTCCAATGAAGTCCCCCTTTGTTATGGTGTTATTTTGGGGTGTGCCATTTTTTTGCTGGGGTTTTTGTTGATGTACTTTATTGTTCTTGTGTACTGGGTTTTATTCTCCTTGCTCATTAGTAGCATCGTTCAT
The DNA here is from genome assembly GCF_020497125.1 of Mauremys mutica. Lineage (NCBI taxonomy): Eukaryota > Metazoa > Chordata > Testudines > Geoemydidae > Mauremys > Mauremys mutica. Next base: position 159,433,392 of record NC_059072.1, on the reverse strand, counting down.
TTTCCCAAGGGACAGCACCCGTTTTGTCTCAGGCACAGTAAGGAGTCACCTTGGGTGAAGACACTGAGCACCAGAAAAAGAACCCAGGACCCAACCCATGTGAGGAGCAGGGAAAAGCCATTCCAAGTAGCTGGAGGAAGGAGGCTTGAGCCACACCTCAGGGATGGGGTTACACACAGCATCACACCACTCCCATCTTCATCTGCAACTGGCAAGAAGGTGGTGTCTCATCCTGTCAGACACAGACTTGGGCACAGATATCCAGGCATTCCATGACTACAGCTGGGTGTTTTTCCCCAGCAATAATGAATTCACTGAAAAACAATGCATTTTTGCGGGGAGGGAAGGAGCACTGAAAATATTTGCAAACTTGGGTTGGATTCAGCAAATAGTTTTGGCTGAAGAAAACCTAAAAAAAGAAATTTTCAGAAATTTCAAAATGATTTTCATGTTTTTTTTAAATGAGTCATTTTGATGTTCCATTTTGAACCAACATTCAAATGACCTTTGTTTGAGCCAAAAAAGTTTTGTTGTTTTTTATTATTAATTTCTTTTGGGGAGAAAAACTGAAAAAAACATCAAATCAAAATGAATTTTTTTAATATATATTTTTCAGTTCAGCCACTGAACCAAAAAATCAATTATTCGCTCACTTCTACTCATGACTTCCATGACTGATTATTGCAGTTAATATCTATGAAGGAACCTACATACCCTGGAATAGCTCCAGTTGGTACAACATACAGCATCCAATCTGTTTAGTGACTCAGATTATTGCGAACACATCATTCGGGTGCTCTCCTTGAATACAGAGTCTAGTTCGAGGTCACTGCTCTGATACTCCAAGCCCCCATAGCATTACCTTCACTGCCTAGAGAGAGTGCCTCTCCCTGCATGGCCATAACTTGCCAAGACCACTACATTCTGCTGGGACAAGAGAACTGTGGATCAACAGCATGAGGGTCCTGAGTGCAGGAGACAGAACTTATGCAGGACCCGGACCATGGGGCTCACTCCCATGAGAGAGAACGACGACCACGGGTCTCCTCACTTTCACAACAAAATCCTAAATGCATTTATCTGATTAGTGCTCTCTCAGTAAACTCTTCACGCATGCAGACCCACAACACGCCCTCACACCCACTCACTAACATGCACAAACATAAACAAATTATCCTATAAACTAATCAAGCTCTTTCTCCGACTGGCTGAGGAGGAAGAAAGAGGGAGAGGTTATTATTTTTGTTTCTATTTTTAAATGCATGTGTGGCTCTTATATACAATGGCAATAAGAGCCAAGTAAGTACCTAGACGGACAGGAATACTGTAGAAATCAGCAGCTATTCATGGTCCCTTGTTCCCCAGCCACCAAAAGCCAGCTCCCTCTTAATCCATGCTGTAGCAATTCTAAACAAATGTCCCACCAGTCTTTTGTTGAATGTTTTAATGATTTCCTTTCCACCGAGTTCACTCCCCTTTTGTGTTGTCTTCCTGTAAACGCTCTCTGGAGTGAGTTTACTGGCAAGAGTGTTCATGGACACAGCAAACTGCAAGTCAGTGTTGCACAATATTTGCAGAAAGTGCATTTTGAGTTTGTTATCGTGAGTCTGTCCCTGATCTCCTCTTCGTAAAAGCCTTTCCACCGTAACAACGTAACACTGACACCACTTCTACCCCTAAACCCCTTCCAAAGAAAACAAAAACAAGACAGGAAATTAACAACATCTTTTAAAAAAATCCTCCCAACCCCATCCAGAGTTTTGACACTGAAAAGGGAAAAGTGGTAGAGACCCCACAAAATCCACTGGGAACTTTGCTATTGCTACTGATTTTACATGGAAAGCACCTAGACAGTCTTACTAGCATATGTGCAACATGCCTCAGGTGGCATGTGACCAGGATTCATCCCCGAATTTGATCCGCTGGTTGGATCATGAATTTCCCCAGCTCAGTCCAGGTATTGACAGGGAGTGCGACTTGAATGCTGATCCATACCCTTCGCACAGACAGTAAGGTGAGAGGAGGCAGCATAAAACAGATAGATATTAAATTCTGAATAGAGACTATCAAATATGCTATGCAATTCTCCCAGTGACCAAGTTCACAAGCAAGACATAGAATGAAATATTTTGGCTGAAAATATTCATTGGACAAAAATGACCACAAATTATTGGATACTGTAGTTTGTGCATAGACTAAGGGTGAACAGAAGAGAGGGCTACATTTGATGAAGCCAGACAAATTCAGATTGGATATAAGGCACACATTTTAGCAGTGAGGATGATCAACTCCTGGAAAGTATTAGAGGGGTAGCCGTGTTAGTCTGGTTCTGTAGAAGCAGCAAAGACTCCTGTGGCACCTTATAGACTAACAGACGTTTTGCAGCATGAGCTTTCGTGGGTGAATACCCACTTCTTTGGATGCAAGTGGTGGAAATTTCCTGGGGCAGGTATATATAAGCAAGCAAGAAGCAAGCTAGAGATAACGAGGTTAGATCAATCAGGGTGGATGAGGCCCTGTTCTAGCAGTTGAGGTGTGAAAACCAAGGGAGGAGAAACTGGTTCTGTAATTGGCAAGCCATTCACAGTCTTTGTTTAGTCCTGAGCTGATGGTGTCAAATTTGCAGATGAACTGGAGCTCAGCAGTTTCTCTTTGAAGTCTGGTCCTAAAGTTTTTTTGCTGTAGGATGGCCACCTTAAGATCTGCTATTGTGTGGCCAGGGAGGTTGAAGTGTTCTCCTACAGGTTTTTGTATATTGCCATTCCTAATGTCTGATTTGTGTCCATTTATCCTTTTCCTTAGAGACTGTCCAGTTTGGCCGATGTACATAGCAGAGGGGCATTGCTGGCCAATATTGCCAATATTTTTATGGCCGACCTGGAACAACGCTTCCTCAGCTCCCGTCCACTCACGCCCCTTCTCTACCTACGCTACATTGATGACATCTTCATCATCTGGACCCATGGGAAGGAGACTCTGGAAAAATTCCACCACGATTTCAACAGCTTCCACCCCTCCATCAACCTCAGCCTGGACCAATCTACACGGGAGGTCCACTTCCTAGACACCACGGTGCAAATAAGTGATGGTCACATCAACACCACCCTATACCGAAAACCTACCAACCGCTATGCCTACCTTCATGCCTCCAGCTTCCATCCCGGACACACCACAAGATCCATTGTCTACAGCCAAGCACTGAGGTACAACCGTATCTGCTCTAACCCCGCAGACAGAGACCAACACCTAGAAAATCTCCACCAAGCATTCTCAAGACTACAGTACCCACATGAGGAAATAAGGAAACAGATCAACAGAGCCAGACGTGTACCCAGAAGCCTCCTACTGGAAGACAAACCCAAGAAAGAAACCAACAGGACTCCACTGGCCATCACATACAGTCCCCAGCTAAAACCCCTACAACGCATCATCAGGGATCTACAACCCATCCTGGACAAAGATCCCACACTTTCACAGGCCTTGGGTGGCAGACCAGTTCTCGCCCACAGACAACCTGCCAACCTGAAGCATATTCTCACCAGCAACTGCACACCGAACCATAGTAACTCTAGCTCAGGAACCAATCCATGCAACAAACCTCGATGCCAACTCTGCCCACATATCTACACCAACAACACCATCACAGGACCAAACCAGATCAGCCACAACATCACCGGTTCATTCACCTGCACTTCCACCAATGTAATATATGCCATCATATGCCAGCAATGCCCCTCTGCTATGTACATCGGCCAAACTGGACAGTCTCTAAGGAAAAGGATAAATGGACACAAATCAGACATTAGGAATGGCAATATACAAAAACCTGTAGGAGAACACTTCAACCTCCCTGGCCACACAATAGCAGATCTTAAGGTGGCCATCCTACAGCAAAAAAACTTTAGGACCAGACTTCAAAGAGAAACTGCTGAGCTCCAGTTCATCTGCAAATTTGACACCATCAGCTCAGGACTAAACAAAGACTGTGAATGGCTTGCCAATTACAGAACCAGTTTCTCCTCCCTTGGTTTTCACACCTCAACTGCTAGAACAGGGCCTCATCCACCCTGATTGATCTAACCTCGTTATCTCTAGCTTGCTTCTTGCTTGCTTATATATACCTGCCCCAGGAAATTTCCACCACTTGCATCCGAAGAAGTGGGTATTCACCCACGAAAGCTCATGCTGCAAAACGTCTGTTAGTCTATAAGGTGCCACAGGATTCTTTGCTGCAACTCCTGGAACAAACTCCCAAGGGAAACGGTGGAGTCTCCATCTTGTGATGTCTTCAAATCAAGACAGGATGCCTTTCTGGACATTATGCTTTAGCCAAACTCAAGTTGTCGGGCTCACTTCAGGGATGACTGGGTGAAATTTAATGGTCTACGATATGCAGGAGGTATATACTAGATGATTTAATGGTCTCTTCTGGCCTTAAACTATAAACCTACAAATCTACTGTTACAGGACTGCCATGTCCCAAGTGCCACCTCATAGCCAGCAGCACTGCCTTGGTTTCCTTCTCTGCAGGAAACCTTAAATGCTCCACACCATCGTCCAGTGCAATTCAAAACCAGGTTCCCCACTGGGATCCAATTTATAAAGTCCCGCCAGTATGGTGGCATACAACAAATGGAACTCAAAACAACAACAGCAAAAGTCTTCACCCCAGTTTCAAGCTGGGCCCACGCTCCTCACTGAGGGCCTGTCTTCCTTTCACAGTTCACATTCTCTTCCACCTCAGTCCCAAACTGGGCCAAGCCTCACCTCCCTGAGGAGCTGTCTTCCTGCCCCCCCACCAGTAACTCCCAGTCCTTTTTGCCTGGAGTTTGACCTTCTGGTCCTGGAGAGGACCCAAGCCCTTCTCTGCCTCCTCCACAGGTCGCCTCCCTTAGCTTTCCAGTGTCACTATTTTACATGCCCCCAGGCCTGATTGTGTCACATGACCTACCACTTTCATGACCTTCTCCATTTTTTCCCACCTGGGGAGGTGAGCTGGTCTCGTCACAGGCCCATCTCTCCATAAGGTGCACAAACTGTTCATTGCAAATAGCAGTCAGGCCCATTAAGGCCCTCAGCTGATACAGGCAGACATAACTCCCTTGACTTCATGAGCTGCACAAGTCTACACGAAATGAGGATCTGGCCCAGCTTGCTCAGCTCTAGTCCCAGGTATGCAACAAACCCTAGAATACAAATAACAAACGAAAGCAACAATCAGATTCATGGAGTTAGACTATGAGTGGTTCTTAAAGGTAATACTGGAACCACTCCTGTACACCCTCAAGGGTGCACATTGCACCTGAGGCAAGAAAGGAAGGAGGATTCAAGGCCCTGTGTACAAACCACCACGCATACAAACACACACACCAGGCTGCAGAGTGGACCTGACATCCCTGGGACGTATGTTACAGTCCCAGTAGCAACCAGTGAAGCAGCCAGACGCTCACACAGAGTATCAGGGGGCTCTGAGAATAATTCTGTTTTCCTGATGTAGCAGTTCCTCCCAGAGCTGCCCCTTGTCCAGAAGCCACACCCTGCTCCCAAGGCCATAAACAAGATTTCTCCCTACCGTATATTTTCTAGCATTTTGTCCTATCTATTTTCATGCTCTCAAGCAACAGGGAGCCACTTCTACCCAGCTCACTTTAAGCTTTTTCTCAGTATGCAGTCTAAATTTTCCCTTTCTCCATTTCCTCCAATTACTTCTACTGATTCTCCCACATATCACCTTCAATGGCTTGTGTTTTCCCAAGGTTACCATGTCCCCTTTAGTTGCTGCTTAGCCAAGCTATCTGGATTTTGTCCTTTTAATCTTTTCCCTATGAAGCAATCCTTCTAGCCTCCTGATCATTTTTTTTCTTTTCTCTGAACTCCAGTTCTTAGTAATGACTCATGTGGAACAAAAATATGTGCAACTTTTATGGAAATGCCATATGAGCAGTATATGTTTTCAATACTGGACTTAGGTGACATGTACGGATTCATGGGGCCCCTTTCACTTTTTGCAGTCCACACACGTACAAAAACGATGTAAAAATATTACATGTTATCACATACTATACATATGAGAGAGGCAAGATGGGTGAGATAATATCTTTTATTGGAGTAGCTTCTGTAGGTGAGAGAGACAAGCTTTTGAGCGCCACAGAACCAGATCTGAAGAAGAGCTCTGTGGAGCTCGAAAGTGTGCCTCTCTCACCAACAGAAGTTGGTCCAATAAAAGATATTACCTCACTCACCACAACACTGCAAACATAGTGTAGATATTGTGTATATGACCTACTGCCACACATCTGTCCTCCCCACATAGGGCTGAATAGGTCAGGAGTGGGGGCTGTGGGGTAACACATTTGAAAATGGGAAAGATAGAAAAGTTTATTCAGGCCAAAAGTGCATCCTTTACAACTATGGAAACCCAGGCCAAATTAGAGCAATACTAGAGACTGGAAACTGTAGCGAGGGAGATGTGAAATAGAGATAAAGGCAGCTCTAAAGGGGTTTGCTGAACAAATGATACAGTGGCAAATCCAGGTCCAAACCTTGCGGGTGCTGAGTTCCCCCTGGGAGCAGAACAGGGCATTTTGCTCAGAAAGTGGAAGGGGGCTGGATGCAGGGGCAGGCTCAAACAGGCAGTGCACATCCCTTGTATCTAGCACGGGGGCCGATTCCGCAGAGGCTCCAGCTAATACACAGGGTGCAAGCTGGGTGTGGTATCGTTGGGTAGCACACGAGGCGTGTACAAAGTTACTTTACCACTGAACTGAACAAGCCTCCACAGCTCTACAGCTGCTCCATGGGCTTGAAGGCAAGAATGTGTTCCTACTTCCTCTCCCCAACCCCCGTGCGTTAGCTGGAGCACAATCTGAGTAGCTGAGCTGTGTCCAGGGCCATGGTTTTGGCCCATAAAGCAGATAAAGACAATAAAGAATTCTTGACTGACCTGATCCAAAGCCAGCTGAAGTCTGGAAAGATTCCCGTGTACTTCAGCGAGCTTTAGCTCAGGCCCCAAGTACGCTGGAGAGTCACTCACTTCATTGCTTACACAGGCTGAGCACCACATGCAGTTAGAGAGAGCAGTACCGTATATTAAACTGCTACCTGTGATACCGGTAGGAAGCTGCAAGGAGCGCCAGAGAGATTCCTCTCAATGCAGCACTAAATGTGTACCCTGTGGAAGGGGTCAGCACAGGCCTGATTTTAAAGCCCAACCTGGGCTTGAACCCGATCTGAGAGTGTTGCCTTGTGTTCAGAACCAAGTGAAACCTGGCACTTCTTGAACCTGTCAGTGCTGCTGCCTTGTCACTTGGCCTGGTGTGAGCGCCCCACGCCCCATGCCCACGATCTGTCTCCGGTCACCACCTGCCTGTGGGGTTCGTTTGGCCAGGGGTGGCTCTATGTATTTTTCCCCCCCAAGCACAGCAGTCAGGCAGCCTGCGGGAGGTCTGCCGGTCCCGCACCTTTGGCGTCCCTGCCAGGGCCGCCCAGAGGATTCCGGGGGCCCGGGGTCTTTGGCGGTGGGGGGCCGCCACTTCGGCGGTAAGTCGGTGGCGGGGGGTCCTTCCGTTCCGGGACCCGCCGCCAAAGTGCCCCAAAAACCCACAGCGGGGACCCCCCCTCCGCCGAATTACCGCTGAAGCGGGACTTGCTGCCGAAGTGCAGCCCCCGCTGCCGCCGAAGTGCAGCCCCCACCGCGGGTCTTCGGGGCACTTCGGCGGCGGGTCCCGGAACGGAAGGACCCCCCGCCACCGAATTACCACCGAAGACCCGGCTGCACTCCGGCGGCGGGTCCCGCTTTGGCAGTAATTCGGCTGCGGGGGGGTCCTTCTATCCTGGAGAGGAAGGACCCCCCACCAGCGAAGACCGGGAGCGAAGAAGCTCCGGGGGCCCGGGCCCCGCGAGAGTTTTCCGGGGCCCCCGGAGCGAGTGAAGGACCCCGCTCCAGGGGCCCCAAAAAACTCTCGTGGGGGCCCCTGCTGGGCCCGGGGCCTGAGGTAAATTGCCCCACTTGCCCCCCCCCCGGGCGGCCCTGGTCCCTGCCGCCGAATTACATCTGAAGATGCAGGACCGGCAGTCCTCCCGCAGGCATGCTGCCAAAGGCTGCCTGACTGCCACCCTCACGGCAACTGGCAGAGCACCCCTCGTGGCTTGCCGTCCCAGGCACGTGCTTGGTGTGCTGGTGCTTGGAGCTGCCCCTGCGTGTGGCGGTGGCTGCATGCCCCACCCCTGCCAGCTGTCGCTGCCTCGCTGCACTGTGCATGCTGTGGGGTGAGAGGCTCTGTGACTTGGCAGCACACTCCTACACAGAGCAGCGAGGTGGAGGTGGCTGGCAGGAGCAGGCACAAAGCTGCTGATGTCCCAACTCCCCAGGCAGGAGGAGGTGATCAGAGACAACCCAATCCAAGCCCTAGCGGGTTGGGTTCTTTTCAGACCCATTCTGACCTGAACCTGGTGCTTGTGGTCAGGTTTGGTTCGGGTTGCAATGTTCTACTCTGTCACCCTGGTTTTCCTCTCAGGCACATCAGTGGAAATCGGGCTGTTCCTGTTTTCTCCAAAATCAATAGGGTTCTTCCCATTGATGCCTAAGACATGCCCTGGAATTTTGGAATTGATCGGATACAACGTTCAAAAGATATTGCAATACAGCCAAACAGAAAAATGCCATCAAGATGACTATAGAGTGTTGCTTCACTTGTCCAGTCAGAAACAGGAAGCCTGTGGGAGGGCTAGGTAGGCCACAAGAGTGTAAAGAGATGCAGAGGCTGCTGAATTTCTTCTCTTCACTCTTCCCCAGAGAGGGCATTGGAGAAATACTTCTTGACTGCGAAGGTGAAGACAGGAGAAGAAAGACAGTGGGTCCCTCTGGCCAGCCGGCCCGACGCTGCTCTGGCCAGCTGGCCACTGAGATTAATGGTTGAGGTCCGGTTAACAGTAAGCGAATGCTTACCAGTTAACCTTTTACAACCTTAGCAAGAGTCATACAATAATTATTTAAAGACAGAAGATGTTGAGATTCAAAAACTTAAAGCTTTATAACCATTACAACACAAATGGCCAACATCAAAATATACAAAGAAAATATCCTCCCATCAAACGCTAATAAGTCCCCAGACGGCATGTTTCTTACTTTGCCTATCTGTTATTTTCAGTTATTAGCAATGGAAATATTGTTTGGTTGGTTTGTGTGTGCATGATGAAATTGACCTTTACCAATATAAATCTAATCCTTCCAAGCCTAGTGATAAAGCACCTAGATGAGTATAGAACTTGATAGACATAAACCGGGCTGCTGGCTTTTATAAGGGTTTGTCATGCCTCTTTAAACTATTAGGCTTCTGTGAAAGAGTTAACGAAATAGTGGATGAGGGAGAACTGGGGTAAAAAAAGCTTTTGATAAAGTCCTTCACAAGATTAAGATTCTATTGAGGAAATTTGTTACCTATGGGGTGGAAGGTAAAGTCCTGACATGGATTAAACACTAAATAAGTAGTAGAGAAACAAAGAACAGGAATAGGAGGCCAATTCTCAGCATGAAAAGAGGTTAATAGGGGGGTGTTCCAGGGATCAGCATCACGACCAGGGATGTTCATTATGTTTACTAAAGATCTCAGAGAAAGAGGTGAATAGCAAATAAGCAACATTTTGCTGATGGCACATTTTATTTGTTGCTGACTATCTATTGGCTGCATTTGGTTCTTTCTCTCTCTGTGAAATGTCAGCAAACAAATCATGAGTTTTGCCAACTGTTGGACTAAATAGGACTCACCTCAGTCATGTGGTATGGTTTCTGTTTCCTGATCAGATGATCTAACCTTTCTAATCAGAAATGCCTGAAGAAATCACTGGGGCGTGGACTCTGTCACACAGAAGACCTGGGGGACTGTAGAACATAAACATTTTTTGTTGTCCTCTTTTGCACAAGAAACATCTCTATATTTGGCTCCAAACTTAAAAATAGATTCCTTTCGGACAGATGGAGAGGGAAAGATTTAAGCTAGATCTATTGTCTCTCTAGTAAATTTTTACATGCAATTATTTTTGTCGCGTTGACAAAAAATAACTTCACACATTCATGGTTTTATTATCAAAGGTTGCAGCCAGACTCTTGCTGGCTCATATAACTGCTAATGTACTAGGCCTGTGGCTGAGTGTATTCAGGAAGCTGCTGGGTATTTATATATGTGTATTTCTTATGTACCCCATTGCCTGGATTGAATCCACTAGTAGCCATCTGATGTCTTCTTGCTATTTGCAAACCACTGCCCCAAGTCACTAATCATGTGTACATATGCAGTGTAGGGTTCACATATGCTTGTTAATTATGTTGCTGCTGGACCCCTCTAGGCCCTGATTCAGCAGCCCATCCCTTTTCAGCAAAGCCTTAAAGCACAAGCGTTAAAACTTAAGTGTAGGTTTAAAATTAAGCATGTGCTTAATTGCTTTGCTGAATCAAGACTGTCTTACTAATGTATTATGCCCCTTCTTATGAAAAAACATTTTTCATACATCTTCTAAGACCAAGTGCATTTTTTAATGTACTCGTCTTCTGTTTTCTCCTACTTTTCACCATGCACCAGACTCACTTTCTGACAACTCAGAGCTGAATATAATTGTGGGTGTGTTATTGATTCCACTTTACAATGGATGCTGACATGTTCCTTTGTCCTACTTGTTAGATTAACTCCATTAGTGCCAGGCAGACCTCTGGGGAAATGCTCTGTTAAGTGTGTGCCATCATCCCTCTGAATATCTGAAATACTAATGCCATCTTGTAGCTCCCAAGTCCTTTTAGACTCCTGTTTAGCAAAGCACTTCAGCGCATGCTTAAACCTAAGGATTTTTAGATGCTTTGCTGACTAGGAAAGGACTTGTGAACATGCTTAAAGCTAAGCACGTGTTTAGGTGTTTTGTTAAATCATGGGTTATACCAGTCATCTCCCACTAATGATAACTAGTGGTGAACTGATGTTGTTGATTCTCATTGTCTTCATCAGTTGTTCCACATGAAATGGCAGGACAAGATCAGCAATGAGGATATTCATACCTGGACCCACCACCTACCTCCATCAGCACTGGTTGGGTTTTGGTGGCTTTCTTGGGACAGCCACATTATGATGCAAGACCAACAAATTACAAAGCAAGTTTACCAAGCAATGCTGGTACACGGCCAGTAATCAAATGAAGTGCACTCTCAAACTCGGTGTGTCATAACAAATTGAATCAATGTGACAAAGAATATGCAGAGAGGAAAGTTTCCAGTTCCTTATATATTTCCAGTTCCTGGAGCGGCGAACAGCAGAGGCTAACAGCAGGAGTTTGCCTGGGATCTGTCCGAGAGGAGGTACGATAAGTGCTGCATTAGGGGGCTGTGTTGGTGAGTATCTGAGTGTCTGTTGAAGGGGAAAGTTTGTCAGTTTGACTGATTGTTTGTTTGAAAAGTGTGAATTGGGAGTGCTTTGTTCCAGGTGGGCCTTGAGTGGGCCTGGCTGTTATAAAAAGGCAGTCAGCAGCGAACCAGCTGAGCGGCGAACAGCGGAGGCTAACAGACAAAGGGAAAGTTTCTTTCCCAATTTAAAAAGTTCTGCTTTCCCATTGACTCTTTTGGTCAGATGCCCACTTTTTTTTTTCTTTACCTGGGGGACTTTTTAACCTTTTACAGGTAAAGCAAGCAGAGAACAGCTATCAAGAGGGATTTTACAGCTAACTGGCTGGCTGGGTGTCCATAAAAGGGAGCTAACCCCACTTTATTTATCACAGTATAACATACAGAAAAAACGGGAAATTGATAGAAAATCTATATAAATTAGAAGTTATGAAGCGCAAGAAATTGATAAGGGAAGCTAAAAGGCATCCGGGAAAACTCCATGTTTGCAGGGAAAAGGATAATAAAGAGGGTTTTTTAAGTGTATTAGGAACAAAGTAAATCCTAGCATATATACTATTACTAGATGGAGGTGGTAAAATGTTAATAATGATGCAAAAAAAGCAGAACTACTTAACAAATATTTCTGTTCTGCATCTGGAAAGAGACAGGATTGTGTACTTATATCACATGAGGATGATGAAATACTTTCCAGTCCATTGGTAACTAAGGAGAATGTTAAACATCATCTCCTAGGGATAAGTTTTATTAAATCAGCAGCACTGGATAGTTGTTCCCAAGACTACTAAAAGAATTGGCAGTGGAGATCTCTGACTGCCAGTGCTAATTTTTAGTAAATCCAGAGACATTCCACAAGACTGGAAGAGTGATAATGTCGTGCCAGTACTTGAAAAGGCAAGCAGGATAACCCAAGTAACTATGGGTCAGTTGCCTGACATCAATCCCGGGCAAAATAATGGAAAAGTTGGTATGTGAGTCAAATTGATAAAAAATACAAGTAATGCCAGTCAATAGGGTTTTATGAAAAATAGGTCTTTTCAGACAAACATAATTTCATTCTTTGAGGACATTACAAGTTTGGTTGATAAAGGTAATTGTTGTGTAGATCAGGGGTCGGCAACCTACGGCATGCGTGCCAAAGGTGGCACGCGAGCCGATTTTTGATGGCACGCGGCAACGGGCTGAGCGGCTTAGCCTGCAGCTGCTCTGCGGTTCCCGCTGCTGGCCCCTTGCAGCCAGGGTCCCGCCACCAGTCCCACTCATCGTCCGCTGCTGGCCTGGGTGAAGGAACCCCAGGCTGGCAGCGGGCTGAGACCCTGGCTGGCAGAAGCCAGCGGCCGAAACCTCAGAACGGTGGCGGGCTGAGCTGCTCAGTCGCTGCTCTGGGGTTCCAGCTGGGGTCCCTGCTGCAGCCCCACTCACCTTGCTTCTAGTTGGAGTTCCAGCGCAGGCCCCCGGCCAGGGTCCAGGCCTCCAGCCCTGCTCAGCCCTACCAGCTGCCAGCTCCACTCACTTCAGCTGCCGATCTGGGGTTCCAGCCGCTGACTTCCTGCCATCCGGTTAACAACTGATCACTCAGAAGCCTGTGTGCAGCTTAAAGTATCCAAATACATGCCAGACACTGGAAAACTCAGCAAGGAAAATCAAGGGCAAAGATCACACTAAACTGATAAGATCTGCATTTTAATTTAATTTTAAATAAAGCATCTGAAACATTTTGAAAACCTTGTTTACTTTCCATATAACAGTCGTTTGGTTATATAATATATAGACTTATAGAGAGACCTTCTAAAAAACGTTAAAATGTATTACTGGCACGTGAAGCCTTAAATTAGAGTGAATAAATGATGACTCGGCACAGCACTTCTGAAACGTTGCCGACCCCTGGTGTAGATATACTTACACTTTTGTAAGGTGTTTGAATTAGTACCTCATGACATTCCGATTTAAAAGTTAGCACTATACAACATCAATAAAGCACGTGTTAAATGGAGTAAGAACTGGTTAACAAAATTCAAAAAGTAGTTGTCAATGGGGAATCAGCATTGATTGGGGATATTGCCAGGGCATTCCACAGCATTTGGTACTAGCCCTGATGCTATTCTACATTTTCATCAATGATCTGAAAGTAAATATAAAATCACTGCTGATGACCTTTTCAGATGACAAAGATGGGAGGAGTGGTAAATAATGATAGGCAGAGGGCAGTCAGAGAGAGCAATCTGGATCGCTCAGTAAACTGGGACTATTCAAATAAAACATGTTTTAATGGAGCCAGATGCAAGGTCATACATCTAGGAACAAGGAATGCAGGACACAGGTACAGAATGGGGACTCAATCCTGGACTCTGAAAAAGACCTTGGGTCATAGTGCACAAGTAACTGAACATGAGCTCCTAGTGTAATGCTGGGGCAAAAAAAGGGCTAATGTGATCCTGGGATGTATTAAACGGGGCAATAGTGTGTAGGAGTTGGGAGATGATTTTACCGCTGCTCTGCATTGGTGAGACATGTATTGGAACACTGCATCCAGTTCTGGTGTCCACATTTTAAAAGGATGTTGAAAAATTGGAAAGGGAGTGGAAAAAAATGATTTGAGAATGGGAGAAAATGCCTTACGTGAGAGACTGAAATAGATCAATCTGTTTAGCTTATCAAAAAATAATAATAATAAAAAGGTTTGGAGGTGACTTGATTACAGTGTGTAAGTACATTCACAGGAGAAAATACTGGATACTACAAGTCTCTTTAATCTAGTGGAGAAAGGAATAACAAGAACCAATGACTGAAAGCTGAAGCCAGACAAATTCAGAATAGAAACGAGGCACATAATTTCAACAGTGAGGGTGATAAACCATTGGAACAAACTACCAAGGGAAGTGATGAATCCTCCATCGCTTACTATCTTAATATCAAGACTGGATGCCTTTCTGGAAGATACACTGTAGCCAATCACAAGTTATTGGGCTCAGTACAGGGATAACGGGGTGAAAGTTAATGGCCTGTGATATACATGAGGTCAGACTATATGATCTAATGGGCCCCTCTAGCATTAACCTTTATGAATCAGCATCATCAGTGTCCAGTATAATACATAATTTCATAGATTCCAAGGCCTAAAGAGACCATCGTGATCATCTAGTCTGACCTCCTGCATAACACAGGCCATAGAACTTCCCCCAGATAATTCCTAGAGCAGATCTTTTAGAAAAACATCCAGTCTTCATTTAAGAATTGTCAAAGATGAAGAATCCACCATGACCTTTGGTAAATTGTTCCAAAGGTTAATTACCTTCTCTGTAAAAAATGTACACCTTATTTCCAGTCTGAATTTGTCTAGTTGCAACTTCTAGCCATTGGATCACGTTATACCTCTCTCAGATAGATTGCAGAGCCCATTATTAAATATGTGTTCCCCATATAGATACTTACTAACTGTAATCAAGTCACTCTTTAACCCCGTCTTTGTCAGATTGAGCTCTTTGAGTCTTTCACTGTAAGACATGTTTTCTAATCCTTTAATCATTCTTGTGGCTCTTCCTTGATTTATCAACAGCCTTTTGAATTGTAGGCACTAGAACCCGACACAGTATTCCAGCAGCAGTCTCACCAGTGTAAAACATAAAGGTAAAATAATCTCTCCATTCCTAATCAAGATTCCTCTGTTTACACATCTCAGGATAGCATTAGCACTGGGAGCTCATGTTCATCTGATTATCCATGACCCCCAAATTCTCTTCAGAGTCTCTACTTCCCAAAATAGAGTCCCCCATTCTGTAAGTGTGATCTACATTCTTTGTTCCTGGATGTATACATTTACATTTAGCCCTATTAAAATGCATAATTTGCTTGCACCCAGTTTACTAAGCAATCCAGATTGCTCTGAATCATATGCTTGAATCACGTAGGTGGGATTATTTTTCCATTGGCAACAATGATCAAGCCCATGCAACTTGCCTGATATGTTTTCATAGATTAAGGGCAGATAAGACCCCTGCCAAGTGAGTCCCATTTGTGATGATTTAGTATATGTCTGTATGCATCTGTATCAAAACTATAAACTCCATTTTGTTTTGTGAGCATGACTGGGTTATAAGAATGTCCTCTGCGTTCCTTTTTGTCTTTTTGCCTTCATCTTGGACTGAAATTCCAAAAGGTATTGACAGAAGGCAAATAATATAGAGTGATATGGGGTTGTTAATGTGGAGGGTCTCCTATTCAAATAAAAGCTCCCTTGGACAATGAGTTAGTTACTCTCTGGAGAGACCCATCCTTTCCAGTGAGCTGGTAACCAAGCAGTAGATCACCTGAGAGTGCCTTGAGACTGATAAGGAGAGCTACATGACAGAGGAGACAGGAAAGTCATAAAAGTACAAGGTTTGCTCTTGGTAGCACTCTCTCACCAACTGGAACAAGAAGGCAAGACTGGCCAGGAGGAGGGAAGTAGGAAAGTAGGCTCTTGGGACCCCAAAAGGACTGACCAAAACTGAAAGGGCTGTGAGTGGTGAGGATAGTGGAGAGAAGGATTTTGTGTGCAGATGTTTATTATTTGTACATGGATCTGTAAGTCTCTTGTGCTTTCCCTATGAGTAAAGTGTGCATGTGTTTAGAAGTCCCTATGCACAGTTTCTGTGTCACTTGCTTACACTGTCATGTAGCCCCGAAGAGAGAATCAGTAAAGTAAGATGTCAAACATGGGGTCTGCACCTGGAATGCGTACATAGAACCCAGGAGCCAGAGAGAGTGTGCCTAAAGTCTGCCCAACGCCTGCAAGCCAAGAGCACAAGTCTCAAAGTTTGGGTCCAGTACAGCAGCCTGGTGAGTGTCTAGCAGGGGGAGCTCATCAGGGTTGTCACCATTTTTGTGCAAAGCCTTGTCATTTACAAGCATAGCAAGATACATAGTCAGAAAACCTATATAAGCTGAGGCATAGCTTTTGTAGAGGGGAGATTTCCTCATCATCACCGCGCCTTGTGTTGCCACAAGCGTTTCCTTTGTTGTTGCAGAGTTCCACAAGCCAGTGCCAAGAGTTCCACAAGCTCGCCTGTTACACAGGAGGTTAGAACAGGTGATCATGGCGGTCTCTCCTGGCTTAAAGCCTACGCAGTGCTTGTAAATTATAAGTAGCCCGGTGTCACAATAACCCAGCTGGCTCTTGCTAAGCCCATTGAGCAAGACCAGACGTACTGATGGTATCATTCCCACTCTTAATAACTGAACACAACCTGTGCAAACATGCTGCCCCTTGACCTATTCCCCTTCTTCCATGTGGAGAAGAGGGCTGCCTCCCCTCCCCAAAAGTGGACTCTGCCAGTGGTTTGCTGAGCAGCTAAGGCACCAGTGCAGCATGCCCGACAGAGCTAAGCAGGTGGGTTACACCACTGGTTACATGTCCATTAGCACATACTGCTTCCATGCAAAATGTACTAGGTGCTCTCTCAATTCCACACAACAACAGAATGCCAGAGCATGCAACTACTAGAAGCAGCAAGGAGGAAAAGAGAATGAATGAGTACTCGACCGAGACCCAAAGTACTAGCCTAGGGCTTAGCACTTGGCAGATAATCAGCCCACCAGACAACTATTATCAGTCAGCATCCTGCTCTCACTTTCATCTTGGTTTCTGTCATTACATTTAATGACATAACAGATGTATTAATTTGCATCTTTATACAGATATATAAGATCTACAAATAGGTGGGTGGGCATGACCCAATTTTCCAAATTATTCAGCACCTTTAGCTTATGTATTTGTGTTCATTAGCATGTATTTTGACACATGTGAGCTGCAGTTAGGAAATCACTGTGCGTCGTTCCCTTGAACATCTGAAACCTGATCATCTTGCCAACTGCCTTTGCATAACTCCCCTTGAAGTTGATGGGAGTTACTCAGATCCCAGGGTGGTAGGATCAGGCCCTCACATTCAGTTGTAGGGAAATGGCAGCATGTTGGCAGGTGGCTAATTGCAGTGTAGACATACCCTAAGAGGCCAGGCCATTAGGACTGCTGGTAAGGAGAAATCAGCTCTGGGAGAATCAGGGCCAGTGATACCCTATCCGTGGAAGGAGGTGGGTGATGCTACTGTCAATATTCTATAGTTTAATTTATGGGCCATGGGTTATTTATCAATATTTCCCTTCAGCATCTAAACATGCTGTTTGTGAGCAGCTGCTGGAATGACACCCTGCCTGTGTGATGATGACTAAGAAAGATGCTGCTTCTGACATGGAGAATCTCTGATTTAAATGCATGGGCCTCAGTGGGCGTTACAGAATCTCTTCTGCACTGAGGCACAGGCCTGAGTAAGGGGAGGTGCAGACCTGCATTGCCCCACGGGGAGCTCTGGTAGCTGTTGTGCCTCAGAACACAGGCCTCCAAGAGCTGCCAGGTGCACAAGGGAAATGCGCACACTGCACTGTCCCTTAGGATGGTGCTCCATGCTCCCGTCTCTGTGGCAAGCCAACTCTGCAGACTGGTGCAGCAGTGGGGAAATGCCTTCACCTCTTCCCACTTTTGTTGTCTTGCACCCCTAAGGGTTCCCAGAGGGAGCAGTCCCTACATTTCCCAGAGTGCAGGAACTGCAATTGAGTCAGCCCTTGCATGTGAGAAAAGGGTGTAAAAGGGAGGAAGGTCCTTTGTGCCATCACCCCTGCACACCCGCACCAGGGCCAGGTAGGATGTGGCCATATATTTGTGAGAAGCTGCCGGTGTGACACCTTGTGAGTGCGATGACTAAGGATGCTGCTGCTGCTGGTGGCAGAGATAATCTCCAGTTTAATTTATGGGCCTCAGCTTGTGTATAACGATACAGTTGTAGATATAATGTAATCCTGTCACTGTCTGTGTGCAGAGCACAGCTGTCAATCAACTACGCTTTGCATCAGCACGTTTTGATATAAATATGTATGCTCCCTCTCTACCCATATTGTTATTAATGTTCCAGCAGTGCTGAGAGGCTTCCACAGAGATCAGGGCTGCATTGTGCCAGGTGCTGAACAAATGCATAGTTAGACATAGTTGCTGCTGCAAAGAGTTTAC
The DNA here is from genome assembly GCF_020497125.1 of Mauremys mutica. Lineage (NCBI taxonomy): Eukaryota > Metazoa > Chordata > Testudines > Geoemydidae > Mauremys > Mauremys mutica. The sequence continues at coordinate 159,414,970 of NC_059072.1, read as the reverse complement.
AATCTAAATATCCAGGGCAAACAAAGGTGGGGAGAGGAAACAGTCACAGAGAGGGGAAGTGACTGGCCCAAGGTCACAGCAGGTCAGCAGCAGAGCTAGAAAATGAATACAACCCAGATTTCCTGCCTCCCTCTAAAGTGTCTTATACACTCCGAGTTCCAATAAGCAAAGGATTGTCCATTGCGGGCTGGTGGGCAGGGCAAGTCCTCACCACTTAAAGAGGAGGGGAGGCAGGAGAATTAAAAAAAAAAAAGACTTGTTGGGGAGTGGAACTTCCTCCCACCCATCTCTATAAATTCCAGTTTACAGGATCATGGCAAGACCAGGATCTGTGCACAGAGACAGAAACTTCACAAGGGGGTTGGGTTAAAGCAAAATCCCCCCTCTAGAACCATGATTCTCCTTTCTCTCACACTGGTATCAATCAGGAGTAACCCCTTTGAAGTCTGTGGGATTGCACCTTTTTGTAAACCAGGCAGTTGTGGACAAGTCTCACGATTTTATCAGGAGTCTCACAATATCTGGTGTTTTGGTTGGTTTTTAACCCCCAGGTGCTGGAATCAAGAGATTGTCTGAGAATCTCAGTTTTCATTGGAAAAAGAACAACAACAACAACCAAAGAGTAAGTTTCTAGTGTTCACAGCTGAAGAGAAAAGCTGGAAAGTGAGATCTCGGTGAACCATGAAGACCCAGAAACCAGAAGGTAAAGAAAAAGAAACCTCATCTTCTTGTCATAGAACTCTTGTGATTTTTAAGCCATTTTCATGTGGGGTGGGAGAGGGCAGTTGAATGTAACTCGCGATTTTTAAATGCTTGGTGTTGACAATAGTGATCTGAGTGAGTGAGATGATTATCAAGGTTTTCATGGTTTATTTTAATAGGGTCCTTATGAACCTAACAAAAAAAAGAGTCAAATCCCATCCTAATCTCTTGTTCACATTGTCTTCATGCAATTTGTATCCTTAAATGTCCCTCCCCAAGAAAACAGGACTAGCTGTAAATGCAATACAACATAGATAGAGAAGCTCCTCTGTGTCTAGAGAACCCCGCTAGACAGGAAGACCTCTGTTCTGTCCGAAACAAACCCAGCCTCTTTCTAAGAGTTTGTCTACACTACAGGTTATGTTGGGATAACTTATGTCGCACAAGGGTGTGAATAAATCACTTATAATAAGAGCTTCTCCCACTGACATAGGTACCACCACTCTCAGAGGTAGTTTTATTATGCTGACAGGAGAGCTCTTTCCCGTCGGCAGACAGCATCTTAACCAGATGTGCTACAGCAGCGCAGCTGCACCGATGCATCTGTGCCACTGTAGTGCTTCTAGTGCCGACTAGCTCTAAAGCAGTGGATCTCAAACTAGGGCCGCTGCTTGTTCAGGGAAAGCCCCTGGCGGGCCGGGCCAGTTTGTTAACCTGCCGAGTCCGCAGGTTCGGCCAATCGCGGCCCTTCCTGCAGCCCCCATTGGCCTGGAGCAGCGAATCGCGGCAAGTGGGAGCCGCAATCAGCCAAACCTGTGGTTGCGGCAGGTAAACAAACTGGCCCGGCCCACCAGGGGCTTTCCCTGAACAAGCGGCGGCCCTAGTTTGAGAACCACTGCTCTAAAGTACTGAGGCTAAGTAGCCTTATGTACCCTCCAGTCTCTCTAACATGAATTTGAAATCTACTGCTGGTATGTAACGCATATAAAAGCCCCACACCTCTGTCAGGCATCCTCTAGTGTCGGGGTTCTCAAACTGAGGGTTGTGACCTCTCTGGGGGTTGCATGCCTACTATGTGGGGGGTCATGAGCTGTCAGCCTCCACCCCCAGACTCCACTTCACCTCCAGCATTTATAACAGTGTTAAATATAAAAAAAAGTGTTTTTAATTTATAAGGGGGGGGGTCACACTCAGAAGCTTGCTGTGTGAAAGGGGTCACCAAAAGAAAAGTTTGAGAACCACTGCTCTAGTATTCCCCCGTACACTCCATCAGAGGGACCTCTGAAAGAAAGACCACAAGGTCTCTCAGCAAACTGGCTGGAGAAATTTAATAACAGCAGCAGCATCAGTCACGTTCCTGTAACTTTAACAAAAATCAGTAAAGGTGGAGTCTCCAAAACCATTTTAAGAGAAAGACCCCGTACAACTGAAATTAAATGCAGACAGCTGTGATGCTTTCTTTGCTTGTGAGCAGTGCTGCAATGCTTTATTCAGCTTAATTGGAACAGCAGTTGCCTTGATCTTGCTGCTGCTGAACTGAAAATACCATCATTAATAGCCAATCCTGCATTTAGCAATCCAAGCACTGTCTATTTTAATGTAAGCAGCTCTTGAATCTCAAGGTTTTGAGGGGTGACAGGTGGGAGACAAGATAGGATTTCTGGGCTAACAAATAAGCTATATGAGACAAAGAACCGGGGCTAGATTCTCAAAGAAGCTTAGGTGCTGTGATGCTGAGCATCGCAATGCCTAACTTTTAGGCAGCTAGATAATCACTGGGATTCACAAAGCCCAAGTTAGGAGCTCAGGCTCCCTCTATGATGAATGGACAGAGATAGGCGCCTAAGAACAAGATTCACAAAAGCCAGCATGCCAGGCTGCTCCTCGTGGGAGATAGTCAATGGGAGAGGCTGAGGAGAGGGATATGTGTCCTAAATCATGCCCCTCAGAGGGAGGAACCTATCTCTGCTTGGGATTCTCAGGCCTGGTCTACACTAGGACTTTAATTCGAATTTATCAGCGTTAATTCGAACTAACCGCTCAACCGTCCACACCAGGAAGCCATTTAATTCGAACTAGAGGGCTCGTTAGTTCGAATTTGGTACTCCACCCCGGCAGGTGGAGTAACGCTAAATTCGACATGGCTAGCTCGAATTAGGCTCGGTGTGGATGCTAATCGAACTTAGTAGCTCCGGGAGCTATCCCACACTGCACCACTCTGTTGATGCTCTGGACAGCAGCCCGAGCTTGGATTCTCTGCCCAGCCACACAGGAAATGACCCGCGAAAATTTGAATTCATTTTCCTGTCTGGGCGGTTTGAATCTGACGTTCTGGTTGCACATCGGGGCGAGCTCCGCAGCACCGGCAGCAATGCAGAGCTCTCCAGCAGAGGAGTTCATGTTATCTGTGAATAGAAAGAGGGACCCGGCATAGACTGACCGGGAACTCTTCGCTCTGATCGGTGTGGGGGGCGAGTAGTCTGTGCTTTCGGAGCTGCGCTCCAACAAACGGAATGCAAAGACCTACGAGAAGGTCTCCAAAGCCATGATACAGACAGAGGATACAGCCGGGATACAACGCAGTGCCGCGTGAAAATCAAGGACCCCAGACAAGCCTACCAAAAAATCAAAGCGGCCAACGGACGCTACGGAGCCTGCCACCAGTGCCCCACCAGTGACCATGGACTCTGATGATGGGACAGTGTCGACGGACAGTTCCTCGACGATGTTCACGGACGGGGAAGATGAGGAAGGGTTTGTGGAGGACGAGGCAGGCGAGAGCGCTTACAACGCTGGTTTCCCCAACAGCCAGGATCTATTCATCACCGTCACGGAGATCCCCTACCAACCCTCCCCGGCCATGAACCCGGATCCTGAATCAGGGGTAGGATCAGTCGGTAAGTGCTTTAACCATGTTAACTTTTATTCTTAATATAACAGGAATCTGAAATGTGTGAAAAGGAGGTCTCTGTATATATGGTGATAGAACAGAAATCCTCCTGGGAGATCTCCACAAAGCTCTCCTGCCGTTAATCGATAAGCATCAGCAGGAGGTTCCTGGGGAGAGCTGCCTTATTGGGTGCTCCGTGATAGCACACTTTTCCGCGCGAGGCTTTCATGCGGTATTCAGGGAGCATTGCCTCCCAGAGCACGGCTGCATAGGTCCGTGGTTCGTGCTAGATTTCACGCCGCATGCGCTCTCTATCTCCTTCAGTGCCCGTCCTCACGGTGATCTCGCTCAGAGACTCCTGCATCTAAGTAGGGGAAGAAATGTTACGTTACGCCTGGTCCAAAGTATTTTTAATAAATAAACGGACAGACGGCATAGCACAGACTCAGCACGCAGCTGCGTGATGAGCGTAACGGAAAGCCAAAGAATCAAATGGACGCTCATGGAGGGAGGGGGGAACGAGGACGCAAGGTATCCCACAGTTCCTGCTGTCTCCGAAAAGCATTTGCATTCTTGGCTGATCTCCAAATGCTTCTAGGGTCAAACACAGTGTCCGCGGTGGGTCGGGGCATAGCTCGGCAATTTACGCACCCCCCCGACCCCCAGAAGTTAAAGGGAAAACAATCCTCTGTTGACTCTTTTACATGTCACCGTATCTGTACTGAATGCTGCAGATAGACGCGATGGTGCAGCACTCAACACCAACATCCTTGCTCCCCCCATGCTATGGATGGCTGATGATGAGGATGCATTTCCATCTTTTTGTACCATCAGCCTATTGGCACATGGGGCAGTGCAAAAGGGCTGGTAACCATGACAACCGTACCAACTTGCTTGGGACCGGTCGGTCAAGGCCGCCTGTTGCTAATTTTTCATGGTAGATGGTGCAGTATGGCTGGTAACCGTCCTCATCATTGCAACAGGGGGCTGAGCTCCATCAGCCCCCACCCTTCATTGTAAAGAAAAGATTCAATTGCCCCTGGACTAGCAGAGGGATGATGGGCTCCTTCATCCACACTCCTTAATGTCCTGCCTGGACTATCATTGCAGCTGGAGGCTTCCTTCCACTCATTTCTCACAAACAAGTCACTGTGTCTTATTCCTGCATTCTTTATTACTTCATCACACAAGTGGGGGGACAATGGTATGGTAGCCCAGGAAGGCTGGGGTAAGAACGGAATGAACAGGTGGTGTTGTTGCAGGAGCACCCCCTGTGAATAGCATACAGCTCATAATTTATGCAGGATCTGACACAGAGCAGCTGTGCTCTCTGGTTCTATGATACAGTGGTTCTCTAGTACACTTGCCCATAATCTAGGCAGGACTGATTCTATTTTTAGATACCCAAAAAGGAGGGATTGACTCGGGGAGTCATTCCCAAATTTTGCTTTTGCGCCCCTGGCTGATCGACCAGGGGCACTTATGACAGCACCAAATGGCGCAGTGCAAAAGGACAGGTAACCATGACCATCTTATTACTGTCTTCTTACCAGTTCATGGTATGGTAGACGGTGCAGTATGCCTGGTAACCATCGCTGCTGTCCATAGGCGGCAGGTTTGTATAATTTTTGGTGGGGCCCAAAATGGTAGTGCCCCCCCGCTCCCGCCCTGTAAGCCGATATAAAATGAAGCTACAACGCATCAGCGCCACAAGATTACAAGGGTCAATTAAAAGTGGAAAGTCAGAAGCAGCACTTGCCTACTGCAATATACAGTATTATATTTTGTTGTACTTGTTGTGATGAAGTGGGAATGTTCTTAATATTTTCTCTGAATACTGTGTGGGTGCCTCAGTTTCCCCTGCAAGATGCCAACTGAAGGTGTTGGGGACAAAGAGATCAGGTGGCCTCCTTGTCCGGAAGAGACACAGAGGCCAGAGGAGGGAGTGTCAGTTTGGAGCTGGCTGGGGAAATGGGGAGAGACTCAGAACTTGGTTCTGGGCTCCCCACCCCGCAAGATGGACCTGACCGAGGGGTTCTGTTTTCTGTACCAACAAGCTCTGTTTAAACTGTGTTCCCATCATCTAATAAACCTTCTGTTTTACAGTCTGGCTGAGAGTCACATCTGACTGCCGAGTTGGGGTGCAGGGACCTCTGGCTGCCCCAGGACCCCGCCTGGGCGGACTCACTGCGGAAAGTGCATGGTGTGGAAGGACATGCTAAATGCTCTGAGGTCAGACCCAGGAAGGTGTTAGCTTCTTGCCCTGGAGACAGTCTGCTCAGAGAGGAGGCTCCCCCAGAGTCCTGACTGGCTTTGAAGGAGTGGTTCCAGAGCATCCCAGCATCTCCTTCCACCCCATGCACTTCTCAGAAGTCCACACAGGCACTAACACTCCCTCCTCTGGCCTTTGTCAAGAAGGCTAACATCATTTTGGGCTGTATAAGTAGGGGCATTGCCAGCAGATCGAGGGACATGATCATTCTCCTCTATTCAACATTGGTGAGGCCTCATCTAGAGTACTATGTGCAGTTTTGGGCCCCACATTGCAAGAAGGATGTGGAAAAATTGGAAAATCCAGTGGAGGGCAACAAAAATGATTAGGGGGCTGGAGCACATGACTTCTGAGGAGAGGCTGAGGGAACTGGGATGGTTTAGTCTGCAGAAGAGAAGAATAAGGGAGGATTTGATAGCTGCTTTCAACTACCTGTTAGGGGGTTACAAAGAGGATGGATCTAGACTGTTCTCAGTGGTAGCAGAGGACAGAACAAGGAGTAATGATCTCAAGTTGCAGTGGGGGAGGTTTAGGTTGGATATTAAGAGAAACTTTTTCACTAGGAGGGTGGTGAAACACTGGAATGGGTTACCTAGGGAGGTGGTGGAATCTCCTTCCTTAGAGGTTTTTAAGGCCCGGCTTGACAAAGCCCTGGCTGGGATGATTTAGTTGGGAATTGGTCCTGCTTTGAGCATGAGGTTGGACCTTATGACCTCCTGAGGCCCCTTCCAACCCTGATATTCTATGATACTCTAAACTGACCACCAAATTTAAGTTGCGTGTTTTTCCGGTCAGGTGAGGACTCTGGGGCAGGGCTGGGGATAAGGAACTTGGGGTGCAGACAGGCTGCCCCAGGGCTAGGGCCAAAGAGGACTCCCCTCCACCCTCCCTGGCAGCAGCAAGCTCCAGGGGAGGGACCCCTCCTCTCCCCCGCAGTTCACTGCACATGCTCCTAGGGTCCCTCTCAGGTCCAGAAAGCCCACTCGGCTCCCCTATGGTGGGTACCGAGGGGGGAGGTTGCCATCACGTATGGCCTCCCCTGCTGCCACCCCTCACCATAGCCTCACTGGGGATGGGGCTGCCCCTTGCCCAGCATGGTGCAGGAGTGGCGACTGCAGGGTGGTAGCTGGGAAGGGGCACAGTATCACAAAATTCACCTAAGCCCCAGCTGCACAAGTCTAGGAAGCTCCCCTCCCCAGTGGTGTAGCCAGGTTCTAACATCAGGGGGAGCAAACATATCCAATTACTAAAAAAGATGCCAGCCAACATATCCAATTACTAATCAGGTAGTTCTATAACAGGCTGCCCTGACCCCATCACCCCCTGAAGCACAAGGTAGGGGTAGGCACCACCATGTTGTGCAACAAACACTTGACAAAATTACTGGACTTAGTGACGGACAATGCAGGCAGGTGGGTATTATGTCATTCAATCATTCAACCCATAAAATTGCACACATTTTGCCTCAGTGAAATTAAATATCCAGAGAATTACTGGGCCTGTGATGATGATGATGACCAGGGCTTGCTCACCTGTGGCTCCCCCTCCCTGTGCTGTGGAGGCACAGCCAGGCAGGTCTGCATCTGCAGGCAGGCACCCTGCCTCAGGTGCAGCTCCCATGGGCCCTGCTAGCTACTAGACTGGGAGCCTCCCGGCCAATGGAATGGGCTGGGCTGGGGGCCGGAAGGCAAAGGGGGAGATTGTAGGGAGCTTTGGAGGAGGGGAGGCAGTGGGGGAGGGGAGTGGGCTGGCACAAAGGGGAGGGCTCTTTGGAGAGGAGTGACAGGGGCACAGGGGTCATTGGGAGTCTCTCGAGGGGGCAGGGGGCTGTGATGGGCGGAGCCAGCTGCAACCTGGGTCTGCTCTGCGGGGGGTGTTGCTATAGTCCCCTCAGGAAGCCCCCCCCCATCCTGTGTATTTTATACCAGCCCCGGGGTGCCCATTGCTGCTCCTTTCCCCACTCACAGCTCCATCTGTCTGTCCCCACAACTCCCCCGGCTGTGTCCATCTGTCTGTCCCCACAACCCCCCTAGCTGTGTCCTGGTGTCTGTCTGTCCCACAACCCCCGGCTGTGTGTGTCTGGCTGCCCCCAACACCCCCGGCTGTGTGTGTCTGTCCCCCTTCCCCCCCCGCTGTGTGTGTCTGTCCCATAACCCCCTGGCTGTGTCCTTGTGTCTGTCTGTCCCACAACCCCAGGCTGTGTCTGTCTGTCTGGCTGCCCCCCACTGTGTGTGTCTGTCCCACAACCCACAACCCCCTGGCTGTGTCTGTTTGTCCCCACCAACCCCCCTCCGGCTGTGTCTGTCTGTCCGTCTGCTCCCCACTGTGTGTGTCTGTCCCACAACCCCCCCCCGGCTGTGTGTGTGTGTGTGTGGCTGGCTGCCCCCACAGCTCACAGGCTGTGTCTGTCTGTCTGTCCGTCCCCCCCGCCCTGTGTGTGTCTGTCCCACAAACCCCTGGCTGTGTGTGTTTGTCCCCACCAACCCCCCCTCCCCGGCTGTGTGTGTGTGTGTGTCTGGCTGCCCACAGCTCACCGTCTGTGTCTGTCTGCTGCTCACAATGGCTGCCCAGGGCTCAGCCGCTGCCTGTGGCTCGCTCCCCCTCCCTGCTGTGGAGGCGCGGCCAGGCAGCTCCGGCACCGCCCCCGGCAGCTCCCATTGGCTGTCGTTCCCAGCCAATGGGCTGGGAGTCCAGTCGCTCCTGAGGCCCCTCCCAGGAGCTGCTGTCGCTGCTGCTGCGGTGAGTGAGAGCGCCGGGTGTTGCAAAGCGGGGACCCCCAGCACAGGGCCTGGGGCCCCAACATTGGTGGGGCTGAGCCCAGCTCCTGGATTATTGGTGGGGCCTGGGCCCCACGGGCCCATATAACTCGCCGCCCCTGCTGCTGTCATGCAAAAGCATAAGCATGCTGCTGTGTAGCGCTGCTGGTCCGCCTCTGTCAGCGGCATCCAGTACACATACGGTGACATACACAAAAGGCAAAATAGGGTCCATTGTTGCCACGCTATGGCGTGTGCCAGGGCATTTCATGGAAAACGTGCTCGAAATGATTGTCTGCCGTTGCTTTCCCGGAGGAAGGAATGACTGGCGACATTTACCCAGAATCCACCGCGCAAATGATTTGTGCAACAGCAGGCACAGGGGTCTCAACAAAAAATTCACAGAGACAGCCTAGACTCAGTTAATTGTTCGCAAAAAAGTATCATTGCAAGGAATTAACTAACTGTTTCCCATCTCACAGCTTCCACTGTCTCCAGACCTTCCACAGCATCCACCTCGCAGAGGCTGGCGAAGATTAGGCGGCGAAAGAAAAAGACAAGGGACACGATTTTCGATGAATGTGTGGGCTGCTACCTAGCCGAGGCGGACCAGCAGAGGCAGTGGAGGGAGAAAGTCTCTCTGTACCAGCGCTCACACAGCGAATGGGAGGAGAGGTGGCGTGAGGAACACAAGCAGGCGACTCAAGCAATGCTTGTACTACTGAGGGAGCAAACGGACACGCTCCGGCGACTTGTGTATGTTCTGCAGGACCGCTGCAGGACAGAGCCCCCGGCAGTATCTCTGCAACCGCCCTCCCCCGCCACAAAGTCACATACCCCCCTCACCCTAAATAACCAGGAGGATGCCCGCCCTGGGCCGTGAATACTGTCACTGCACCCCAGCAGAGTGCTCAAGTAACCAAAAGCTCTCATACCCTACGTTTGCATAAGTCCTTCCCTTCCGGACTCAAACAAGTCCCAATCCCAGTCCCATCCCATAACTGTGTACTTAAGTAATAAAAATACTTTGCTGTTAAGTACTGTTTCCATCATGTTTCTTCACTGAAGACTGTGTTTGAATGGGGTGCGTGGGGAAGTGCGTTGCTAATTGCATAGGACAGGCACCTTTCGCAGGGTACAGACACGGGGGCCGGATCAGCAGCGGGTAACACACACAGTGCAGTCAGCAGGCACCGTGGTCGGTATGGGAGGTGGTTTCCAGGTTCTGTGTGGGCGGTGGGGATGTGACTTTTTAGCGGGGGAGGGCGGGTACAGATCTTATACAGCGGTCCTTGTCGTGGACCGCTGAGTCACGCAGCAGAGAAATCTGTATCCGTCCTCCTCCGCCACAAGGCCACATAGCCCCCCGCACACAGAATCCCAAAAAGGAGGGATGGCAGGCTCCGCTGAAACAAGCAGTCCGGCAATGCGGACCGCTGTAGGAGCAGGAGCCTGTCATTCCTTGAGTTTAGAGGCGGTCTTTACATCAGCGCACACCCTACCCACCGCAGTCTGCGTTCCAGTTTCGACCCTTTAACGAAAAGTCATGAATAAAGAAACCTCTCCTCAGTAACAGTGTGACATGTATTTTATTTTTACACGTGTCTTGGAAGTGGAGGAAACGGGGAGAACGGGGTATTTAACCGAAGAGGAGAGTCAACAGTAACTGGGTAAAGAAACAGGGGCAGGTTCAGCTTCTCTGTAAAGAAACTGAACAGTCACAGGTCACGCTGCTCGCTGCTCGCTGGTATTTAAAAAGTTCCTTGTTGCTGTCCCAGGCGCCTGTATAGGGCTTCATGAGCAAGTGCATTAGCGGGCAGGCTGGGTCACCGAGGATCACTATAGGCAAATGCACATCCACAACAGTTATTTCGTGGTACGGGAAGAAACTACCTTCCAGCAGGCATCTGAGCAGCCCACAGTTCCTGAGAACACACGCATCAGGAACCTTGCCCGGCCATACGACGTTCATGTTGGTAAAAAGGCCCCTATGGTCCCCCAGTGCTTGCAGAACCATTGAAAAGTAGCCCAATTTCTCCTCAGCTGACTGTGGAAGAGGTGGACGATAAAGTGCGAGGAGGAGAAAACGGCGATGATCGCAGCGGGCTCCATGCTTGCAGTGCTGTGGCGTCCACGCTGTCACTGACCAGAAAAGTGCACGAACAGATTGCCCGCAGGCGCTTTCAGGGAGGGAGGGAGTGAGGGTGTGATTGACGGTTCAATGACGACAGTTACCCAAAACCACCCTCGACACATTTTTTCCCCCAGCAGGCATTGGGGGCTCTACCCAGCATTCCAATGGGCAGCGGGGACTGCGGGAACTGTGGGATAGCTTCCCACAGTGCACCGCTTCGAAAGTCGACGCCGGCCCCATTAATGTGGACTCAGAAGTTCGAATTAGTGTATTTAGTATGGATACACAAATTCGACTTCATAAGGTCGAATCCACAAATTCGAATTAAGTAGATTCGAAATAGTCCTGTAGTGTAGACAAGGCCTCAGCTGCAAACCCTCTTTTGGAGTTGGGCACTTATGCCATTTTTGCAACAAATGTGGGGGATTTTCCACACTCCTGAGTGCAGAGGCAATGTGTCAAGTCCCCCCACCCCACCCCAAGATTGGCTGCCAAGGGCAGGGAGGGAGACGGGCTCTGTTTTTTCTCCCTGAGCCTCTCCCCTGGCATGTTTGGCCACTCTCCCGGGCAGCAGGGCAGGAGGAGGATGGAGACGCTTCTGCCTGAGAGAGCCTAGGACAGAGCAGCCCAGCTGCTAGGGAGAGCAGCCAAATGTTGGGAGGGGGGGAGGCACAGGGAGAGAAGGACAGAGAGCCTCCCTCCCCTATCCCCATAGGTAATGTGGGGCTGGGATAGCACTGTCACTCTGGTCTGGGTGCAGGGTGGGAGGGGTCACTGGGCAGGTGCTGTCACATGTCCTCCCCTTTAGCTTGTTCTCCCTGGTCGTCTATGGCTGAGTGACGTAGTTATACTGACATAAGTTTGTAGTGTAGACCAGTGCTCAGAGAACTGGTAGGTAAGGTCCCATGGGAGGAAAATTTTTAGAGATAAAAGAGTCAGAAGATCTGTCAGTTTCTCAAGGAGACAATATTAAAGACACCACTGCAAATTATCACAATGTGTAGGAAAGATAGGAAGAATAGCAAAAGGCCAACATGGCCCCATCTGGAGTCCTTTATCCTGACATCATCCCTGTGAAGTAGGGCAGTGATAAAAACCAAAAAGGAATCCTATAAAAACTGGAAACTTGTGTGCTTCCTTGCTAAGGAAGAGTACAACAGAATAGCTCAAGCATGTAGGGTTAAAATCAGAAAGGCTAAGGCACAAAATCAGATACACCTAATAAAGGGCATAAAAGGCAATGAAAGAGATTCTCTAAATATATTAGGAACAAGAGAAAGATGAAATGAGGTGTAGGTCCTCTACTTAGCAGGAAAGGAGAACTAATAACTGATAACATCCAGAAGGCAGAGGTATTTAATGCCTATTTTGCTTCAGTCTCCACTGAGAAGGTTAATGGTGGCCAGCTAGTCAACACAAATAATATTAACAACAAGGAGAAAGGATTGCAAGACAAAATAGGGAAAGAACAGGTTAAAGAATATTTAGATACGTTAGATGTTATCAAGTTGGCAGGGCCTGATGCAATTCATCCTAGGGTACTTAAAGAACTAATTGAAGCAATCTCAGACCCATTAGCGATTATCTTCAAGAACTCATGGAGGATGAGTGAGGTCCCACAGGACTGGAGAAGGCGAAACATAATATCTGTCTTTAAAAAGGGGGAACAAAGAGGATCCGAGGAGTTATAGACCAGTTAGCCTAACTTCAATATCAGGAAAGATACTGGAACAAATTAATAAACAATTCAATTGTAAGCAACTAGAGGATAATGATGATGATGATGTTCGTCCATCGTTTTCGAAGAAGACCTTAACATCTATCAGGTTGTGAGCTGTCCACAGTGCGTCCGCAAATGGCTGGTAAGGCCAATACGGGCACGGAATGTTCTGCCACATGTCGGGCAGACATGCGTGGGCACCACTGTTACAACATTTGCAGCTCTGGCTTTACGGAGTGCTCGCTTCTCTTGTGCTAGTGTTATCCTTCTAGCTTCAGATGTCTGGCAGCCTTGGTGGATCAGCGTACGCCATGTCGATCGGTCTTGTGCCAGGGTTTCCCAGGAGGTGATGTCGATATCCAGGGACTTAAGAGAGGCTTTCAGCGTATCTTTGTATCGCTTCTTTTGTCCCCCGTGCGATCGCTTTCCTTGAGACAGCTCACCATAGAAGAGCTGTTTGGGGATGCGGTGGTCTGGCATCCTCACAACATGGCCTGCCCAGCGTGTCTGGGCTTTCATAAGCAGAGTGTAAACTGATGGCAGGCCTGCTCTGGAAAGGACTTCTGTGTCAGGCACCTTATCCTGCCACCGAATCCTCAGAAGTCTGCGGAGGCAAGTCGTGTGGAAGTGGTTCAATTGCCTAGCGTGCCTCCTGTATACAGTCCAGGTCTCACTGGCATACATCAAGGTAGTTAGCACTACTGCTCGGTAGACTTTAAGCTTTGTAGCAAGGCTTATTCCACGGCGGTCCCACACGTTGGTCAGCAGTCCGCCAAATGCAGAGCTTGCCTTGGCGATTCTGCAGTTGACCTCGATGTCAATTGTCACTGCACGGGAGAGGGTGCTGCCAAGGTATGTAAATTGGTCCACTGCTTGCAGCTTTTGCCCCTTCACTGTGATGATGGGCTCTTGGTGTTGGGCTTTCGGAGCTGGCTGGTGCATCACTTCGGTTTTCTTTATGTTGATAAGAAGGCCAAAGTTATCGCATGCTGCTGCGAATTTGTCCATGCTGGCTTGCATTTCCTGCTCTGATCCAGCATTCAGGGCACAATCGTCAGCAAAAAGGAGGTCTCGTAGCACAGTCTCCTTTATCTTGGTGACAGCCTGGAGTCTTCGCAGGTTGAACAGTTTCCCATCAGTCCTGTATCTCAGGCTGACTCCCAAGGAACTGTTCTGAAAGGCGTCTGACAGCATGGCTGAAAACATCATGCTGAACAGGGTCGGTGCCAACACACACCCTTGCTTGACGCCATTTGTGACGGGAAAGGCCTCTGAAGCTTCTCCGTCGTCCAGAACACGAGCCGTCATGCCGTCGTGGAACTGACGTACCATCAGGATGAATCTATCAGGGCACCCAAACTTCGACATGATACGCCACAGACCTTCACGACTGACAGTGTCAAAAGCCTTAGTGAGATCCACAAAGATGGTGTACAGTTCACGATTCTGCTCTTGACACTTCTCTTGGAGCTGTCGGACTGCGAAGATCATGTCCACAGTGCCACGCTCTTTACGAAAGCCGCACTGTGTCTCGGGTAATAGACCCTGTTCCAGGTGGTCAATCAGGCGATTCAGCAACACTCGTGCAAGGATCTTGCCTGCGCTGGAAAGCAATGATATTCCTCTATGATTGTCGCAGACTTTTCGATTTCCTTTCCTCTTGTAGAGGTGTACGATGGATGCATCTTTCAATTCCTGAGGAATAGACCCTTGATTCCAGAAGGACTGAAACAGTTGAGTGAGTTTGTCAACAAGCACTGCACCACCATCCTTATAAACTTCTGCTGGGATCGCATCAGATCCTGAGGCCTTGCCACTGGACAGCTGGCTGATGGCCTGTAGGATTTCAGACTCTGATGGTGGAACGTCCAGACTGTGGTTGATATCCGCCTGGGGCATTCTATCAATCGCCTCGTTATTAATGGAAGATGGGCGGTTCAGTACAGATTGAAAATGCTCAGCCCAACGCTGTAGAATCAGAGTCTTCTCAGTAATGAGAGTTACACCATCTAAATCCAGTAAAGGAGAGCTCCCTGAGGGCCGAGGTCCGTACAAGGATCTGAGGGCTTCGTAGAACCGTTTGGCATCGTTTCTATCAGCAAACATCTGGATTTCACCTGCCTTGGCACTCAACCAGGAGTCCTGCATCTTGCGAAGCTTGTTCTGTACGGTCCTGCGAGTGTTGTTAAAGGCATTTTTCTTAGCTGATGACGACGGGTCGTTCTGATGAGCACGGTAAAGGCGGTGCTTTTCAGCAAGTAAGGCCTTGATCTCTTCATCGTTTTCATCAAACCAGTCCTGCTGTTTCCTGTGTGAGGGTCCAAGAACCTTTAGTGCAGAAGAGTGCACAATATTCCGGAAGCGTTCCCAGTCCTTCTCAGCATTTTCCTCTAATTGCAGCTCTAAGAGTTGGTTGTCAAGATCTTCTGCTAGTAAAGCTGCTGTATTGGGGTTCCTCAGTTTACTGACGTTAATCTTTTTCACCACAGCTCTGTTTCCCTGCGGACGTCTCTTTGGCTTGATGTAAAGGCTTAATTTAGAGATGATGAGTCTATGATCAGTCCAACAGTCAGCACTCGGCATGGCCTTAGTCACCCTTACATCCTGTCTATCTTTCCTCCGCACGATGACATAATCAATGAGATGCCAGTGCTTGGAGCGTGGATGCATCCAGGACGTCTTTTTGCGAGTGGGCAGGCGGAAGATAGTATTGGTAATGATCAGATCATGAGCCACACATGTCTTCAGGAGTAGTAGGCCATTGCTGTTACATTTGCCGATTCCATTTTTTCCAATGACGCCATCCCAGGCAGAGTGATCAGATCCTACTCTCGCGTTAAAATCGCCAAGTAGAATCAGCCTGTCGGTACGCTTCACGGATGAGAGTAGGGCATCAAGATCTTCATAAAACTTGTCCTTTACTTCATCCGGATTCGTCATTGTGGGTGCGTAAGCGCTGATTAGTATAGCTTGCTTTCCTCTCGGTAGTGGAAGATGCAGTGTCATGAGTCGGTCGTTCACACCCTTGGGAAGACTGGCAAATTTGCGGACAAGTTGATTCTTAACCGCAAAGCCAACTCCAGATTCACGACGTTCGTCACTGCTACGTCCACACCAGAAGAATGTGTAACCACCCCCTATTTCTGTGAGCTGACCTTCATTGGCTAGACGAGTTTCACACAAGGCTGCAATATCGATGTTAAATCTTGCGAGCTCTCTAGCGACCAGGGCTGTTCTTCTTTCTGGTCGATCTGCTGAGGGGTTATCTTGAAGCGTGCGTACGTTCCATATACCAATAATGAGTGGTGTCACCTTGCGGTTTGTTATTTGAAGTTTTGTTGTTCGACCGCATAAGATGGGATCCCCTCCAGCCACGGTAAGCTGGCCAGGGTTCTGTGAAGCAAACAATGTTTAGGGCACCTTTTCTAGCCCCTTCCTCTTGCTACGGAGGTGAGCAGTGCGGTCCTAAAAAGGGCTGCTCAGTCACTCAGGTAGACGCCGAATCCAGCTGTTGCTTCGATCAGCAAGAAGACGACCATTAGACCTGAGCCGCCTGTGTGCAGGTCCACGGCTACAGCTCCCAGTGTATCCACACCTGCTGCTTCGTCGCTCGCCCATCGCCACAGGACTTTGAAATTTACGGAAGTTAGATGTCAAGACTTGCGCGTGGATTGGATTAAAGTGAGGGAGAGGTGCGCATAGTCAGCCTCACTCTCTCTTCCCAGATCCCATCTTGCTCCAATGGCAGGACAAGAGTCGAGACGGTTGGAGATGGGCTGGGCGCAGTGGTTGACCAGGGCATCTTTCGTGTCTTGCCGTGCTCTTAGCGTACCACACCGCTTGCAGAAACCGCCTTCATGACCGTTGGTCCTATTCTAGAAGGTCTCATCCGCTCAATCCGCCGGAGTCTGTCTTCACATGCTCGGGATAGACAAAGCCCTATCTCACCGGAGGTCTAAGCCCAACGGCTACCCTCAACCTGGTTTAGCCAGCCTGTCGAAGCTGTTGCCCGGGGTGTGGCCGCTGCGCATGCTACAGCTACAGGGAGCCACAGGTGAGAGCTGAGTGACAGGTGGGGACCAAAGGTGGACGAGCTGCCCTGAAAGGACACGACAGGCCCCTACACCAGAGGTGCTACCCCTCCCTGAACACCCCATAATAGGGTTATAAGGAATAGCCAGCATAGAACAAATCATGCCAAACCAACCTAATTTCCTTTTTTGACAGAATGACCGACCAAGTGAATAGGGGGAAGCAGTAGATATGATATATCTTGATTTTAGTAAGACTTTTCACACAGTCTGACATTACATTCTCATAAACAAACTAGAGAAATGTGGTCTAGATAAAATTACTATAAGGTGGGTGCAAAACTGGTTGAAAGACCAAACTCAAAGAGTTATCAATGGTTAACTGTCAATCACTGTCCCACAGAGGTCAGTTCGGGGTCCAGTACCATTCAATATTTTCATTAATGAGTTGGATAATGGAGCTGGATAAAGCATACTCTTGTATGCTTATAAAATTTGTGTATGACACCAAACTCGGAGGGGTTGCTAGCACTTTGGTGGACACAAGTAGTATTCAAAACAACCTTGACAAATTGGAGAATTGGTCTGAAAACAACAAGATGAAATTGAATAGAGACAAGTGAAAAGTACTTCACTTAGCAAGATAAAAATCAAATCTGCAACTGCAAAATGGGGAATAACTAGCTAGGTGGTAGTACTGCTGAACAGGATCTGAGGCTTATAGGGGATCACAAATTGAGTATAGACGACAATGTGATGCAGTTGCGAAAAAGGCTAATATTCTGGGATGTATTAAGAGGAATGTCAATATCACATATGGGAGGTATTGTCCTATTTTATGTGGCACTGGTAAGACCTCAGACCACCTACAGTGTCCAATTTGGGGCCATGTTTTAGGAAAGATGTGGACAAAAAGGAGAGAGTCCAGAGGAGAGCAACAAAAATGATCAAAGGTTTAGCAAACCTGACCTGTGAGGAAAGGTTAAAAAAAAACCCTGGACCTATTTAGTCTTGAGAAAAGAAGTCTGAGGGGGGACCTGACAACAGTCATTAAATATATTATGGGCGATCATAAAAAGGACTGTGATAAATTGTTCCCAGTGTCCACTGAAGGCAGGGCAAGTAGTAATCAGCTTAATTTTCATCAAGGGAGATCTAGGTGATATATTGGGAAAACTTTCTAACTCTAAGGGTAGTTGAGGACTGGAACAGGCTGCAGAGGGAGGTTGGGGAATCGCCGTCATTGGAGATGTTTAAGAACAGGTTGGACAAACACCTGTTGGCTGGTCTAGGTTTACTTGGTCCTGCCTCAGTCCAGCCCTACGTGTCTACGACTGTATGATTCCAAAGAGCCCAAGGAATAGGATGGCAGCATGGGTGCTTGTCTTATGTACCCTGTATATACACTGTCAAATTTACACCTAGGCAGTCCTGCTACAGTCAATACAGTTCCATGGGTGCAATGGTCCAGGCCAGAGCTAGCTGAATAGTTCAATAAAAACAATAGTCATTGTAGCTTTTGTTTCCAATCAAATTATCTGTTTGCTGTCCAACAGGGTGTGAGCTGGCCTTGCCTGGTCATGGAGTGAGAAGGAGGTCCTGTCCTCCCAGAGTCTGTTGCTCACCCTCTCCCATCTCCTGGACTGTTTCAGGGTTCCCCTACACACAGGAAGGATACACGAGTGGTCTGTTTACAGTCTGGAAACCCTAGCCACAGAAAACTAGAATGTGCAAGGCAGCAGTTCTGAGTACTGGGGAGCAGAGCTGGGTGAAATTTTTCAACTGAAACTTCTTTTTTAGATGGCAAAAAAAAAAATGCAGATTTGGCAACACCAAAACATTTCTAAAGTTCATGTGGATTTCATCAAAACATTTCAGTAGAAATTAAAAAAAAAACTAAAAAAAAAATTTCAAAACCCCTGAAACTTTCATTTTGACATTTTAGATATGAAATATTGTTGCGGTTTTTTGACTGGAAGTGACTATGTGTTTTGACATTTCCTTTACATTTTAAAATGTCTGTTAAAATAAAATTAAAGAGTGCTTGAAATCTAAATCAAATGTTTCATTTCAGGTCGAATTAAACATTTAATTGAACCCGAAACTCCGCCCTGCAATTTTTTTCAGAATTGCTACGGAACTGAATTCACTCAGCTCTGCAGGGGAGGGGAGATAAACTAGTCACAGGTGAGTTTGAATGCAGACTCCCTTAAAGGGCCAGTTCATACCTCGATATTCCTAAATAATTGTTTACATTATTCAATCATTTCTAGTTTGTTCCTAATTTACTGTCCCAGTTCAGCAAAGTATTTGAATATGTGCTTAAATCCATCCCTAGTCAGCAAAGAACTAAAGCATATACTTAACATTTAATATCTGCTTATGTCCCATTAAAGTCAATGGGCTTTACACACACGCTTAAAGTGAAGCACACGTTGAAGTGTTTTGGTGAATAGGGATGATTTGCTGACTCGAGGCCTTAGTCCTGGTAATCAGAAAATACAGAAAAAAAAACCAAAACCATTTGTCGGTAGTTAAGGAAGATTGTTTTAAAACCTTTCAGTAAGTCTGGGGTTCTTTAACAAGCCTCGATGGAGGGAAGATAATGCAACTATTAATTATTAATGTATACTAATGATGACGATGATTGTTATTATCATCCAACCTCTCATTCTCGCCATCTTTCTAATCAGAGTGATCCTGTTGCTATTACAGATAATTAAAATCCCTAAACCAAGGTGCATGAGGAAGCAGCCCTTTGAGTGTAAATACTAAATACTTAGCATAACAAGAGCGCTCCCTGACTCGGAGCACAGATAAGTGAAGTCACTGGCTTCCATTCTTTTTAATTTACCATCTGTTCCGTATGACACAGCCTGCGTCTCTTTAGGGTTTAGTACCAATTTATTATCCAAAAGCCACCTCTGCCTGCTATTAAAATCACGTTGGAGTGATTTAGAGAGGGAATCTGCCCATTCGCCCAAGTGGAAAGATGTGTCATCAGCATAAACCTAAATGCTACCGTCGTCCAGGACTCTAGGAATGGGAACTATATCAACAAAATGCCCCCTCCCCCATTTCCTGCAGCACAGCCAGGCAGCATGGTCTAGTCCTCAGGCAAACACACTTCTCGCTCTCCTGTTTCCTTCTCTCTGTCTCCCCTTACCTGTCTGTTTCTCTCCCTTGTAATTTTCCCCATATCCTACGCCCTCTCCTCTCTCCCTTGACCCCAGGCCAGTTACTATTCTGTCTCTTTCATGTGCGGCCCTTTATCTGGCTCCCTTTCCCTTTTTCTCTTCTCTCAGTCCCATTTTCTTCCGTTGGTCTCCCTGTCCCCCTCACAAGCCAACATTCTCATTGCACTTTCGTCTCTGTTGCCCACATCTTTCTTCCTCTTCCCCTCCCTCACTGACTTTCACTCCTCTCAGTCTGACCATCATTAGCCCTTTCCTTTCCCTGATTTTTTTTCCATCCTGCTCTCACCTTCTTGCGCTCAGCCCTTGCCACCCCTTCCCTTGCCTGTCATTTCCTCTTCTCCATCCCATTCAATCCTATTACTCACCCCATTATTTAATAAAACACAGATAAAGATAATTGCCATCACTTCCGAAAGCCCAGGGGACAACTTAGAAACCTCCTAGTGGCTCCAGGACAAGATCTCACCTTAATAATGGATGATTGTTAAACTAAGTGAGAGGTTTTCAATAGTCTGCACAAATTGATCCCGACAATGCCCCCATCCACCTCCACAGCCACCACACATGGCTTTAGCCACTTTCAATTAACTGAACAGCCCAAAGCATTCCACGGGGACCTAGGACAAATAGAATCCAAACAGAAAACAAGCAGGGGACTCCAAAGCAATTAAATACAAGGTGGATTGGCTCCAGGGCATCTGGCAGCCCTACCAGAAGCCTGGGACACGGTTAGAAAAAGCACCATGGAACTCAGTCTCTAAGGGGGCACCAGATGTGGAACAGGTGGCAAAGTTCACTTCGGGACAAAGACAGAGCAGAATAGTGGTACCTGTGATGGTTCATGTATGTGGGTAGCTGTGAAAGTGACACCTTTGTTTTCTATGTGCTGCATATTTAAGGCCACTACCAGTTTGCAGAAGCATCAGCCGCTTTGTTCTCAGGTTTTGCTACAGCCCGTTTCAAAGGAGACACATGCACAGTGTCATCAACATCATCAGTCTTTCACTTCCTGTGTACTAAAACTGACTGAAACTCACTTAGAATACGTGGTTTAAAAAAATGGGACAGGAAAAGAAAAAGGCTGGTTTCCATCGGATGATCAATAACTGCCAGAGCTACAGATGACTTTTTCAGCCATGGAGAAACAACTGTTATTGTTGAATTGCTTGGGAGCTTTGCCAGTGGACAAAGATAAACTAATAATGTCAAGGAGAGAAGGGGTGAGATTGCTGAAACCTTAGCTACAGTAAGAGGGTTGATGGAAACATTTCCAAGGGGCATGTGTCAGGCCTCATGGAAAGCAATCAATGCAAACCAGGCACAAGGGAAAGGAAAGGGAAACTTGCGTCCACTATGAGGCCATGCTGCTGCTGCCCAGGAGGGAGAGGAATGGGGCAGTACACAGGTTTGCCTGCCTATCTGTCTACTCTGTGCCATGCCACTGCAACTATTCTGGAGAAACAGAGGACTTTCAGTTGTCAGAACTGTCAATGCAGTACTTTTCTAAATCACCTGACTGTCAATCTCTCCAACAGCAACAGAGTCCATGAACACCAACATGTTATCAATTCTGACACAGCTCTACCAGTGCAACATCAGGGGGGCTGCAGGGCACAAGCGAGGGGCATTGGCGGAGATGTGTTCCAGGGCAGCACGGTGTGGGGAGCCAGGACTGGAATATGAAGGATGGCTGCTGGGCTGGGCTCAGCTCAGGTGCATTGGCAGAACAATCTAGGGTTCTCATGAATATGGGTTAACAGGAGGCGCTGAAAGTCATCAGAGCTGTACACACAGAATAAGTTTGCTTCTTGACAGTCTCTACCTAAAACAACCAGTCCTTCATTTTCTGGAGTATGGTAAAAAGAATCTTTGCCTTGTGTTATGTTTCTGCAGAACATTTTTGTCCAAACTCTTCTAACTCAAAACTCTCATTGCCCAGAACTGGATATGTCCTCAGCGGTGCATAATTCACATCCATTTATTTGAAACCACATTTTTCCAAATAAATTCCCTGTCCCCTGGGACTCTGCAGTAATAGATTTGAAAAGCATGCATCACCTGAAATGTCCAGCCACATGACAACAGTCCAGTGGTACATTTATCTGGCAATTCTTAAAGGCACAGACTCTTAGGGTATGTCTACACTACCAGATTAGTTCGATTTAACTTAATTCGAATTTGTGGAATCGACCTTACAAAGTCGAATTTGTGTGTCCACACTAAGGACACTAATTCGACTTTGTGAGTCCACACTAACGGGATAAGCGTCGACATTGGAAGCGGTGCACTGTGGAAAGCTATCCCACAGTTCCCGCAGTCCCCGCTGCCCATTTGAATTCTGGGATTTCCCCACAATGCATGCTGGGGGGAAAAATGTGTCGAGGGTGTTCTTGGGTAACTGTCATCATTCAACGTGCTTTCGGACGTCTCAAGGGGAGATGGAGGAGCTTACTGACTCACTCGGATCTCAGCGAAACCAATATCCTCATTGTTATTGCAGCTTGCTGTGTGCTCCACAATCTCTGAGAGAGCAAGGGGGAGACCTTTATGGCGGGATGGGAGGTTGAGGCAAATCGCCTGGCTGCTGATTACGCTCAGCCAGACAGCCATGCAATTAGAAGAGCCCAGCGGGAAGCGCTGTGCATCCGGGAGGCTTTGAAAGCTAGGTTCCTCAGGGAGCAGGGTAACCTGTGACTGTTCAGTTTCTTTACAGAGAAGCTGAACCTGCCCCTGCTTCAGTTACTGTTGACTTTCTTCTGCGGTTACATACCCCGTTCACCACGTTTCCCCCCTTCCAACACACGTTTAAAAATAAAGTTAATGGAACATTGTTAATTAACAACGTTTTCTTTATTAATGAATTCACGTTAAAGGGTTGAAACAGGGACGCAGACTGTGGTGGGTAGGGTGTGCAGTGATGTTAACACTGCTTCTACACTCGAGGAATGATAGGCTCCTGCTCCTAGAGCAGTCTGCAGTGCCGGACTGGTTGTTTCAACGGAGCCTGCCATCCCTCCTTTTCGGGACTCTGTGTGCGGGGGCTACGTGACCTTGTGGCGGGGGAGGACGGTTACAGATTCCCCTGCTGCGTGGCTCTGTGGGCCGGGACAAGGACCGCTGCATAAGTTCTGTAACTGCCCTCCCATGCCACAAAGTCACGTACCCCCCACCCACACAGAACATGGAAAACACCTCCCAGACCGACCAGGGTGCCTAATGACTGCACTGTGTGTGAGACCTGCTGTTGATCCTGCCCCCGTGTCTGTACCCTGGTAAAGGTGACTGTCCTATGCAATTAACAACCCCCTTCCCCCCGCCCCCCTTCACAGACAGTCTTCTGTAGAAAAACTTGATGGAAATAGTAATTAACAGCAAACTACTTTTAATAATCAACTACACAGTTAGGGGATGAAACTGGGATTGGGGCTTCAGTGAGCCAGGAAGGGAAGGACTTCTCAACATTTAGGGAATGAGAGCCTTCTTGTATTTGTGCACATTGCAGGGGTGCAGTGACAGTTTTCACGGCCCCTGTCGCCCCTCCTTCTTGTTACTTTGGGTGAGGGGGGTTTGGGACTTTGTGGCGGGGGAGGGCGGTTGCAGATACAGTGCAGGGGGGCTCTGTCCTCCTGCCTACGGTCCTGCAGAACATCCACAAGGCGCCGGAGCGTGTCAAATTTTCCCTGGGCATTTCCTGTGTGGCTGGTCAGAACATCCAAGCTCGGACTGCTGTCCAGAGCGTCAACAGAGTGGTGCACTGTGGGATAGCTCCCGGAGCTACTAAGGTCGATTTCCGTCCACACATAGCCTAATTCGACATAGCCATGTCGAATTTAGCGCTACTCCCCTCGTCGGGGAGGAGTACAGAATTCAAACTAAAGAGCCCTCTAGGTCGAACTAATTAGCTTCCTGGTGTGGATGGGTGCACGGTTAAATCGAATTAATGCTGCTAAATTCGACATAAACTCCTAGTGTAGACCAGGCCTTAAAGGGAAGTTCACTACGGTTTGGTAGGTAGGCTGCTGTCAGTAATGGATTTGTCTCAGAAGTACTCCAGGGAAAACTGAAGCATTCGCAAGGTCATGTTTTCCTGAATTTCTGGCAGTTCATCTTTGAAAAATAGTTAATCTAGTCTTCTAAAATACCTGTCTTCCACCCCCTGTATTTTGCAAAGCATTTCCCTGAGCAGTTATTCTCGTGGATCCATATTAATCCCTGGTGTAATCCCACTGATATTAGCCTCAGTTACTCCAGGTATGAATTTTGTCCATGATTTAATTGACTTTCATGAGAACCACATGGACAGACTCCAGTGCTGTGCTTTTGAAAAGTAGATCACTGAAATAATTTGAACTTTTCAGTGTTAATTTCCAAATTTTCACAATCAAAAATAAAATTGGAACACATTTATTTTTTAACTAAAATTCATTTGCAAATTTAATACCATTAATTTGGGCTTGAATAGGGACTGGGAGTGGCTGGCTCACTACAAAAGCAGCTTTTCCTCTCCTGGTATTAACACCTCCTCATCAATTATTGGGAGTGGCCCACATCCACCGTGATTGAATTGGCCTGGTCAACACTGGTTCTCCACTTGTAAGGTAACTCCCTTCTCTTCATGTGTTAGTATAATAATGCCTGTATCTGTAATTTTCACTCCTTGCATCTGAGGAGGTGGGTTTTTTACAAAAGCTTATGCCCAAATAAATCTGTTAGTCTTTAAGGTGCCACCAAACTCCTTGTTGTTTTTGTGGATACAGACTAACACAGCTACCCCCTGATACTTGACATTTATTTTTTGTGGATTTTCTTCAACATTGCAAAACTAGAGGTGATAAACTGACAGGGAAAATGCCACGTTACAGGATTATATTACAGAGTGGGATGACTTGTCCAAGGTCAGAACCAGTCGTTGCAGAAGTCAGGAGCAGAATCCAGGATTCCTGACTTCAGGTACCATCATCTAACTGCCAGATGCCATTGCGTCGATATTTATGCTCCAATCAGCAATGGAGTAAGTAATATTTTGTCACCAAACTCCAAGCTCCTTCTCTGTTTTTAAAGATTACAGACCTGGAGTGGGTCTTTTGCTGGACTGGTAGCCCTCTAGTCCTGATCGTTGGGGGGAATTCTCATTCTCATGCTCTTCAGTGGGACTTACTCATATCCTGCAGAGGGTGAATTAGGGCCTCTCTCTGAGGACTCACAGGTCGGATACAGAGACTGTACAAGTGTCTCACCCAGCTGCCTCACCCCTGACATGCAGGAACCCGCTCCTGGGGGGGGGGAGCAATCTCTCTCCATGGCCCACATACCCCTTGGTCTTTCTGTCATCAAAGGGGCCAGCTGTGATGATAGCAGACACTTAGCCATTGGGAGCTCCTCTGAGCCCCACCACCTCTTCATGCAGACCATTGAAGTCATAACATGGGACCATATTACCCCCTGGTGGCTAATGGCTTCCATTTGCTTTGACCAGGGCTCCATACACCCTGAGCCATACAGTCTCCGCTTCTGCCCTGACTCAAACAAAGGCAAGAGTCCATGTTTCCAGCAGGGCCCAAGTTCCTTCTCCATGTTTCTGCTGCTCTTTAAATGGCTTTGTTTTGCTTAAGCACCCCTCTTAAAGTAATGTTTAGTTTCCAGCTGGAATGAGCTCTAAGAAGCACGGCCGGGGCCCTGCCTGAACGGCGGCCTGTAATTTACGGTGAGTTATGTTTCAATTACCTCAGTGTTATAGCGTCTCGGTGAGGGCAGGCATTATGTCATGTCAGGGATACGGGCGAGGAGAAAATACAGACGCTCCCATTACAGCTAGTGATGGAGCAGTTTTAATAATACTGCAGGGGGAAAAAAGAGGGAGAGCGCAAATGACTTTCCAGCCATACCATTACTGCACATTAGTAACACAACACGACCAGGGGGTGGGGAGAGAGAAGGAGCTGAGCGAAGAATGGGGAGAGAAAGGAGGAGGGGTGGGATAAGAAAGAGAGAAAGGAATAGAGTGAAAGATGGGGGCAAAGAGGGAGATAGAACATGGGATGGGGAGAAAAGAAAAGGATGGAAAGATAAAGAGAGAAGGAAGCTTGGGGTGGAGAAAAAGAGCAAGGGATGGGGAGAAAGTGGGGGGGGGACAGAGAGAAATAGATGGAGGTATGGGGAGAAGCAATGAGAGACAGTAAATGGTGGGGGGAGGGGAGAAGGGAGATGGCACCTAATGTATTTTGTTTTCTTGACTTAAGGTTGTAGCCTGCCTTCACTGCACAGCCATGGAAGGCCCTGCCTGTGGTGGAAATGCTACAACTTTCTTGTGCACGGTGATGGTGGGAACCCATCAGCTCTGCAGAACCCAGCTCAACAGGCCTGCTTTCCCTGCCGATGCCTGTCATGGGGTGCTCTGCTCACTGCTAGGGCGGCTCCATGTGAATGAATTTGGGGAATAACTGCCCCTAGTCTGACACCCCTTTCTGTCACTCACTCACGCTGCAGCCCCTCTCTCATTCCTGGAGTTGCCATGCTTCCTGCTTGTGGCTCAGCCCCCTGGCCAGGTCACTGTGGGGGCTTCCCCCTTCTGGGTTATCAAAGTCTCGCGGGACTGGCTATCCCAGCAGTCCTCCCAGTTCAAGCCTGTACCACTTCCTCAGTGGCAAGTGGAGGGACCTGGGCCTGCCCTCTACTTCAGGGTCAAACCATGGACCCTCTAATCCAACGCCAAGGTCTGCACCTTCCTAAACCTTGCTGTCATTTCCCTGGGCTTTTTCCTACTCCACCTCTATTAGCCTTCTGCTCCACCACCTCTCTGGGTAAACCCTTCCTTCAGGCCAGGATCCCAGGCCTTCTACTCTCCCCCTGGGCATCTTCCTACCCCTCTGTAAGCCCAGAGAGTGACTGCATGCTTCTGCACTACAGCCTCCGTCTTCCCTCACTTCCTGGCCTTATACCAGCCCCACCTGCTCCTGTCTAGATGGACTCCATCCTCTATCAGTGCTTGTTTATCAAGCCTAACTCTCCCTCAGGTGTGGCCTGTCAGGTGTGGCCTTAACCCCCTTCTGAGCCACATTAACCCTCTCCAGGCTCGTATGGGGTGAACATCCCAACACAGAGCTGAAGAACACTGAGAGCAGGGTGGGGAAGGAAGTGGAGCATGACTAGTGAATCCATCTCTGTCCATTCTCCCAGCATGGAGGGGAGTGCAAGCCGGGCATGGTCCAGTTCAGCTCAGGTTAAGTGGAGGCTTCACATGGAGTTATCCTTGTGCTACTCTCGGGCTTACATGGCGCAGGGTGTAAATACTAGGATGGGGGAGTTGGGTATGAACCTTAATGGTATCTACCAATCCTGTGAATAAGAGTCTCTTGTTGGAAGAATACAGCACTCGACTTTCCAATCATAATCATAATAATACAGAATCTAATTTCTATTGTTATGGGGTTTTTTATTTCATTTGAGCAGGGTAAGTCTGTGAATTTGCTCTCTCTCTCAAAATTGCTCATGCTCAGTGACTCTTGTTCACACTCTCGCTCTCTCTTTCCTCCCGCCCCTTTATTTTCTTGACACAAATAGCAGTCATTGCTCAGAGAATGTGCCGAGTTAGCCTGCTTTGTAATTCAAACCTTTTATTCAGGTTACCATTATGTACTAAAGAGGAAAATATGTATTGGCTAAATGGCTTTTTATGAATGTTCCCATTGTGGGAAGGAAGGTTGGGCTCACATACACACATAGACCTTTCCAAATCATTGCTCTATTTATCACCTACAATGGAATTTAGCTAATACTCAGTTCCACCTTTCTTTTTCCATTGGGAGAAAAAATTCCGTAAGTATAGAGATTTAATTTACGCCTTCCACGATGTTCTTTCATTCAAAATAAAGTGTGGCAAAAACACAAGGAACTCTTGGAAGGTCCAATTCAAGGGGGTTTCTACTTTGTGATGAGAAAAGAGATGCAGAGGGTCTCAGCGCTAGCACTTTCTGGACTGTGTGTTATTTTATAGTTACCACTGCTTGGGAATTTTACAATTAAATGTTTTTTCATCAGAAAATACTGCGTTGTTGAAATTGAAACTTTTCACCGGAATGGATCAGTTTTGATTAAACTTTCTCAGGTCGAAGATGGAATTTCTGGTCAAAATGAAAAAGACCCACCCACTTTTATCCCTGTCATAAACAGATAGTTAAGGGTTAATGTCTCTTTTACCTGTAAAGGGTTAAGAAGCTCAGTAAACCTGGCTGACACCTGACCAGAGGACCAATAGGGGGACAAGATACTTTCAAATCTTGGTGGAGGGACTTCTTTGTATTCTTTGTTTTGGGTTCATTCACTCTCGGGACTGAGAGGGATGTGACATCAATCCAGGCTCTTCAAATCTTTCTGAATCAGTCTCTCATGTTTCAAACTTGTAAGTAACTAGCCAGGCAAGGCGTGTTAGTCTTATTTTTGTTTTCTCAACCTGTAAATGTTTCTTTTTGCTGGAAGGATTTTTACCTCTGTTTGCTGTAACTTTGAACCTGAGGCTAGAGGGGGTTTCCTCTAGGCTATATGAATCTAAGTACCCTGTAAAGCATTTTCCATCCTAATTTTACAGAGATAATTTTTACCTTTTCTTCCTTTAATTAAAAGCTTTCTTTTTAAAGAACCTAATTGATTTTTCCTTGTTTTAAGATCCAAGGGGATTGGGTCTGAACTCACCAGGAATTGGTGAGGGGGGATAGTTAATTTCTCCTTGTTTTAAGATCCAAGGGGTTTGGATCTGTGTTCCCCAGGGAAGGTTTTGGGGGGACAGAAAGTGTGCCAGACACTAATTTCTGGCTGGTGGCAGCGTTACCAAATCTAAGCTAGTAATTAAGCTTAAAAGTGTTCATGCAGGTCCCCACATTTGTACTCTAAAGTTCAAAGTAGGGGAGGAAACCTTAACAATCCCAGAATAGACAGGGGATGGATCCCAGCAGGGGATGGATCACTTGATGATTACCTGTTCTGTTCATTCCCTCTGGGGCACCTGGCATTGGCCACTGTCAGAAGACTGGATACTGGGCTAGATGGACCTTTGGTCTGACCCAGTATGGCCGTTCTTATGTAATAGCCAATGACCCACTGATTAGGGCACACACTTGGTTTGAGGAAGACCCAAGCTCAAGTCCCTGCTCCAGATCAGGCAGAGTAAGGACTAGAATCTGGGTCTCCTACATCCTAGGGAAGTGCCCCCAACCACTAGCTTAGAGAATCAGTTTTTTTTGTTTTGGGACAAATGAATATTTAATTACCAATACAGAGTGGAACAGCTCCAACAAGAAAGACTGAACTGTCAAACTGCATATTTTTTCATTAAATGGAATTCTATTTTTTCTTGCCATGCATGGGTACAAAGAGGTGATGCAGTAGTGACCGGGAGCTTGTCTAGGCTATGGAAGGATAACTACATTACACCATAGGCACTGAGAGAAAGCAAGAAGCAGATGTTTCTTTCACTACTGGGTATAAGAAGGTTCAGGTGGACCAGGCAAGAACAGCAATAGACTTGTCCGTTGTGGAGCAGGGCTGGGTCTGCATCACTTCTTGGCTTGGGAGAAGAATGGAGGAGGGGCATAAAGGGCAGATGCTTCTACCTATTGTACCAGAAGGCTGCTGCTATGCTTGACTACTTGGCCTTGAGGTCTCCAAACCATGAAGACAGAGGTGCCTTCCAACCCAGAATCTCATAGCGCCTTGTGGAGCAATGCTGGTCTAATGATGAATTACAAATTGTCACCCATGCTAATGCAGTATGGCTCTTAATCCTCCTCTAGTGGCTCTGCTATGCATAGAGGTGTATTGGTCTGATATTGCAAATGAGTTTATGAACCTGGGCCTTCGGCTCAAGTTGTAGCGATCCTGAGCTTGTGCTCACTTTCTGTCCTGGGCTCCCAGGTTGGTCCCTGCAGATGACCTTGTCAGTGCTGGTGTTATCTGACCAAATTAGAGCCTTTCGCTTCTGATCACATATTGTTCAGAAACCGGTCCTGGTTTTATGTGTGAATATATTCATTATTTGCAAACATGCACCAGGTAGCTTATGCCAGTGCTTCCCAAACTGTGATTAATGGAGCACTTACTGGTGGTCTGCAGACAGTTGGCTAGGGACATGGTGCTGAGTCCTCTGACTTGTTTCTGGATGCTAAATACATTAAAAGAACCTACATGAAATACTCTCCTAATATCACTTTTCCACGCTTTTCAATTGCTGAGCTGCCACAATCAGGGAGGAAACACAATCCCTGCGTTTCTTGATAGTAGGGGATGTGTTCATAAACCAATTCCTCAAATAAGATGTGGTCCACACCATGAAAATATTGAGGACCATTGTTTTATGCCAGTAAATTGCAGCATAGGAGCCATTGACAAATTGTTCACTTGACTTCTTTACCACTGGTTTATTTGGGATGGTCATCTAAGTCATATGGTATTTTTCTGGATTGGATGACTGAAATTTTCTAAAACAATAGAATAACAACAGTGAAAAACATCTTTTCTGGCATGAATTTTCAGACAAAAAATATTTCAAGCTAAAATTCATGATGCTTTGGGGATCTGTGAACATATTCAAATTTAAATGTGCAGTTAGCAGAATTGTTGCAAATAACCATATGACCCCAAAGACAATAGAAAAGCAGACTCATCCTGTTCGATTGTGAAAATATATTTACAAATCTTCCTTTGTCCTACTGAACCAGCTGTAGTATGGAGGATTGATACCCCTTTTTACAGATGGGGAAACTGGAGCACAGGGAGATTAAGGGATTGACCCAAGGTCCTACAGTCAGTGGCAGATTTGGGCACAGAAACCAGGAATCCTGACTCCCAATCCCTACTCCAATAATTAGGCAACACTCCATTTGTCTGGTAGTCTCAGATGTGGGGTTTGTACTGTAAATGGGTTAGAGTACAATGCTATCAGAGACAGTGCAGTCTTTGATATATGTCCCAGGTGTCGTGTGGGTATGACATGGTGGAAAAACGGGATAAATTATATTATATCTCACCTTCTGTGTATACAGTTTAACATTCCAAGGTACAGTGGCAATAGATTTCAAGTCCCTTATTTTCTGAGAAATACAGAACTGAGGATACTGGAAAAGCCCTTTTGTTAGTGTCACCCTGCATTGTCACTTTCCTTTTGTGAAAGATCCTATTATAGGCTACATTATCAAGTAAGCAGGACATATTAGAATCCAGTTACAGGGCCAAAGTCTGCTAGATTATGGAGAGTGTGAAGCTCAATAAGGTATACAGAAATGGAAAACCTCTTTAATGGTACTGAGGGGACGTGTGCTTGAAAGCATTTACTCTTAGCACCTCTGTAAGTAAGCTGTGGTGGCTGAATCAGCAAAGGCCTTTAGCTTGAATACCGGATAGACATGTACTAAAATCAAATCCACACTCCACAGGCAAAACTATTCTTCAAAGGGTTCCTCTTAAATATTTGTATTCCCTAGACAGATAACGCCTTATTTATTTCAGTGTGTGCACCTCATTGCATCAACTCCAACATTCATGCTCCTAGCTGGTGAGCACAGTTGAATGCACACCCTAGTGCATTAGTGTTAGGTTTCACACACACAACAACCACCTCCTATGTTACCCAAGGCTAAAACCTAAGCTGATTCCAGAACATTTTAGGTTTCACCTCCCATTATTGTTTTTCTTTCATCCCCAATTCTCTCTGCTTTGCCATCTTTACTTCCCCTGCAGACCATTGTGGCTTTGAAAGAGAAGATGGGGAGGTAAAGAAGATAGGAGTGGATAGAGGAGCATGAGTGAATTGTTAGAGGAAGTTATACCTTGATCAGTCTGGGTGACTGAGCCAGCTGTCCAGAAGGAGATTCTGAGGATAATAAATGAATACAGAGCTGCTCTGGGGGGAACTGCCATTAGAAGCACCACCTTCATATTCTTTTGGGTAAGACCTAACATGGAGGTCCTGGCCATTCAGGATCCAATGTCACCTTACACAAAATTAAGGGTGTTTACCCCTGGAATCAGCAAGATTCTAAGGTTGTTCAATACAAGAACTTTGCAAATGGCTTGATAAGAGTGCTGGTCAAAAAATCTCTGTTGAAATTATTTTTTAGCAAAAAATTGGGTTTTTGATTAAACACAGTTTTTCATGAAAAGTGTATATTTTCTGTAGAATATTTTGACTTTTTATCAAAAAGCTGAATGCCAGAAAAATGAAAAAAATAATAATTGTATGCTCCAAGTTTAAATATTTCTTGTTGAAAACAGAAATAGTTTGATTCCCAAATGCTGCTGCAGTGCCTGTTCATTCTACTTTGTCATTCACAAATAGTTGTCCGAATGATATTTTTTGTCCGAATTAGACAAAATTCATATAATGAAAAAACAAAATTAATTTCCTTTTGGCCAGAAACAGAAGCGGTGTGACAGCCATTTTAGAAAATCACTTGTGGGGTTACTGGGGAAGGGTAGGCGGCAGGCAGAGAATGGAGGAAGATAAAGGCATAGAGGAGAAGGGAGATGGGCAATAGAAGAGGATCAGAAGAATGAGATGGAAGAAGAGAGGCGCCTCCACTATACCCCAGCGACGGCTCATTTCACAGAACACTTCCAAATGCAACCTCTGTAAGAGGCAAGTGAGCCAGGGTGCCCAGGGAAAGCATCACCTGTCTCATCTAGGTGACCCCAGCCTTAGCCAATAGGGATGCACACAAACACGTACCACTGTGGGGAATGGCTGGTGAATGAGAGCAGGACATATAACTTGAAATAGCATGTGTTGCATATAGGCCTGGGGAGAACCATGTGCCCCCTTGCCTGACCAGTGCCAATGCTCTCAGGATTTACATGACCCAGACAAGGATCATGTAAATAGGATTGTGCACAAACATGTACATTACATGCAATTAACTAGTGTGTGAATGCGACAAGAGAAAAGGGAATTAAACTTCTTTCTTTCTCCCTCAGTCAGTAAAAACCCAGCTGTTTGTCAGTCTGGGCTTCCATGTGCGTAGCCAGCCCCAGTGCTCTTTTTCAAAGCAAGTCAGGAAAATATTTTAAATGTCCTAAAAGGCCTAGTCCCTTCCCTCACTCCCACTTCCTGAGAGAGTCAGTTACCCATTGATTTGCTTATAATACTTAATTCGTGGTTATAAATCTTAAATCATCCAATCTGGGAAAAGAAAGAATGCCACATGACTTCAGTGACCAACATCACCTAACAAATACCAAATAATCAAAGCATTCAATTCACACATAACTTGGGGGCAGTGACTGTCTACAGCTTTGTGTTTGTACAGTGCCTAGCACAATGGGGCCATGTTCTCAGATGGTTCTTATGTGCTACTGTAATGCAGCGGATTAATAGGATGTAATTTGCCTGCACAAATATTCAATGAACAAATCTGAATAACAAATACATTTGGGCAAATAGAGATCAGATGCTGAACAGAAGAAAGCAAATCCACTAAATAAATTATCAGCTCCTTCTAGTAATTGCATTCTACCAATCTCAATGCCCCCTGGTTTCTTTATTATTTACAGGAATGCCCCAAAGTGTGCTGGGCACCTCACAGCCCTATTCCTATTCCATGCATTCTAGGTCTGGAGTAACCTGTATCAGGCCGAATTACTTAGTACTTGGATTTATGTGAGATTTTTTGGGGCCTTTTCTGGCCTCAAGAGTGTCATATACAGGGCTGAATTAAAACCAGACCTGATCTTCTCATATTATTGCCAACAAAAAATAACTGAAACACTGGGAACAGATCAGATCTTGCAGTGTTTCAGCTCCATAAATGACCTACTGGAGCATTGCAACACAACAAAACATATAGAAGGATATTCTAAGCTATGCACACACCCTCCACACTCAACCAATTTTGCCCATGCCTTGCTCTCCCTGTGCCTAGCGTTGTACCTAGTTTAGGCCCTGATTGACAGCTCAGGGAAGTCAACGTCAAAGGGAAGTCAAAGGGAGTGTTTTCACTGCTTTGATGGACTTTGGAGTGACTGCTTTCTCACATCATGAGGGTTTTTTTTAACTCCTCGGTGACGTTGAAACAGAGCAGAGTCCTGTGTATTCTGGACCATGCTGACATCACCTCCCAGGCCAATCATCCTTCCGTCTTGATTTCTGCAGGCCAGCAGCACTGAGGGAGCTAGCCGGCTGCAGATTCCATGACAGCATAAGCGAAATGGGGGAACAGGCACCACAAGAGGGGCTTATAGAATTTGATGTTAAATGAATCAAACAATCAACGCTGTTATATTTAATTCAATACAGACTTCTGACTGGGAACATTCCCCATTTATTTCATGCTCTCATGGTTGGGGGTTTGAGAGTTTGAAGAAGTGGGATCTGACTCCGGGCTCCTGGTACTGGAGGGAGAAGTATTTGCTGAATGGAGGGGGCTTTGGAAGGGTGTTTGGGATGTTGGGCCCTGATGCCTCCTCATATGCTCCTGTACTTTGCACCTTGTGCTTGTCTCTTCATCTATTGCACACAGACTCAGGAAGTGGATGGCTAGGGAATGCGAAGGCAGTCGCCAACTTACACATTGTGTCAGTCCTGCAAGGCAAAGTGGTGGGCACCAGACAGGCCAGTTGCACTTTGCCAGCACACCGGCCCCACTCGTGGATCAGCTAGTATGCTGCCCTGCCTGCTGGCATGCCGCCCTGCCTCGCTCCAGTCAGTTCAGCGCTCCCCCCGATGTTAGTGCCTTGCTATGTCATCTCCAGCTCGTGCCAGCTGGCACGACACCCCTCACTTGTGACAGGTTGCATGTTCTTCCTACATCATTCCCGCCATTCCAATGAGCACCATCTGGCACCCTGTCACCCCATTTACATCAACCACTTCCATATACCTGAAGCCATCTGGTGTATCATCCCTAATGCACAGTGAGGCTAACATGACATCCCTAACTCATAGATCCCAAGGCCAGAAGGAACCATTGTGATAATCTAATCTGACCTAAAGCCTAGAATGTCCCCCAAATAATTCCTAGAGCATATTCCCAGGGCTGAACTGGTCCACCCTCACAAGCTTACCTTACATGGCATTAGAGAGAGATTGGGGAGTGAGGTAATAGCTTTTATTGGCCCCACATCTGTTGGTGAGAGAGACATGAGTTTGAGCTTATGCGGAGCTCGTACACAAAGCTCGAAAGCATCTCTCTCACCAACAGATGTGGGGCCAATGAAAGCTATTACCTCACTCACCTGGCCTCTCTAATATCCTGGGATCCACACGACTACAGCTACAGTGCACACATGGCATAGCAGCCCCACCTCGCACAAGCTAGCACCTCATTCCGGCCTCATGCCGCCCCATCCTCGCCTCTCACTGTTTTTGCCTATTTGTATTGCCCCAGCATATGATGGCGATACATCCCGTTTTGGTCAGGACAGTCCCCTTTTTAAGCCATGTCCTAGGTGTCCCGATTTTTTTGGCAAAATGGGACAAATGCCCAATTTTACCAAAAAAGTGGGATGTGCCCTTCTAGTGGGGCACAGAGGAACACTGGGGGCAGCGGGAGAGTGAGCAGCAACGTCAGCCCTGCACAGCAGGGCTCAGGCAGCAGTGATGCCAGGTGGCTCGGGCCAGCCCCATGCGTGGAAGGGGTATGCCTCCCCGAAACTTGGGCAAGCCCCATGTGGTGTCGCATTTTCCCTTTGGGAAATATGGTCGTTCTATCCCATCATCACTCTGGGGTCGGTTTGTACCAGGATCTGAATGGTGCTTAAAGCTCAGTATGTTGTCAGAGAATCTCCCAAGATAGCTTTGTCCTTTGAACTAGTTTATTCTTTTTTTCCCAGGGATTCACTTGAAAGGAGCCCTTAGTAGCTAGACATTGATTTCCTCATGATGTTTAGGGAACGCACTGATTCAAACAGGTTTGAATACCTTCTGCAGCTGCTCTTGAACAGATGCCATTTACTTATTCATCCCTACCTCAAAGTCCTTCTCCCTCTCCCTCTTTACTGTTGCAAGCAGGTCCTTAATTATTCCTCAGGTGAAGCAGCTGAAAACTCTTCTTATCACAGCCTCTGATTACCCTGCAGAGGGCTAATGAAATAAGGACTGATTCAGGGAGTATGGAGTTTCCTGTGTGTATTTTGGTTCTTTCCTCCCTTCGCAAGGAAATCAAATCCGGCTTGCCCCAGTTAGCTTTTCCCCTGCTTGGTGGGGAGACAGAAAGGCAACAGATTTGTATCGAGCCTGAAATGTTACAGTGCTTTGGAGGCTTCTAATTTAGGGTAATTTATGGAGAGCTATTTGGAAGGAAGAGTATGGAACCTCCATTTTAACTGGGGAGATCTAGAAGGTGAAGGAGCTCTCAGTGCAGAGATAGCAATGTATGGAGAGAAATGTAAGCAACCCCTGACTCCCCTTTTCTATCTATCCTTCTTCCCTCTCTCCCTCCTCTAGTCCTTTATTTTTTGTAACTCCAGAATAAATGTTTCATTCATATTTCAAAGGCTGGTGAGTAACTAGAACTTTGTTGGCATCTTCCCCCTAAACTGAAAAAAACAAACACCACCACCCTCTCCCAGTCTGTTCCTGCCAGAAACATAGCAACCAGCACACATGACTTTCTGCAGGCAGCCCAGTTTGCATTTAATTAGCTCTGCGAAATCCTAAACTCCTTTCAACCTCCACCCCCAGAACATCACTGTAGAAATCCTCACAACAGGGAATGGCGCAATAAAGTTGTCAAAATACCAGCATTCAGAGAGTTTGGATCCCAGACTCTGGACATTGCTTGCTCTGGAAATTTTTTTTTTGCTTCCACTCCACTAGCAGGAGATGGGAATATTAATATTCTGCAGATCCACAGCCTGATTTACAATAGTGAAAGGATCTGATTGTCCCACTTTTACAATATGGGTAAACTGAGGCAGAGCAGTGACATCATTTGTTTGCCCAAGGTCACACTGTGAGTCACTGGCAGTGTCAAGCCTGGGCTCTGTTCTCTGATGGTAACAGTATCCCAAGATGGGGAAATTAGGGTCTAAACAGTCCTGAGTCCTCATCCCCTGCTTTAACAACTACCCATCAGCACCTCTCAGAGTTGAGAGCAGAACCTAGGACTTCTGACCCTCTCTTCTAACCATGTGGCCATACTACTGTCTCTAGATGAGTCCTGCTAGTCTCCTGTCCTGTTTTTCTTAGGTTATGCCCCCATCCAGAGCTAGGAGTAAAACCAGGCTCACTAATTCCATGTGCTTTGCTCTAACGACAATACAGCACTCCTTCCTAGAGCTGGGAACAGAACCCAAATCTCTAGATTCTGAGATCTCTGCTCTAAAATCAGAAGCTGATGAGAATGATGGTCTGGCTAATTTGGGAGGGTTGGACTGGCCACAAGACAAACTGGCTGCAATAAATTCTCATTCATTCTGGTCTCTCCTTGTTAGGTTGTCCAGATTCAGGGAAAGAAAAACCAGGACAGGCTTTTCTCCACATTTCTATTGTTCTGTTTTCCATTCAGCAAACTCAGTCATATCTTTTCAGCCGGAATTATATCTATTTTGGATTAAGGAAATTCAGCAAAGCAAGAAGGATCAAATGTAAAGTCTGCACAAGAGAGCACAGAGTGTGTCTCCCCTATAATAGACTGCACGGGTCTGCCTCAGAAAATGGCAGCTGTTCCTGCACACAACAGACTCCTTAGAGCTGTAATGGTGCAGTGCAGAGGAAAACAGTCATAAGCGCTCCCTAACTACATGCACCAGTCACAGGGCACTGTCAACTAGGAAGTGTTCTTCAGAGAGATCTTAGCAGCTGAGAGGCTGGTTGTGGGGAGTGTCTTGACATCTGGTAAGGGATAGATTTCTCAGTACTTGCCCCTGGAGGCAGGATTGGGAAGGTTTCAGCAATGTATAGATCAGGGGGAACTTGTCCTAGGGCTTAAGGGAAAGTTTAGCTGCTGTGAAACAAGTAGGGTTGGGCTAAGTATTAAGGGAAGGTGCCTGCTCCACTGACTCGCCCCCCCCTTCCCATACTACAGCTTCCCTCCCTCCCTTCTCACAAGCTCCAGTGCCTCCCTGTCCCTGCTTTGAAGTACCTCAGAACTCATCTTCCTAGTGAGTGGAACCCTGGGATGCCGAGTTCCCTGCCTGCTTCCTGACTAGCCTGTGCCTGCTTTAGTGTGCAAGGTAGCCTGCAATGTTCCCAGTCGCACAGCCTTCCAGCTTCCGGCATTAGAGGTGCAGCAGACTACATTGCCTGCTCATGCAGGCACAGTCTCAGCAGGATGCTTGCAAGCAGAGGGCGAACAACCAGGGCCCGGCACAGAAGTAATTTGTTACCCTGTTCTTTTAAAATGGGAAGGGGCCTGCAGCAAGCTGGAGAGCCTCACTGTGTGTCTAACGAGCCAGTTCACCATAGCCATGAAAAGGGAGACACGGTTGCCCAAGCTGCAATGGAAATCAAAGATCTCCTAGACAGGTGGTAGACTTGCTGAGAGTCGCTGCTCGGGGACCAGAGACAGGAAGCGAAAACACCAGGCTCCTTTCTCCCACTTTACATTTTCATCTTCCTGATGCCTCACAACACGTGGTCCAAGGATTGTAAAGCATTGGGATGTTTATAAGAGTGGAGGCTGTCCTTGAAAAATGTTGGATAAAGGGTTAGAAAAGTTGCCAGTAGGGCAAAATCTCAAGGACTTTGAAGTTAAGGATTGTACCCCTCTGAATCCTAACAATGGAAACCACTTCATTCATATTCACTTAACTCTATCTCCCTATCTAGGTACTTACATGGTCCCCATTGCCTTAGTATCTGGGAGCCCCCCCACCCCGTATTTAACAATAAAAACAATAGCAATCTCTCATCTCTTTGTTCCTTTGCAGCCTGTAGGAGAAAGAGCTTGATTAGTTTATCAGGCCTTGTGTGTGTTTGTGAGTGAGTGGGCAGGTGTGCTGTGTGTGTGTGAGCACATGTGAAGCGCTTATTAAAGAAGGGCTAATCACATAAATGCGTTTTGTGAAAGTGGGGAGGCCCATGGTCATTCTTGTCTCTCATGGGAGTGAGCCCCATGGTCCAGGTCCTGCATAAATTCTGTCCCCTGCACTCAGGAGTCTCACATTCCCTTGTCCCGGCAGAACGTTGCAGACCTGGCAGGTTGTGGTCATGCGGAGAGAGGCACTCTCTCTGGGTAGTGAAGGGCAATGCTATGGGTGGGGATTGAGCATCGGGGCAGAGACTACAAACCGGACTCTGTATTCAGTGGGGAGTAGGTGCAGGGAGGAGAGCACCAGGGTGATGGCTTCAGACTGACCCTTGTTGTTAACAGGGCTTATGGGGAATTTCCCAACAAAACCGATTTTCATCTGAAAATGTCAATTTGTCAAAACCAAAAGCATTTACAGAAAAGTTTCAGGTTTGACAAACTTCTACCAAACCGCAGGCAGGAAACCTGCCTGGTTCCCTGCCAGCGCACCTGGATGGCTGTAGGGGGCCTGGGTTTGTGGGTTCCAGGGTCCGTGTTTCCAGGGCAGCCTGCCCCAGGGCCGGTGCCTGCAGGGCTTCCAAGCTCTCTGCTGTGGAACCAGCAGCCTGGAAGCCCTCGGGTCTAGTAGGGGATCTCAAGGGCTAGTCTTGTAGCCCTGTGGCAGGGAGCCTGGTAGCCCTGGGGATTCTGGGAATCCTGGCTCAAGCTGGGGCCTGGTTCTGAGACCTCTTCCTCCTCTCCCCCCACCCCACCAGATTTCTGACCCCAGGCTCCAGCCCAAGTGGGAACACCTACACTGCTATTTTTAGCCCTGTAGTGTGAAACCCCAAGTCAACTGACGCAGGCTCTGAGACTTGCTGACTCAGATATTGTTTTGCAATGTACACGTATCCTCGGTGTTCCTAGGTTCTGTGATCTGCAGCAGGGGACTCCACTGATTTCCAGATACTCCCCTGACTGCTTGGGCTGTCCCCTGCTCCAGCAAACTCCCTGGGCTGCCTCTGGCAGTCTCTGAGGGTGGAAGCGGCTGGCTGCTCCATTTTATTTCAGGAAAAACTGAAAACCACATTTTGATTTTTCAAAGATCTCCCAGCAGGGCCAACCCATAACAATGCTGGTCTGATGGTATCTGGGACAGGAGACAGGGCTAGGCAGCATAGGATAGACATATTGATTAGATGGGATAATTGTGGGATGCTGTCTTTTCTCAGCACTGCTTGTGGTTCTGATCCCATGTGGAGGACACTGATTCATAGATCCCCATTTCTAGAACACCCCTCCACCCTTCACTTCCACAGCCCAGCATTCCCACCCACATGCAGCAGACCCTGGGCTGGATGAATGTTCTGTTTCCTACTCCACCTCTTGTTCTGGCAAATACAGCCCCTCCAGCCCCACCCAAGACCTCCTTAGTCAGCGCATCTCACTGACTTCATCTGAAGCAGCACATGAAGTGGGAAGACACCCTCACCCTCATCATCACCACAGAGTGACACCTCTCTTTTCAAATTCCACTGACTCCCAGCAGTAACTGATGAACCTCCAGCCACTGGTAGCTCCCCACACTGGTGCAGCTTGGTTACTGGGAGCAATGGTGGGAGCTGACATCTAGACAAGGCTAAGGCCAACTCAGGTATTGTTACCTCCAAGCCATCTAATGCTGCTCACTGCTCTGAATGGGGCTCGAGGTGGTGTTAACACTCAAGTCTTGTCTATACCACAGCTTCCATCATTGCTGAATGGTGGGCCCCATTCGTGCCAGCGTGGAGATGGCCTCTCTCTCTCATGCACACTGGGATGGAGAGGGGAGCTGCATGGAAGTCAGGGATTTGGGATTAAAACGCAGGCAGCGTTTGCCTGACTTGCCAGACTCCCTCCCACCTGCCCCCGACATTCGGCTCCTGTTAAACTTGCTGCAGCTTCATCTGCTTTATCGTCTCATTTGCTTTCTGATCTGACACCAGCCTGCCATGCTGCTGATCAAAGGCAGATGCAAGAGCGCAGCCTTGCTGAGCAGCCCAGGAATTCAAACAAATATGTCACTTCCTATCTCTCTGTCTCCTGCAGCTTCTCTTTCTTTCTTGCTCTCTGTCTCTCCCCCCTCCCAACTTTGTTTTGTTTTTCATTCTTTTCCACTCTT
Organism: Mauremys mutica; assembly: GCF_020497125.1. Lineage (NCBI taxonomy): Eukaryota > Metazoa > Chordata > Testudines > Geoemydidae > Mauremys > Mauremys mutica. Next base: position 159,374,175 of record NC_059072.1, on the reverse strand, counting down.
CTCCCCCTCCGCCCCCGGTCTTACTGTCTCACGATTTATTTCTCTTCAGCCTTCCCTTGCTTTCCCTCCTTCTCTGGATTTCTCACTCTCTGTCTGCTTTTTCCCCAGCCTGGAAACCCTCTCTGCCTCTCCATTTTGCCATCCGTGGCTCTCTTTTTCCTCCTTCCTCTTCCCCCTGCTTGTTCTAGTCTTCATTGTCGCTTTCTTTCTCAGTTGCTGCTGCTTCTCCTTCCTGTCTCTCCCTTCCGAGAACGTAGTCACTTTTTTAGCCATAGACGTGGGACCCCAGAGAAGGTAGGGCCTCCTTCAGAGTTGTTGTTCAACTCCTTGTCAGCAGCATCTTTTATCCATCGATAAACTGAATGGAGAGGTCTCCTGTTATGTGTTTCCTAATGGACTAAAGGCCTTTCTGCTCCAAGTCCCTTGTTCAAACCTAGCCCTGGGAAGGCACAAATATACTATCCCTTTTTATTCATCACAGACCTTTAGCTCTTATTTTTGTTGACAAGTAACAAATACAAATAATTAAACCGGGCAACAAAATTGTGCAAGATCTATGCAGTTTATCTGAGCACCATGTTAAAATCAATCTCATGGCTCATGCCGAACTGGCAATTCTGTCAATATCTATAGCAATTATTTCTGTTATTTCCATATAGAAATCTATTTTAAAACTTCAAATTAGTCCCAAAGTTGGAGGTGGATCTGAATATCAGTATGTGAATCTGGATCAGAACTTCCCCAAAGCTTTGAATCTGATCAAGTCTGACTTTTTGGATTAGGAACCTAGGAATGTAGAAATTACCAGGCTGGCTCAGGCCCAAGGTCCAGCTGGTCCAGTAGTCTCTCTCTGACAGTGATCACCACCACCAGATGCTTCAGAGGAAGATGTAAGAACCCCACAAAGGGCAGATTTGGGCAATCTGCCCCCCCCACATTCCCATGTTGGAGATCAGGAGACATGACAGCTAAACATTGGTTTAAACCGTGACGCACAATCTAGCTTCAGAATGTGCATATATATCTAAACCTCCCCAGGGCGTGGGGGTGCTTGGATCAGGGGTTTGGGTTCACACCTAACTCAACTGAAATGTTCTTTCCTTACTAAATCAAACCCAAATGGGATTATTTCACTATATGCCATCTGAATGTGCTAGTTACAGTGGTGTGACAAGTCAGTGAAGACAAGGCACAAGTCCGTACTGCTTCTTGACTTCAGTGGCAATTTTTCTGAGTACGGCTTGAACAAAAAGTGCTTGATTCAAAGCCCACCCAAGTCACTGAGGTCTGGGCTACACTACAGATCTGTATCGGTATAACTAGGCCACTCAGGGGTTTGAAAAATCCACATCCCTGAGTGACGTAGTTATACCAACCTAACCCCCCTGTGTAGACAGAGCTATGTCAATGGGAAAGCTTCTCCTGCTGACATAGCTACCCCACCTCTCGGGGAGGTGGATTAACTAAGCCGAAGGGAGAGCTCTCTCCGGTCAGCTTAGAGCAGTGGTTATCAACATATTTACCATTGTGGGCCACATATACAGCTCTCTACGTGTTATGTGGGCCAATCCACACAATATATATACTACCTATATGGCCCTGAGGAGGTCACATGGGCTGCAGTTGTGTGCTGATTGGGCTGAGAACCACTGGCTTAGAGTGTCTTCATTAAACTGCTACAGTGGCGCAGCCACATCAGCTAATGCAGGGTTTTAAGTGTAGACATACCCTCAGAGTCTTGAGTCCTAAGGTGTGTACTCAGTGTGGGCCTGTTGCAATGCCTTTGGAAGTCATTGGAAAAACTCTTACTGACTTCAGTGAATTTTGGATCAGGCCCAAACTGAGTATGTATCTCAAGACTTTGCCCAGTGATAATAGGCCAGAGTTAAGCAGCCTGTTGCACTTACAAGCATCACCACTTGCTTCAAAGTCATTAATCCTCTTGAGTTTACAATCTCTTTCTGCTTCAGCAGCTGAGACAGTAAACTCCTGTAGTGAATGTCCCGCTGTACATGGATATGGCCTTCAGCCACGCAAAGGCCTAAGTTTTCAAAGTGCCTGCTAATTTGAGGCACCTTAGCTTTCACATGCACAGTTTGAGATGCCTGGGTATCACAGTTGAAACACCCCAAAATTGAGATAAGGCACCCAAAATCAGAGGCCACTTGTTTTAAATACAAAAGTTGCCATCTTAATAATACATTTTTCTCCGTGAATTCTCAGTCCTGCAGTTCCCAGTATTCATAACTAGAGCTCAAAAAACAATATGTGCAGAAGTAATTTGCTCAGAGAATTTGGTCTCTTTCTCTTCTGGTCACTGGGCAAATCAAAATGTCCTCAACTGTGTTTGTTATATCCAGCTAGATATACTTATGTACAATGCTGACATCTAGGTAGACTTACGTGTAGTGCTAGGGAGGAGCTGGATGTCAAGGTACATGTAGGTGCCAATGACAGAGGGAAAGGTAGGAGAGAGGTCCTGGGGGCCAAATTTAGGCTGCTAGGGAAGAGATTAAAGTCCAGGAACTCCATGGTAGCATTCTCTGAAATGCTTCCAATTCCACATGCAGGGCCACTTAGCCAGATAGAACTACAGGGTCTCAATGCGTGGATGAGACGATGGTGTAGGAAGGAGGGATTTAGGTTTATTAGGAACTAGGGAACCTTTTGGGAAAAGAGGAGACTATACAGGAAGGATGGGTTCCAACTAAACCAAAACAGAACCAGATTGCTGGCATGTACAATTAAAAAGGTTGTATAGAAGTTTTTAAACTAAGGCCTGGGGAAAAGCCGACAGATGTGGAGGAGCACACATTTCAGACAGACATGTCCCTTACAGGAGGATTTGTTAAAGAGGACTCTCTATAGCCTAGTAAAGAAGAGAGGATCGAAGTTGATAAAATATAGGTAGGCCCTGAAGAGAAACAATCAAAGGCAAGACAGTCCCATTCAATTACATCACATGAAGGCAGACAACTAAATATTGACAAATTTCACAAATGCTTGTATACAAAAGCTAGAAGTCTAAATACTAAGATGGGTGAACTTCAATATCCTCATTTAGTACCAGGCATTCATATATAATAGGTGTCATAGAAACTTGGTGGAAGAATGATAATCAATGGGACAAAATATAGAGGAATATAGGAATGACAAAGTAGGTTGCACTGGTCGGGGAATGGCACTATATGTGAAAGAAAGCATAGAGTCAAATAGCAAAAATCTTAAATGACTCAAACAGTACCATAGAATCTCTATGGATAAAAATTCCATGCTTGAATAATAAGAGTATAGCAACAGGAATATACTACCAAGCACCTGACCAGGATGGTGATTGTGAAATGCTCAGGGAGATTAGAGAGGCTACAAAAAACAGAAAACTCAGTAATAATTGGGGATTTCAACTATCCCCATATTAGCTGGGTACATGTCAGCTCAGGATGGGATGTAGAAATAAAATTTCTAGACACTGTTAATGACTGCTCCTTCGAGCAGCTAGTCTTGGAACCCACAAGGGGAGAGGTGATTTTTTGTTTAGACCTAAGTGGCTCACAGCATCTGGTCCAAGAGGACAATATAGCTGAACTGCTCAGTAATTGTGACCATAATGTAATTAAAATTAACATCCTTGTAGGGGGCAAAATACCAAACAAAACCACCACAGTAGCATTTAACTTCAAAAAGGGGAACTACACAAAAATTAGGAAGCTAGTTAAATGGAAATTAAAAGGAACAGTCACAAGACTGAAATGCCCGCAAGTGGACGGAAACATTTTAAAAACACCATAATATAGGTTCAAACTAAATGCATACCCCAAATAATAAATTTAAAAAAACAGTAAGAGGTCCCAAAAAAATGCCACCATGGCTAAACCAAGTGAAAGAGATGGTTAGAGACAAAAAGACATCCTTTAAAAATTGGAAGTCAAATCCTACTGAGGAAAATAAAACGGAGTACAAACTCCAGCAAGTCAAGTGTAAAAGTATAATTAGGATGGTCCAAGAAGAATTTGAAGAGCAACTAGTAAAGGACACAAAAACTAAGAGCATTTTTTTTTAAGTACATCAGCAGGAGGAAGCCTGCTAAGCAATCAGTGGGGTCACTAGGAAGACAAGGTCATTGCAGAGAAACTAAATGAATTGTTTACATCAGTCTTCACCACAGAGTGTGTGAAGGAGATTCCCACACTTGAGCCATTCTTTATAGGTGACACATCTGAGGAACTGTCAATAGAGGAGGTGTTGGAATAAATTAATAAATTAAAGAGAAATACATCACCGGGACCAGATGGTATTCACCTAAGAGTTCGGAAGGAACTCAGATAGAAATTGCAGAACTACTAACAGTGTGTGTAACCTGTTGCTTTAATTAACTTCTGTACCAGATGACTGAAGCATAGCTAATGTGATGCCAATTTTTAAAAGTGACTCCAGAGGAGATCCTGGCAATTACAAGCCAGTAAGCCTGACTTCAGTACCAGGCAAACTGGTTGAAACTATAGTAAAGAACAGAATTATTAGACACATAGAAGAACACGATTTGTTTGGTAAGAGTCAACATGGCTTTTGTCAAGGGAAATCATGTCTCACCAGCCTACTAGAATTCTTTGAGAGGATAAACAAACATGTGGACAAAGTTGGTCCAATGGATATAGTGTACTTGGACTTTCAGAAAGCCTTTGACAAAGTCCTTCACCAATGGCTCTGAAGCAAATAAGGCAGTCATGGGATAAGAGTGAAGGACCTGTCATGGATCAGTAACTGGTTAAAAGACAGGAAACAAAGGGTAGGAATAAAAGGTCAGTTTTCACAATGGAAAGAAGTAAATAGCAGGATCCCCCAAGGGTCTAAACTGGGACCTGCACTATCCAACATATTCATAAATGATCTGGTAAAAGGGGTAAACAGCGAGGTGGCAGAGTTTGCAGATGATACAAAACTACTCAAGATAATTAAGTCCCAAGCAGACTGTGAAGACAGAAAAAGGGATCACACCAAACTGGGTGACTGGGCAACAAAATGGGAGATGAAATTCAGTGTTGATAAACACAAAGTAATGCACATTGGAAAATATAATCCCAACTAGACATACAAAATGATGGGGTCTAAATTAGCTGTTATCTCTGAAGAAAGAGATCTTGGAGTCATTGTGGCTAGTTCTCTGAAAACATCCACTCAATGTACATCAGCAGTAAACAAAGCTAACAGAATGTTAGAAACCATTAGGAAAGGGATAGAAAAGAAGACAGAAATTATCATGTTGCCTCTATATAAATACAACCACACCTTGAATACTGTGCAGTTCTGGTAACCCCATAAATATTGTGATAGACCCAGGCCAGTAAGGTACAGCAGAATAGCCAAAGGCAGATATACTGGCCACTGGATTAACAGTTTTCTGTTCCCTGACTGACCAGAGCAGGGGCTGCTCCAGGCTAATGAGAACACCTGACTCTAATTAACCTGCAAAGAGTCAGGTGAGGCCATTAAGCTAATGTGACCACCTGACTCTAATTAAGGCCCCACTGATACTATAAAAAGGGCTCACTCCAGTCAGGCAGAGGAGAGCCAAGGGAGAGGAAGTGTGGCTGAAGGGCTGGTTACTGAAGACACCCTTAAACCATTGTTAAAGGAGCCCTAAGGTAAGGGAGAAGTAGGAGAGCTGTGGGGAAGTGGCCCAAGGAAATGTAGCAAATCTGGCAGTGAAAGGTTGGCTGCCAACAGCTGCTACCATTAGGGTCCCTAGGCTGGAACCTGGAGTTAGAGAGTGGGCCTGGGTTCCCCTCAACCCACCACTACAGGAACGTCTCCTGGGAGGGGAAGTCAGGCCCCTATCAGGACAGGAGGCTGAACTGTTCTGAAATAAGCCCCCAGGGACAACAGAGACTGTGGGAGTTCTCTCTCCAACCTTCTTGCTGGCCTATGATGAAAAGGGCTCAATAGACTGTAACCCTGGCCCTAGAGAGAGAAGGGCTATGTGGAGGGTCACAGTGAGCCACTGAGGCTAGTGTAAACTGCCTAGAAGTGCAGGGCCCATGGGGGCAAGGTCAGAGCTCTGCCACAAAATATATATATTAGAATTGGAAAAAGTACAGTGAAGGGCAACAAAAATGAAGAGGGGTATGAAACAGCTCCCATATGAGGAGAGAGTAAAAAGACTGTGATAGTTCTTCTTAGAAAAGAGAAGACTAAGGGGAGCTATGATATAGGTCTATAAAATCATTAATGGTGTGGTGAAAGTGAATAAGGAAGTGTTATTTACTCCTTCTCATAACACAAGAACTAGAGGTCACCCAATGAAATTAATAGGCAGTAGGTTTCAAACAAACTTAAGTACTTGACACAACTCAGTCAGCCCATGGAACTCATTGCTGGGACTGTTGTGAAGGCCAAAAATATAACTGGGTTGAAAAAAGAATGAAGTTCCTCGAGGATAAGCTATTAGCCAAGATGACTGGGATGTCCCCCATGCCTCGTGTGTCCCTAAGCCTCTGACTGCCTGAGACTGATCACTCAATAATTACCCTGTTCTCCATTCCCTCCGAAGCATCTGGCACTAACCACTGTCAGAAGACAGGGTACTTGGCTAGATGAACCTTTGGTCTGACTGGGTATGGCCATTCTTATATTCTTACTGAATTCACCTAACCTATTTTTCAGCAAGGTTTTTGGGGTTTTTTATTTTTTGTTTTAACTGTATGGGTTGATCACAGACATTTTGCTGTGAGAGAGAGATACTTGACATTCTAAATGTGAACTACTGCTTTGTTCTGATTAGGCACTTAAGTCACATGGTATTGTTTCCATTCCCTGATTGGAGATCTGTAACTGTTAGAATCTGGAGGATATTTGGAAGAAATCCACTGGACATTTGACCCTCCTGGGAAGAGGGAGCAGAAAGGATGCAGGTAAATTGGACTAGGGAATTTTAGAATACTTTAAACACTTTACTCTCTGGGCTACCCAGCATTGCCTGAAGCATTAGTGGTAGAAAGATTGGGCTACCGTAAAACTGATTGGCTGGCTCATCATTTAAAATACATTTTCGATTATCATGATCACACAAAGTAATTGCAAATGCATAAGTGGCCATAACCATGAGAAGTCAGACCCATGCCTGGCTTGTTTAATGGCCTCTGTGCTAGGGATCCCTGTTCCCTTGCAGACTCAGAGATTATAACAGATCCACCACCCTGTTCACCTCTGATCTCCAGCCGGCTCCTTCCCTCAAGTTTCCTCAGGCAGGTATTGCATCTACTGAGGGTACGTCTACACTACAAGACTATTTCGAATCTACTTAACTCGAATTTGTGGAATCGACCTTATGAAGTCGAATTTGTGTATCCACACTAAGTACACTAATTCGACTGTCTGAGTCCACAGTAACGGGGCCAGCGTCGACTTTGGAAGCGGTGCACTGTGGGAAGCTATCCCACAGTTCCCGCAGTCCCCGCTGCCCATTGGAATGCTGGGTAGAGCCCCCAATGCCTGCTGGGGGAAAAAATGTGTCGAGGGTGGTTTTGGGTAACTGTCATCATTGAACCGTCAATCACGCCCTCCCTCCCTGAAAGCGCCGGCGGGAAATCTGTTCGCACCCTTCTCTGGTCGGTTACAGCGCGGACGCCACAGCACTGCGAGCATGGAGCCCGCTGCGATCATCGCTGCACTTATGGCCATTGTCAACTCCTCGCACCTTATCGTCCAGCTCTTCCACAGTCAGCTGGTGAGAAATCGGGCGAGGAGGCTCCATCAGCGCGGTGAGGACAGGAAGTCACAGAGTGGTGCAGACCTCTCACAAAGCAGGGTACGCCGCGCAGTGGAGATCATGGTGGCAATGGGTCAAGTTCATGGTGTGGCACGGCGATTCTGGGCCCGGGAAACAAGCACGGACTGGTGGGACCGCATAGTGCTGCAGGTCTGGGATGAATCAGTGGCTGCGAAACGTCAGGATGCGTAAGGGCACTTTCCTTGAACTGTGTGACTTGCTGTCCCCTGCCCTGAAGCGCCAGGACACCCGGATGCGAGCAGCCCTGACTGTGCAGAAGCGAGTGGCCATAGCCCTCTGGAAACTTGCAACGCCAGACAGCTACCGGTCAGTAGCGAACCACTTTGGCGTGGGCAAATCTACCGTAGGGCTTGCTGTGATTCAAGTAGCCCACGCAATCGTTGAGCAACTGCTCTCAAAGGTAGTGACTCTAGGAAACGTCCAGGTCGTCATAGATGGCTTCGGCGCGATGGGATTCCCAAACTGCGGTGGGGCTATAGATGGGACTCACATCCCTATCCTGGGACCAGCCCACCAGGCCAGCCATTACATTAACCGAAAGGGCTACTTTTCTATGGTGCTGCAAGCACTGGTGGACCATAGGGGACGTTTTACCAACATCTACGTTGGGTGGCCGGGCAAGGTTCATGACGCGCGTGTGTTCAGGAACTCTGGTCTGTTTAGATGCCTCCAGGCAGGTAGTTTCTTCCCGGACCACAAAATAACGGTTGGGGATGTGCAGATGCCTACAGTGATCCTCGGGGACCCAGCCTACCCGCTAATGCCCTGGCTCATGAAGCCCTATACAGGCGCCTTGGACAGTGAGAAGGAACTCTTCAACTACCGGCTGAGCAAGTGCAGAATGGTGGTGGAGTGTGCTTTCGGACGTCTCAAGGGGAGATGGCGGAGCTTACTGACTCGCTCGGACCTCAGCGAAAAAAATATCCCCGTTGTTATTGCTGCTTGCTGTGTGCTCCACAATCTCTGTGAGAGCAAGGGGGAGACCTTTATGGCGGGATGGGAGGTTGAGACAAATCGCCTGGCTGCTGATTACACTCAGCCAGACAGCCGTGCCGATAGAACATCCCAGCGGGAAGCGCTGTGCATCCGGGAGGCTTTGAAAGCTAGGTTCCTCGGAGAGCAGGGTAACCTATGACTGTCCACTTGATTTACAGAGAAGCTGAACCTGAGCCTGTTTCAGTGACTGTTGACTTCGATCTGTGGTTACATACCCCGTTCTCTAGGTTTCCCCCCTTCCAACACATGTTTTAAAATAAATGTAATGGAACACTGATTATTAACAAAGTTTTCTTTAATTATGAATTCCTGTTCTAGGGTTGAAACATGGACACAGACTGTGGTGGGTACGGTGTGCACTGATGTACAGACCGCTTCTACACTAGAGGAATGACAGGCTCCTGCTCCTACAGCGGTCTCTGGGGGGAGGACGGTTGCAGGTGGGTGTGCAGGAAGGGGTGGGTTTGCAGGAAGGGGTGAGGCGTGCCGTCTTTGGGACGGAGTTTGGATGCAGGCTCTGGGCTGGGGGTTGGGGTGTAGGAAGGGGTGAGGGGTGTGTGGGAAGGGTGAGTATGTGTCCGTGGATGAGGGCTCTTGCTGGGGCTCAGGGCATCGGAGAGGCTCGTGGCTAGGGTGGAAGGGCATGGTAAGGGCAGCCTGCCTTGCCATTTGTAGATGGCAGGCGCTAGGACCCTGGGGCAGCATACACCTCACAGACTGACCCGGGACAGCATACACCTCCCAGACTGACCCTGGTGCCTAGTGACTGCAGTCTGTGTGTGTCCTGCTGTTGATCCTGCCCCCAAGTCTGTACCCTGGTAATGGAGACTGTCCTATGCAATTAAAAATACCCTCCCCCCCTTCACACAAAGTCTTCTGACAAGAAAAACGTGACGGGAACAGTGAATAACAACAAACTACTTTTAATACTCAACTACACAGTGCGGGGATGAAACTTGGATTTTGGACTGGGTGATCCAGGAAGGGAAGCACTTCTCAAAATTTATGGCATGAGAGCTGTGTGGTACATGAGCGCTCTGCTGGGGTGCAGTGACAGTTTTCACGGCCCCTAACGCCCCTCCTTCTTGTTATTTTGGGTGAGGGGGGGACAGGACTTTGTGGCGGGGGATGGCGGTTGCAGATACAGTGCAGGGGGGCTCTCTCCTCCTGCCTGCGGTCCTGCAGAACATCTACAAGGTGCCGGAGCGTGTCCGTTTGCTCCCTCATTAGCCCAAGCAGCGTTTGAGTCGCCTGCTGGTCTTCCTGCTGCCACCTGTCCTCCCGTTCGCTGTGTGAGCGCTGGTGCTGACATAGGGTCTCCCTCCACTGTCTCTGCTCGGCCGCCTCGGCTCTGGAGCAGGCCATCAGTTCAGAGAACATGTCGTTCCTAGTCTTTTTCTTTCGCCGCCTAATCTGCGCCAGCCTCTGTGAGGGGGAAGCCGGGGCAGTTCGTGAAAGAGCCGCAGCTGTGTGATGGGAAAAAGGAAGTGATTTCCTTGAAAAGATACATGTTTGCGAACACTGAACACAGTCTACTCAGTTTCAGTGAACAAGACCATACAGGGCACCTAGTCTCACGAGCTCTCAGGACAAGTTCGAGATTTCAGAATACGCTTTCATTGGCTGCGGTCTTGCACAGGAGATCGGACAAGCGGGGCGGTACAGCTGAATCCGTGTAGCAGCCAGGCCTGGTAAGCCCTACACTATAGGCTGCTTAACAGTTAATGGATAGCTGTGCCCTCCCGCTGAAGGCAATCTGGAAAGCATAAAGTCTGACCCTGTTCCAGCCCCTCGCGGCTGTGCCCGGGAAAGATCACTGTATGCTTTTCTTCTGCAGCCTCCAACACGTGGCTGTTAAACGAAGGTCATTGCTATGCAAAGGAAAAGTCAAGCATTCACAATAGTAACAGTACACTAATTGCCCTAATTAGATGCAGCAGTCGCCGAACGAGATTACCCTGAGGCGGGTCACTCGGGGAGAGAGAGAGGATGCTGTGAGAATCCCTGCACAGACCAGGACCGTATGCTGCCATGCTGGTCGAGGCAATGATTCCGCTGTACGTTAGGATGGCCTGGTGCGGAAGAGTGTGCTTCCACGGAGCACCAAATAAGGCACCTCTCCCCAGGAACCTCCTGCGGAGGCTTTTCGATCTCCTCTACGAGAGCTTCGTGGAAGTGTCCCAAGAGGATTTCTGTTCCATCCCTATATGTGTGGACCTTCTTTTTATATAGTTTTATATGGAAAAGTTTTTATAGTTTTTATTCCTGTTTTTTATAAAATAAATGTTTCCATGTTTATAGCACTTACCGACTGATCCTTCCCCTGATTCTGAGTCCGGGTTAACGGCCGGGGAGGGTTGGTAGGGGATCTCTGTGAGGGTGATGAAGAGATCCTGGCTGTCGGCGAAAGCGGTATTGTAAGCGCTGTTGCCTGCGTCGTCCTCCACAAACCCTTCCTCATCTTCCCCATTGGCGAACATCGCCGAGGAACTGCCCGTCGACACTATCCCATCCTCAGAGTCCACGGTCACTGGTGGGGCAGTGGTGGCAGACCCACCTAGAATGGCATGCAGTGCCTCGTAGAAGCGGCATGTCTGGGGCTGGGCTCCAGAGCGTCCGTTTGCCGCTCTGACTTTTTGGTAGCCTTGTCTCAGGTCCTTGATTTTCACGCGGCACTGCGTTGTATCCCGGATGTATTCTCTGAGTGCCATGGCTTTGGAGACCTTCTCGTAGGTCTTTGCATTCTGTTTGTTGGAGCGCAGCTCCGAAAGCACAGACTCATCGCCCCACACAGCGATCAGATCCAGGACTTCCCGGTCTGTCCATGCTGGGGACCTCTTTCTATTCTGGGATTGCATGGACTCCTCTGCTGGAGAGCTCTGCATCGTTGCAGGTGCTGCTGAGCTCGCCCCGATGTCCAACCAGGACATCAGATTCAAAGTGCCCAGACAGGAAAAGGAATTCAAATTTTCCCGGGTCGTTTCCTGTGTGGCTGGTCAGAGAATCCAAGCTTGGACTGCTGTCCAGAGCGTCAACAGAGTGGTGCACTGTGGGATACCTCCCGGAGCTACTAAGTTCGATTTGCATCCACACATAGCCTAATTCGAGATAGCCATGTTGAATTTAGCGCTACTCCCCTCGTCGGGGTGGAGTACCGAATTCGAACTAAAGAGCCCTCTAGGTCGAATTAAACGGCTTCCTGGTGTGGACGGTTGAGCGGTTAATTCGAATTAACGCTGCTAAATTCGATTTTAAGTCCTAGTGTAGACCAGGCCTCACTTCTGCTCTATTCTGTTTACATCAGATACAGTGGGGACACTGCAGAGTCCAACCAAGTCTCGATATGCGCTAATGATCTAGAACTAAAAGGGTCCATAACCCAGTGTAAATCCTCTGAGTCATCCAGTCCCTCCATCACTCGTCTGTTTTTGTGCTAATGTGTGTTACTGATGCAGGCGCAGACAGAATCGTGCTGTTTTTTGTGGCTGCTTCAGGGAAGAAACACATTTACATTACTAAATGCAGCTTTCCAGCAAAAACACCAAGTGAAGTCAGGAGACAGCCTTTGATAATGCAAAAAAAAAGACTTTAAAGCAAATAACCCAAATTCACTAACATGCTCAAGAAAAGACAAGAGAAATGGTGGTTTAAAAAAAAAACCACCCCAAAACCCTGATATTTCTGTTTCAAACAGCTCTTATCACAGCTTTTATATTGGCTGTTACCTTTTCTTTTGATAGTTTCTTCTGACTCACTTATCAAAGGATATTTCCTGACTTCTTTCTACTCTGCTGCGTTTGGGGGATGTTTCTTCTTGCAGATGTACCCTGTGTCAGACTATCCCATTCATTACACACCTTTACAGTTGGACACGGCTTTTCCTCACTAGGAACACATTCTGTTTCCATAGCAAAATTTGCTTAAGATGTTATCGGCTATAATCCACATGAGGGAATCCTGCTGCCATGCCATAAACTAAACTATGTAGCAAGGTGCACAGATAGCTGTGACACTCCAGTGTATCAGAAAGGAAATTCTGTGATAGCTTCAGGTAAATTTGGGGGGGGGGGAGAGGAGGAGATTTTTCCTGAATTAAATGTGACAACAAATAATTCAATGAGTTCAAGTTCTCCTATGTTTTGATAGTCACCTCAAGCATTTTGAGATTGATGGATTGAAAGTGCTATGTAAGCACTAGGTATTAATTATAATTGTTATGGTTTTTGTTTTTCATTTTATACTGCCCCTACATTTTTCAATTTACTGTAGGCTGTTGTACTGGAGATGCATAACTGAACAGTAGAAGTTGCCAAGGTTGGGAAGCTAAAGAGTTTGGAGTCTGGTAGTGCACACCTGGGCAGCCAAGAAAGAGCAGAAGGGATTTGGGATTGTGGGATAAAAACACCTGGATGTTTCTGCTAAAATAAGCAGCAAGTTAACAAGGTTGACTCTTGTGTTGTCATTACTAGGTTTCAGAGTTAACCACCCATTGTGAGATCTCTCACATTTCTAAGAGTTATTGTTTCAGGCTGTCCCTAGTTTCAGGAAAACACTACTGTACAGGTTTACACTCAGCTCACATTTGAATGGTTTGCTCTGCAACCATAACAGTTAGAAAGATATGTTATAATTTTAAATGCAAAAAGCACAATTCAGAGACCAAGGTGGATTCTGGGGCAATTTTGGGGACAGTGGATTCAGAGAATATACTAGGAAATTGCTATAAATGTGGTTTCCCATCATTTTTTCTTATCTGACCATATTCTGTCACCTATAAAGGTTAAAATTAAAGATCTGAATGAATCAAAATGCAGAAAATGTGAGTAACGCCAGATTCAGAATCTTTAAAATCTGGACCAAAATCTGTATCACACTTTGGCAAGTGGGGTATCATACTTTTAGAATGGGGTAAATGAAAACTAATCTGCAAGCTCCCCACTCTCCCCAAACCTTGGAGTGTTTTAAAGTCATATCCAGATCCAAACTGTTTAGTTTAAATCTACCTTGAGCTGAAATCAGCAGTGGGCAAATACTGCAGAACATGGGGGTTTGCAAGGCTGTGTGGGTGCATGTGTGCGTGCGCGGGGGCGGGGGTGTCACGAAAGAAGTGAGTTCACATATCAATCCTCTTACAACATAAACCCAAAGTTTATTCTAAGGAATGATTTTTTTTCTAGCTAAAGGGGAAGCCTGGGTGATATTTGGGATAGAAGAACCCTCAAAAGCTTGGCTGGCATAAGTGAAGGGCATATACGTGATTTATTTCTAATAAGATTTAAATAACAGCTAAAAAATCACCTTTGTAAGAGCTCTAGGTGCCCCAAAGCTTAAATGATCTTACAACAGACTATACCCCCCAGCAGTGTTATAAACATTCAAACAGGAACAGATTAACTCATCCCAATTCAGCTGGCTACATAAAGCTCTGTTCCACCCCCATCTTTCCTGGAAAATGCTCTCCAAACACTTTTTCAAATAGATGTCGTTTGCATTGGGCCAGGAAGGCAGCTGAGTTTGGGCTATTTTAGACCAAGGAAGGGAAGCCAGGTCCAGAGTTCTAGGGCACTCTCAGGGAATGCCCTGCTGGCAGCCTCTTTTATAACCAGTGGATCCAGCCCAACTGCCCCTGCTGACCACAGATGTAGCAGGTGGCATGGAGAGAGAGGTGGTTTCCCAGGTAGGCTAGCTGCAGACCATTTAAATCTGTATAGCTCACCTGAAACCCCACCCAGAGACCAATAGATAGCTAATACATATCTCAGTCTGGTGCCATGTGCTCTCAGCAAGATGCGCTCCTAAATAAGTGAGCCTCTGTGGTCTGCACCAGTTTCAGTCTCTGAATCACTTAGGGATTGCAGGGTTTTTTCCATTCCTTATTGTTACTATTACTATTAAGTTCTTTAGGCTGTGCTCTATATGTCTCCCTATTTTTTATTGCATTTTCTCTCTCTCCTCTGTTCCTTTTTACCATCTCTCCAATGTAGACCAAGAACCTGATAACATTCAAATGCTAGTCTGAATCTTGAGCCTACAGTGTTTGGGTGGGTTCAGCTTTAGGCAGAAAAGTTCATCTACCCCTCGTTAAAATGTGCTCTTCTCATTCTGCTATCTTGTGCTGTCAAAAGTAGGCTGAAGGCCCCACCTCCAGGAACCAAAATGGAGTGGATCCTGAGCATATGTGCAGCCACCCACCACTTTAAGAAGACCCTCTTTAGATGGCCCCAAATTTCATATTTAGGTGGCCCATCACTTCACCTGGAACTCTAGCAGTATCATCCATGATCAGCTGCACACATCAGGTATCCTACTTGTTTGACACCCTAATGCAGAATTTGCAGTTGTCCCATCCCATCTCTCAGAACCCCAGCTATATGCTCCAGAGTCTCCTCTGACAAGCCCATCATATCCCCCCGAACCACAGTGAGGCACGTCCAATCCCACCCACACTTGCATTCCCAAGATCCAACCACTGCAGGCATGCTAATCAGCGACCCCAATGAAGTGGGCTGTGATCCCATCCATGGTTTCCTCACCATCATCCTGCTTACAACCCCAACTCTCCTGCCTTGGAGCGCCATTCACAAATAACCCATCACCTCCCTGAAACCTAGGTAGTAATGTCACTGGTCCTCCATAGCCAACCCAGGTCTTGGAAAAAGCAGTCTGCCTTAAATATTTAAAAGCCCAGGTCATATTCAGCAGCTTTCAGAAGAGGCTATTTTCCTCTGGCATAAATGAATGATAAAGACTGTGATAGCTGCTTTGACACCGATTCCGTGCATTTGAGACCAATCCTCCATGCATCTCTTTCCACTTTGCCACATCCTGATAGCAAAATCCTTTTCTTCCAGTTGCTATGAAAAGAGCTGCAGCAACCAGTAAAACCCTCATTTGCTCCCCAGAATGTGGTTCTGTGCTAAAGCTGGGGCTAACAGCTCTTCCCCCTCATGCCTACCAGTTTCACCGATGCTCTCACACAAACAAGACCAAGTTTATTCATTTTAAGGGAAACTGCCAGCTCACACATGGGGCCCAGATTTTATATCTGGTGAAACAGACTTTTGCAAATGATAAATCTGAAGGCAGGTCCAACATGAAACCCTAGATCTGAAACTCCCCAAACTTTGATGGCGTTTGGAGCCAAATCTGAACTTTTCAGTTTGATGCAGTCTCTCCCTCTGACTTATAGAAACATTTCCATGAATGTATAATTTCTGTTTTCCTTTCCAAAGGAAAAATGCCTAAGTAGGGGGGGGAAAAAAACAAATACCATAGCTGTCAACACCCTGTGACAACAAGTCAATAGATTTCAAATTTGCATACAGTTACATATATCTACATAAAATCCCTGACATTTGCATAAAATCATGCCCGATGGTGTAGGGGCTTGCAGCTCCTCCTAAACCCACAAACACAGGACTCTCCCGCAAGCCTGGCAGCACTTAATTCTGAGACCCTAACACTTTGCAGCACTGGGGCAAAACTGAAAGTGAACATGACTAGAAACAAATGTGACATTGACCAGTTTATTTTCATTGTCTAAGCCTCAACAAATACAAAAAACAGGAACAGCAAAAATCCATTGAGGTGAGGCCGGCCTTCACTGTGTATCTTGTCCAGCACCAACCAGCTTACTGGTGTTTAACAAATAAGTCATACATTTGCAATAAGAATAATTTCAAAACAACTATTTCTGTTGCAATAATCTCAGGTGTTAGTAGCAGGTAGAGACATCTGAATTTTTTTAAAATATATGTTTATTAATGTGATATTGTCATTTTTGCCATTCTGTTCCTCTAACCAGGCATCAATGTAATCATGCCCCACCAATGAGGATTCAATATAGGCCACAACAGAAGAGCATCCTATCATGTATCGAGGTCTGTTCCACATTTCCCCTCCCCATCCCGTTTCTATGTATTGTATAAGTTGGATGGCACAAGTTCTGTTCCCTCCCACCCCAACCATAGTGTAACAGGCTGGATTGACAGCCCTTGAGTCCTTTCTTTATCCCTGGAATAAGTACAGCATGGATAGCAGCCCTGAACTTGTAGGAATGAGAGGGAAGCTTAGTTTCCATGAGTTCAACCCTTGGCCTCTCTGCTGAGACTGCCAGTCAGGGGTCGGCTGTGGTGGTGGGTTTTGTCTTGTTGACACTTCCCTGCTGGAAAGGGGACAGAGGCCTGCCAAACTCATTTCATGTTGGCCACTGAACAGCTAGCAGATGGGTCACTAATGACTTGGACCAGACTGGCACATGGTCTTAAAGAGGAAATGCTCTATATCTTGCTCCCAACCCCCTAAATCACCTAGTCTCCCTCCATGGGCTGCCTTTGAAATGTATTCGGTAACAGAGTGTATTTAAAGGGATTGTGGAACTAGTCAATTTTCACACTAATTAAAGTGCAGAGATGGAAGGGGGCTGTTTAGAAGACATTATAACACCAAGGAAAACATATTGTGCAATATCACATTTTCAAGAGCCCATATTCAAATCCATTCTCAGCCCATGCACAGTAAATTTCCCCATATCCTGTGTTAAGATCCTGTCCTGCTCCTTCATTGGCCCAGCATGTGATGGTCCTGGATGCAGTCAGTCCCCAAGGACTGAAAGAACTAGGTCAGTGGTTTGCAGAGAGATTGAGTCCAGCCTCCAATCAGAAGAAGGGAAAGGATTACTGATATCTACAGACAACATAGCCAAAGGGAAGAGCATTCAGTTTTCCCACAGCGGATGCTTATAAAAAAAGAGACAGCCCAGACTGAGAACAACCTTTGTCACATTCTTAGTTTCTCTTGAAAGGTTTTGGTTTCAAGAAAATGGCTAAGAGGGGAGAGCTGGCTCAGAAGAGCATTTCTACATGTGGCTGATGCAACTTTGCCCTCTCTGTACCTCCACATCTATCTGGCTACCTGAGTCATTGACTCTCTCCTTTTTGACTGTCTTGCCCTATGCAAGCAGCTTTTATATGTTCTCACGTCAAAAGCCCAGATCTTGGAACTGGAGGGTATTTGAAACTCAGTTCCAGATCTAAAACGTTCAGCTTGAGCACATTTCTAGCCATAGGCACCGACTGCATGGGTGCTCTGGGGCTGAAGCACGAGTGGGGAAAAAATTAGTGGGTCCTCCACACCCACCGGCAGCCAAGCTCCCCCGCCTCTTCCCCGCCTCCTCCCTTGAGCGTGCTGTATTCCTGCTCCTCCCCCACCCTCCCAGAACTTCTGCCTGCCACCAAACAGCTGTTTGGTGGTGCTTTGGGATGGAGGGGGAGGAGCAGGGATACAGCGCACTCCAGGGATGAAGCGGAGAAGAGGCAGGGTGGGGGCAGGGACTTGGGGGAAGGGGTGGAGTGGGGGCAGGGCCCAGGGGCAGAGGGGGGGGTCGAGCACCCACCGGCGGGAGCAGAAGTTGGCGCCTATGTTTCTAGCATTCCGGCAAGTTAACTGTGTGCTCATGAGACATGCAATTGATTTGCCCTGTCTGTCTTTATGTATGCACTTGGGTATGGATGTTGAGGTAGTGTCTATGCAGAACTTCCATGTGTACACGTTTGTGTCACCATGTGGGTGTGTACCTGGAAACAATTTCTGTCAGGATGCAGTGAGTGTGGTAAATGTATTTATCCAGGAGGAGTCCTGTCCCTGCTAGAGCACGAGTCCATAGGTGTATATATTAGTTTAGGTGTTCATAAAAGGGTCAGTTTGGGTGTAACTACTGCCTGCTGCATCCTGTGCGCACACAGTGTAGAAGGTTTTGCATGTTGCTTGTGGGCATGCATTTGTCACTACTGTATGATGGGTTTCCCATGTATCGCCTTGTGTGTGTTTGCTGTGTGTGCATCCCATGCAGGCACTGACTGGACAGGCTGCTGTGTAACACATGACTGTGTTTTGTGTATGGTTGTGTTTCATCCCATACAGATCTTGTGTGGAAGGATTCCTCTTTCTCTATTCATTTTTATTTTCCAAGAAAAATGCTGAAGGGTTCCTGTTTTTAATGTGTGTTTGCATCCCATGTAGCTATGGCATGGTAGCAGGGTTCCCTTACATGTATGTGTGCTCATGTATGTAGGAATCGCTCTATTTTCCTTCTGTCTGTGTTGTGCTCCCTTCCTCATCCAGCCTTCTCTTCTTGTTCTTGGACACTGTGGCTGAGAGTGTATTTTGTCCCCAGGGCTTGGAACTGTTAAGTCCCTGTCAAGCCCTGAGGAATACCTCTTCCCCACAGAGGAAACCAGCTCTTTTATATTTGTCCAGCTCCCGTCAGCTTTCTGACAAGGTTTGCAATGTGGCCTCCCTCCCGAGATCTCTGTCAAGGACAAGGCTTCCTCGTGGCAGAGGACAGCGCTTCACCTGCACCCACTGGGCTCTCCTCCACTGGGTTATTTCAGCTTTGATAGTGGGTAACAATGGACACAGCTCTTTTAAAACCCTTCTTTTCCCATCCAGCCAGAATGTGAATAGGCAGCTGCCCTAGGCTGGTTACGAGGGTCACCTTGAAAAGACACTGGAGTAGTGTCCATTTGGGCAGCAGAAAGAGCTAAAGGAGTATCAGACGACTTATGTTAGGTCTATACTACAAAGTTTGGTCGGCCTAGCTGTGTTTGTCAGAAAAAACACACCTACCCAGCCGACATAGCTACACTGGCAAAATCCCCAGCATAGATGCACCTATGCTGACAGAGTGCTTCTGCCAACATACCGAATGTCATTTGGAGAGGTGGTGTTGGCAGAAACTCCTTCTGTCAGCAAATGCTGTATCTCCACTGTGCCGACACAGCGATGCCAGTAAGGCATTTGTAGTGTGGACTAAATCTTAGATTGTGAGATCATTGGGGCAGAGACTGTCTTTCTGTTCTGTTTGTACAGCACCTAGCGCAACAGGGACCTGGCCCATGACTAGGGCTCCTTGTTGCTGCCATCATCATCATCAGACTTTGACTTACAGGCAGGCTGTGTGTAGATGCAGGCGATGACATAGGAGGCAATAAGAGAAATGAGTAGCACCCTATTCACAGGAATACATTTAGGGGACATGTCCCATGAAATCAGGAAAGAAAAACCTCCTTATGATTAGAGCTGGGCAAGATTTTTTGTATGACTCTTTGCTGAAAAATGCAGGTTCAGGTCAACTGAAACATTTTGCAAATTCCTGTGGAATTCACAAATTGTTTCAGCTGAAAAACAATCCATAAACCAAAATTTCCCCCAAAGTCCAAACATTTCATTTTGATATTTTGGAAATGAAATGTTGACTTTTTGATTGAAAATGACTTTTCATTTGAATTTGACTTTGTTTTTTAAAAACTTAACATAACAAACCCTCAAAATGAAACAATCCATGTAGAACAAAATGCTTCATGTAGAACACAATTTTACGTAAAACAATGTTTTGTATAAACCAAGATGAAATTTTTGGCCACCGAACTGAAAAAAAATTGGCTAGTCACACAGCTTTACCTATGCACTTTTTCCTAGCTTGGTAGCTGATGTACAGGGAGCAGGCTTTGTGGGGTGATAGTCTGAAATGCCTTGCAATTCCCACTGGTTATCACTCTCTGAGAAATGGCTTCTACTGCCAGGAAGTGACTGAAATGATCCAGGGCAATGAGAAAGGAGTGTGTGGTGGAGGCAGATACCACCAGACAAGGCCTGAAGTTTTTGGTCTGACTTCAGGTTTGGCTGAGGTCTTTGGCTTCAGGCCATGAAGCCACCATCATGTGTTGTATGTCAGTCCATTAGTGTGGTAACTCAATCAGGAGTCAGCGATAAGGCCTGGTTGCTGGAAGGTAAGTGTAGGAATGAGTTGGAAGGGGAACCTTTGAATGGCACCCTCCTGGGTGAGAACCCTGGCCCTGCTGGGTTCAGCTCAGTGGTGGGATTGTGGGAAGACTAATTTGGCCAAGAACATCCTAATGTCAACCAGTCAAGTGTAAGAAGGGGCAGGCCAAACCTTTCAGCACAAAGAAACCACAGCTGAGCTGAAGAGGCCTTTGTCCTTCAGTGAGCTGGGAACTGCTATTATGGACAAACTGTTATGGACAGAGACTGCCGTTATGGTAGTGGCTAGATAAGTCTTTGCTCCATGAGGGTCTGGGACTAGCTGAGGTGGATGGATGAATGGAGAATTCTTTGCAGTGCCAACCTGGCTGATAGGCAGATGTTCTCCATGGGAACATGAAACAGGATGTGATGGGCCAGGAGCGAGAGAGATCATTGTAGACAAAGTGAGTGTATGGGCCAGATTATCCCAAGTGGTTCCTTTGAAGTCAGTGGAATGATACCAGGAATGAATTTGGCTTTGTTTTATCCATGCAAAGGACATCCCAAGCCTTTGGCTCATGCCTGGGGGACTCCTATATTTCCTGTTCAGACAGAAGGATGAGAAAAGCCCTTTAGTCAGCCTCTGGCTACTGGCTTCTGAAACCCTCCAAACGTCAGAGACCTGAAGCCATCAGTAAAACTGGGCTCAAAGGTTAAGACAGCTGTGCCTTGAGCACTGACCTTTGGGTGGAGCAGTAGACATCACTACTCACAGCCAGCACTTTGATAAAGCCCTGGCCCAAAGCTCAATGGGGGGATGTGCTCCTCAGGGATTCCTGAAAGATACTGATATTGTTTGGAAGGCAGGTGGCTGAGGAGTTTAGCAGATGGCTGCAATGAGACAAACTAGGGAACAGAGCTGTCTGCAGATGGTGCACTTACTCCCTTTGAGATAGTTTGTGGGCTGTCAATATGGTTGCAGACTTCAAACGCCAGTATTCCCACACACTCCTGATAGCATGATATTTCCCTCCTCAGGGAAGGGACAGGGATGTAGGTGGGAGAGACAGACATATCCAGGGAAAGAGAGCGACCAGAGACACAGTGAAAGACAGCACAGATTCAGAGAGAGAGATGGAGACATATCAGTCTCTGAAAATCCATCCCTAACAGTTCTTCACAAGAAAATCCAATGCCCCTGAGCCTCTTCCTTGAGAATGCATTCAGGTCCCAAGCAATGGCTAAACATGGCTTGAAATGATCCGTGCCCTAGTCTCCTGTCAGAATATCAGCAATTGGCTGTTAAAGTCTGAAGGCTTTTTAACTAGTGATTTTTCCAAATGAGATGTAATAATCATTTCTGGCCTTTCATCAATGGAATGTTAATTTTTTTTAATACAGCCCATATATAATTACTGACCATCGGCTTGAGCCTGTGTCGGTGCCTGATCCAAACCTCATGGAAGTCAATGGAAAGGCCATAGGCACTGAGCATCCTCAGCACATGATGACTTTAAGGGGAGCTAACAGCACTCTGCACTTTGCAGAATCAGGCGCTATATAAGCGGTAAGAATCGTACATGTAACTATAGAAGCACCACACAAACAGTGTCTAGTGGGTGCTGTCTTGGGGGGGAGGGGGATACCCCCCCCTGAGTTGGGTGGGCATATGTGCATGAGCTCCTTCTCCCAGGGAAGAAAGGTGATCTCTAGAGGTTTTGCCATCCTGGCCACTTGGAATGCCGGAGAGTGGAGAGGACTGATTCACTCTGAGCATGCCAGGAGCATTTGCAGTCAGCATGAGGTTAATGCTAAAGCTGGTTGGACGTTTTTTCTTGAAACATTTTTACTAAAAATGCTGGTTTCATCAAAATCAAAACATTTCAAAACCATGTCAATTTCAACTACATTTAATGTGGGGGGGAAAAAATCAAGCATTTGATATTGTTGAAACATCCAATTTCAACATTTGAGGAAGAGCACATTTCATTAGCGTATTTTTAAAAGGTGTAAGTCATTATGAAACATGTTCCTTTTATTGAAACAAAATGTTTCAATCAACCTGAAATAGATTGTTTTTTTTAATTTTGTTTTGCAGGAAATTTGGAATTTTTTTCATTCCAATTTCAGAATGGAAAAGCTTTCAAAATCTTGGAATTTCCATCGAAAAGAAAAATCTGGTTCCCACCCAGACCTAGTTAACACTCTGGCTCATAACAAGGAATCTCCATTGCACCAATTCCACAAGTGAAATTTAACAGGCCAGGCTAGTGGCCAAAGCAGGGGTCTCAAACTCCATTGGCCTTAGGGCCAGTGCCAGTCATTAAATTCTTCCAGCAGGCCAATAATGTCACTGAAAATGGTGTTCAGAAAAGAAAACATTTCTATTGTATTTTTTATTTTGAATTTCTTAGCAATAATAAAACTGTCATATAACTTTATACAATTCTTCACCTGCCAGAGTTTTTAGTGTTTGCCAGACACCTGGCAATGCTTCAGTTCTGTCAGTTTGTCGATGTTTGGTCTCAGTGACTGAACAGTTGAAACCTTCAGGATTGCAGCAAGGTGTGCACCAGATAGCTGTGGTCAGTATTTTGACTTGCATATATTCATTGTGGGGAAAAAGTGACGCTGCATCCATGGCTGGCTCTGCCTGGTGACTAGTGATGGTATCTGTCCCCCTCCCCCAGCTAATGGGAGCTGTGGGGCACATGGGGCGGCGGGGGGCATACCTGCAGCAGACATTGCTGGCAGCATGTCTGTATGTGTCTCTCCTCCATGGGCTGCAGTGGGGAGGTTCTTGGGCTGCAGATGGCCTATGGGTTGGGACTTTGAGACCCCTGGGCTAAAGGTTGGATTCTGGCATTAAACCACCACCATAATTACTATGTTTTCTCAGATTTCATTGGAGCTGTCCATATAAAATAGTAAAGGGAGTTATGGCACACTGTTGTGCCCCAAGATGTAAGACATCTCCCAGGGATCCTGGCATGAAGGGGGAGTACGCATGCTATGCCATCCCTTGGCATGATGCAGCATATGTTCCCAACTCCATGGCCTGCCAGATTCATGAAGTAGTCAATAGCTGGCAGTGTGGGGGGCATGGTTCCATTTCCTGTCTACCTTTGCTCACTCCTTTTGTAGTAGTCTGCCCCACAAGGAGGTGCATGGAAGGAGTAGTTTCTGTATTCTACTAAGCTCAAATCTATTATCTTCAGTTCTTGCATGAGGCATACAAAGGAAAAGGTTCTTTGTGTTCCTTACCCCTACCCACTTGCCCTAGATCCAGGGACAATCTGACCTAAAATATCCCTCCTGTTAAGGCTCCGACGGTCCCACAACAGAAAACTCCACAACACGCACACTAATGCCTCATGAGCAAGAAGAAATCAGGGACAACTAGGCCTGGTCTACACTTAGAATTTAGGTGGACATAGCTGTGCCATTCAGGCATGTGACAAATCCAAACTCCTGAGCACCATAGCTATGCTCACCTAACCACTGGTGTGGATGCAGCAGTGTCAATGGAAGAGTAGTTCCACTTCCTTGATGCCAGTAGTTAGGTTGATGGATTATCTACCACAGTGGCAAACTCCCTTCCATCACTGTAGACACGGTCTATGGTCTGGTCTACAGTGGGGGGGGAGTGACCTAAGATACATTGACTTCAGCTACACTATTCTCGTAGCTGAAATTGAGTATCTTAGGTCGCCTTACCTCCCGTCCTCACGGCATGGGGTTGACTGCCACCACTCCCCCGTCGACTCCGCTTCTGCCTCTTGCCGCGGTGGAGTACAGGAGTCGACGGCAGAGTGATCGGCGATCGATTTATCACGTCTACACTAGATGTGATAAATCGATCCCCGATAGATTGATGACTACCCACCAATACAGCGGGTAGTGTAGATGTACCCTGTGCTATGGGGTTATGCTGGTATAGCTACAGTGGGATAGCTCTGCTGCTCTAGCCCCCGTAGTGTAGACAAGCCCCTAGAAACTAGATGCAGTGCAGATCTGTAATGGTATGTTTCCCGTGCCCCCACCAGTCCTGCTCCCTGTAGCATGTTCCCCAGTGCTTTGTCCATTCAGGTTACAAGTGATTAGGACGAGCTCTACCTTTTTTGCTGCCCCAAGCCAAAAAAAAAACAAAAAAACCCTCCTACTGCCTGCTGGACTGCCGAAGGGGGGAGGGGAAAAAAAAAAGCAGCCCCAGGGGGCATGTGGAGGATGGTCAAGGCGGCTTGCAGGAGGGTGAAGGGCAGCCTGGGGGTTTTTCTCCTGGCCGGGCAGGCAGAGCCCCTGGGGGCTGCAGGAGGTGCTGGCTCAGCTGCTCCTATAAAGGCGCTCGGCCGGGCTGGGCCCAGAGCGGTGCGGGAGACGGAGGCCAGTGCAGGTGGGGAGTGACGCGTCCCGGGGAGCCCGGCAGCACGGTGAGCGGTGGGGATCACTAGTTCCTGCCCCGGCTGGGCTGGGGTCCATGCCCCGGCTGGGCTGGGACTGGCGGAGCGTGGGGAGCCGTCCGGGGGCTCCGGAGCTGCAGACTGGGCTGCCAAAGCGCAAAAAAAACCCAAACAACCCATGGCAGGGCGGCCGGAATGTGCTGCCCCAAGATTGGCTGGAATGCTGCCCCTTACAATGTGCCGCCCCAGGCCCGTGCTTTCTCGTCTGGTGCCTGAAGCTGGCCCTGCAAGTGGTCCAAGCATTGGAGTTTCTTTTCATTGGAGTTCAACTTCTCATGTGCAGACACTTGGTCTATGCTCTCTCCTAAATGACTCCTTTTGCTTATTTCATTTCCTACTCCACCCGCTTCTCCCAGACTCAGGAGAATACAGCACAGACAGACACACTAATGAGACAATTAGCTCTCAGTTAACTGATTGAGTGGCTCTTTATTTCTCTAACTAGCCAAACCAATTCTTAATGTTGTGAGCATTTGACTTGAGTTTTACAGTGTGATTTGTATTCCCTCTCTCTCCCTCACATACACACATCATGTGAAAAACTATATTAAAAGAACACTATTAAAGTTGCAAAGTCAAGCATTTAAAACTTAGGAAATGCCAGAATTAAGGTTACTAGTGGAACCTTGGCTTCCTTGTGCATGTGCATTATGATACAGTCTTCAATTGCATGATGACCTACTGTTTGTACACAGGACCCTTCCCTCATTCAGTGCACAAAATGGGTGGCGTTTACATAATGGGCAGCTATTTGTTTTCTCCTCGTTGCTGAACGTGTGACTCAACGCCTTATTTACTGTACATTATTCAGATCCTGTTTCTCCGCTTGCCAGTTAGATGGGGAATGTGTTTACATGTGTTTGTGTGTGTAGGCCAAATAGGGTAACCATATTTTCCTATACTGAATACAGGACACCTGGTAAAATTACTCGTATTCAAGCAAGTTCAATGGCAATCAATCAGAACTATGCAGTACAAATGTTCAAATTAACATCAAGTTGATTGAGTCCCTGTTAAAAAGGAAATACTGCATAGTTGGATTCTTTTTATTTACCTTCTTATCTTTAATGCTTTAGGGTTTGCTTGGGGAGGAGTGACACACACATACTCCTGTACATCTCTCACACATGGGAGGGTGACCAACTGACCCAACCTTCCTCGCCTGGCGCACTCTGCCCAGGGATGGCTCTAGGAATTTGGCCGCCCCAAGCAGTCATGTCTGCGGGAGGTGCACCGGAGCCCCGGGACCAGCGGACTCCCGCAGGCATGACTGCGGAGGGTTCGCTGGTCCCACGGCTCCGGTGGAGCATCCGCAGTCATGCCTGCGGGAGGTCCGCTGGTCCCGCGGCTCCGCTGGACCTCACACAGCCATGACTGCGGAAGGTCCGTCAGAGCCGCCTGCCGCCCTACCGGGAAAATGCCGCCCCACGCGCGCGCTTGGTGCGCTGGGGTCTGGAGCCGGCCCTGACTCTGCCCTCCATACCTGGCTGGGACCCTAGGACAGACCCACCTCACCTGGTACCTGGCACCACGTCTTCCTGAGGCAACATGTGGGGGAAGGGGCACACATAGTCACATCTGCCCTCCCATATTTC
Organism: Mauremys mutica; assembly: GCF_020497125.1. Lineage (NCBI taxonomy): Eukaryota > Metazoa > Chordata > Testudines > Geoemydidae > Mauremys > Mauremys mutica. The sequence goes on along the minus strand of NC_059072.1, from coordinate 159,347,575 downwards.
TGCCAGGGCTCACACCAGAATGTGGCCAGCAGCAGCCTTTTGGCACTGTGCGGGAGGGAAGGGACTGGAGGGCCTCCTGCCGCAAGGGAGGACAGGGAGGGGAAAGGATGACCTGGCCAGCGTCTTTGAAGAGCTCATCTCTTACCACCCCCCAACCCACCACCTTCCCCTCGGCTGGAAGCAGCTTGTCCCTTCCTGCCCGTACAGTGTTGAAAAGCAGCTAACACCTCCAGGCTGCTGCTAGCCATGGACATAACCCAGCCACCTCCTTTTCCCTGGCTACAGCATAGGCAGGAAAGGGTTAAGCCCTAGAAATGCATTGTGCACCAGGGCCCAGGGAACCTGACTGCAGGGGCTTCAGCAAACCCAGCCAGAGAGGTGGCTCGACATCAGAGGCTGACTAGGGGATGGAACAGCCTCATGCTCCCTGGGGGCAGGACCCAGCGTGGGGAGGGGGGCAGATGACGAGGGTGCTAAGACCCTGCCTCGGAGGCTGCTGAGGAGCTTGCAGGGTCAGGGTGTGAACAGGCTGGAAATTGCCACACCCCTCCTCCCCTCGCCACTCCAGAGCTTAGCTTAAGCATGGAGAGGCTTCACTGTGCCAGTGCTGTGTGGGGCTTTGGCACATGCAGGGCTCGGCTCCTCCTGGCCAGCACCGTGGGGCTGGAGGGTCTCAGGCTCTCCCAGGGTGGTGGCCCAGCCAGAGGCAGTGGGGGAAGGAAGGAGCCTGCTGGCCAGGTGAGCTGAGCACTCTGAGGAGGGGCTGGTTCTCTGCACAGCACTGGGAATGGGGGGAATATGGAGGAGTGGCTGGGGTGGGGGAAGGGACAAAGCATGGAGAGGATAGCAAGAGGGGAACGTGTAAAGGGCTGATGAGTGGGCAGCAGAGGTAGGGTGACCAGACAGCAAGTGTGAAAAATCGGGACGGGGGTGGGGGGGGTAATAGGAGCCTATATAAGACAAAGTCCCAAATATCAAGACTGTCCCTATAAAATCGGGACACTTGGCCACCCTAAGCAGAGGGTACATGTAACCAGCCACTGCCTGGCGCCTGCCCGCACTCACCAGCCACCGTAGCGCACAGCCAGCACCAGACAGAAACAGGACAGGGGGTGGGGCCCTGCAGGCTGAGAGCCAGCATGCAGCTGATGGACCAGCATGGGGAGCGTCCCAACCCCACGCGCTGCAGCTTTTCCCCACCACCAGCCGTGCACAACCACCCCCATCTTCAGCCACTGGACGCCCCCCCACACCGCTGGTGGGCAGGCAACTGGTGAGCAGGGATCCAGCCAGCAGCAGGACCCACCAGTACTGATGCGGGGGAGGGGCGGGGGGGAACAGAAAATACAGGACAATTTGCCCATTTTTAAGAAAAAGTCAGGACACCTGCAGGAAGGCTTAAATATGGGACTGTCCCTTTAAAAATGGGACATCTGGTCACCCTAAGGCCAAGTGAATATATCTTTTGACACTCCGACACCAAACATTTAAGTCCCCGCTCTTCTATCATAATTCATTCCCCACCCCCTGGTTATTTTAAAAGTGAGTGACATGACGTGTTTGGAATCTTGACCTGATTGTGATTGTGTGGAACCTGCTCCTTAGCACACCCTGTAATGGAATCCATAATGTATATGGAAATTGGCTCTGCTTAGAGTTGCAGGATTTTTCTTTCCCAGATCCTTATAGATAGCTAGAGCCTGACCTTACCATTTGGTTGGATGGGAGGTGTTGTCTCTGAATTTATTTTTAGACTTTTCTTTAGTGGAGTTGGCGCCTTTTGAACCAGGTGCCAGACACAAGAATGCTGTAACAGCGAAGCCTCATTCTGACTACAGTATTCCCCCTCGTTTCAAATGGTCATCCAGCACTCTTCTCACCCAGCCTCCTTCACATTCACTCTTGCACGTGTGCGCGCACACACATGCAGAATGCTCAGTCTCACTGCACCTCCTGATTCCTCTCTCTGCCATGTCTTCTGTCCCTCTCCCCAGAGGCAGGGGGAGATAAGGGGAGCAAAAATGGGGCATAATTTCCCTAATAGCCACCTTGGAGCCAGTAAAAGCAACAAGGAGTCCAGTGGCACCTTCAAGACTAACAGATCTGTTAGTCTTGAAGGTGCCACCAGATGCCTTGTTGTTTTTGTGGATACAGACTAACATGGCTACCCCCTGATACTTGGGGTCAGTGTTTCTTTTCTATCCCTAGGCCAGGAGAAGGGAGTCACCAGTGTTTTGCTCTTCTCCTGTCCCTGCCCAGCTGTTTGTCTGTCTGGCAGTATTCAGTGCCCACCTTGGTATGTCTCTGTCCCTCCATATTCCTGGCATCCAGGCTCCTCTCTGCCTGCTAGGACTGTTTCAGGAGAGCAGGGGAGAGGTGGGAGTGATAGGAGGGTTGGATTCAGGATCCCCCTCTTGCTGCATCAGGGAACTGCCAGTCATAGCTTTAAAAACCCGCATAGGCAGCTCAGCAGTAGAGTGAGATGCTTCTGGACCCCTTGTTTTGACCCTGTAAACTACACCCCCATTCCTCGTCCCCTATTATCAGTTCAGTTCTGGATTCCATGCCTCCCCTTGCCTGAAGAGATAGGCCTTTTGTTGGTCTGATGGGCTCTGTCCATTAGCCCCCTATTTAAAATAGGCCAGGCGTGCAGTGCATGTCCCACCCATCAGTCCTTCCTAGCAGCAGCCCCTGCCTGCCAAGCTGAGAGCAGTACTATGGTGTTGGAAGGAGGAGTGCACAGCAGGTTAGCCGTGCCCAGTTGGTTTAATATTTGAAATGTATCCACTGAGTGGCCACGTTAATGTATCAATCAATGAGCTGCTTGCCAACCACTCATTGTGCGCATGCGCTGCTCACAATTTGCCATGTGCTTAATCCCTAAATCACATGGTATATTTTTGGCTTGCTGATTGACCAGCTCTTAAACCCACCAAGAGCTGTTAGGGTGGCCTTGCATGAACATTTATGACATGAACACATCTTTGTCTGAGCAGCCACAAAAGCTTCCCTTTCCGGGGAGGCTCCTGCCAACAAAAAAATAACAACTTGTGCAGGAGTGCAAGGAAAGAGAATCAGAGGGGCTGTAAATACCAACACATGGCTTATATGTTTGCTAATACATCCTAGAAGCATTTGCCCAGCTCTGACTACAGGGAATAAGAAAGGTTGCAGAAGCAGCACAGAAAACAGAGAGTTAAGGTTTTTTCTGTTCCACTGCAGCAAGAGTGTCAGATATAAATAAGCTGAAAATGTAAATCCAACATTTACTCCATGGACAAACACAGGCAGAGCAGGAGAGTGATGGAGGGAGAGAGGGAGGATGGATGGAGCACTGGATGTGTGAGAAGGAGAGAGATGCATCACACAGTATATATTTTATATGTATTAATATTTATACCAGTTCTTCCCCCTCGCCCCCCAGGCTCTGTCTGCTGCTTCAGTTCATCCATCCAGCTCCAGGAGGGAGATGGATATCTCAGCTCTTTCCTCTGTGACTCTTTAAACTAGCGACTAGGTGTCAGAGATGTGCATGAGTTCCTTGCTCAGGGACTTAGCCACCTAGGACATCTGGTCATGCCAGGAGTAGCCATGGAGCTACACCCTTGGGCAGGAAATGGCTTGAGGAGAGACTGATCAAGGAAAGACTCTAGATGCCAAGTTTTGGAAAGAAGCCTAATGAGACCGGAATCTCTTAGGGCCTGGCATGTGGCGCTTTAAGAAATGATGGTGATTGTGTGGATTCTCTACCTTTAAGGTCTGGAATATACCAGGTGGCAGAATTTAAAAAAATCTTGCCCTTTTGCAGTCCGTTGTAGCTGGATTGGGGTCAGAGATTAAACCCAAGACACCAGTGGAGTTGAATGTAGTTTGTGAATAAAACTCAGTTTACTAGCTCCATTCACTTTGGTGGTTATTTGGTGGTTCTTCTGCTCTAGTGAAGTCACTGTGGTTAACTAAAAAGGCATAACTGGTTTATATAGATCTGGAGACATAAGGAGATCATCACTGATGAAGAGGAGGATGGAGTCAGCTTGCTGGGACCCCAACAATGGCATCCTTTTGAAACCACTCAGAGTATGTCTACCCTGCAATTAGACACCTGCAGCTGGCCTATGCCAGCTGACTCGGGCTTGTGGGGTTTGGGCTAAGAGACTGTTTCATTGTGGTGTAGACCTTTAGGTTGGGCTGCAGCCGGAGCTCTGAGACCTTCCCATCTCAGAGGGTCCAGAGCCTGGGCTGCAGCCTGAGCCAAAAGGTCTACACTGCAATTAAACAGCCCCCTACCCTGAGCCCCAGCCAGCGGGCATGGTCCAGTTGCAGGTTTTTAACTGCAGTGTAGACATACCCTCAGAGATCAGTGACATAGCATAGAGGAAGGAACAGTAGCAAGAAAAGCACAAATAGGCATAGATGAAAAACAAATGGTTTCCACTTTGATGATAAAGGTGGGGATTCTGGAGTTTATGTGCAAAGGCTGCAGCAGTATTTTCATGCCAATGACACTGAAAACATTCACAAGAAAAGATCCATATTCCTACCTCTGCTTGGAAAAGAGACATTGGCTGTTCTGAAAGACTGATGCTTCCCTTAAGCAGGTGATATGAATGATGACAACTTGATGGAAGCACTTAAAAAGCACTATGTACCTCAAACGTCACAGCCCAGAGAGAGAAATTTCACTTAAGAAAGCAAAGAAAAGAGGAAAGTATGTCAGCTTTCCTGGCTAGCCTTCAAAATCTGTCCTCCAGCTGTCATTCTGGTATTCACTTGTGAGGAGCTCTCTGGGATTGCTTTGTATTTGGGATCAGAAATATGGATGTTAATGAGTGGATGCAGAGTATTGTTCACAGAAAGCAACTTAATCTGGAGGGAGCGGTAGACGTAGTATTTGAGTCCAATAACAGAAAAGGTGCAGCAGTTTGAGAGAGCGTCCATGCCTACGTACTGCAAAGGAATGAAAGGCCAGTCCACAGACCAGACTGACGACTGAAGTCACTACAACCACGAGGACAATGGTAACCTGGAGGGAACCATGTTTCCATTGTTTAGGAACATCACAAGCAACGTTTCTCCAGCTGAAGTGCAGGAGCCATAGGTAGAGCAGAGATATGGCACACATTTGTCATGTCCCACAATGGAATTCAATGAAGAAAAATCATTTTCAGCCAGGTAACCAGGAAGGAGCCCATTACAGAATCTGTGCCTGTCCATAATGGAATGGCATCTCAGACCTATTTGGAGTGCAGGATAAATGAGATTCAAGTGCTCCATATGGCATCAGTGTAAATATAGTGAATGTGGCGATGAAGAGGGGATTGGTGATGCAGGTGCTGCAGTATCTGGAATTTCTGAAGTGAGATAAAGGGGAAAGTATGCTATTGCTACTCCTAGAGAAATTGATTCTCAGTTGAAAAATTAGAGCTGAGGGGGTAAAGGGCCAGATCCCTAGCTGGTGCAAACTGGTGTCGTTCCATTGAAGTCAGTCGAGTCACACTGACTTTCACCAGCTGGCCCAATGGTTTTTGGATCCCTGCAGGTCAATGTAAAGTACAAGGAAACTTATTATTATTTGTTATCTGCAGTTAACTATAGGAAAATGGAATTATTATTCCGCAGTTATTATTGTATGACATTCACATCTAGGGCCCTGGACTGGGGCCTGATTGTACAGCATCAAGCACAAATACACAGTGAGACAGTCCTTAGCATCTACACAGACAAGTCTGGAAAAGGGCAGGAGGAGAAACAGAGGCACAGGGAGGTGACCTGGGTGGCCCAATGGCACACTGCAGGTCAGTGGCAGATCTGGGAACAGAATCCAGGCCCTTGGTCCAGTGTTTTCTATTCAGTGGACCATGGTGCCTCCAATAGAAGGTGGTTGTTTACTATGAGTCTAAGAATAGCTCTACCAAAAAGCTTTGATACAAAGCCTTTGTTACCAAATGTTCCCATTACTTTGGGGTACACACATTTATTAGGTTACTCTTCTGGGGAGCGGGGGTGATTGTAATCCTATCAATGTACTGCTTGTGTCACTTGTGTTCCCATATGGAGCTCTACTTCTCCCTTCTGCAAGTTCCCTCCCAACGGAGCTAACCTGCAGGACCTGGGTTCCCTAGGGCTGGGTTCTTCCAGCCTCAGAATCAGACGAACACACACACACTCTAACAGAGTGCATCTGAGAGGACCAAGTTAATCAGCACTCCCCAGCTGACCCTTTATATGTCCCTGGACTCAGCAGGCTGGGTCGAGCAGCACTTTCAATCTGCCACCTTCATATGACCCAGGTTCAGTATGTCCCTATCGCCATTTTCACGTGACAATTGTTCTGGTAGTAACCCACTTGATCAGCAAACCCCACAGGATTTTTGGGCGCTACAGGGATCTTTAGCTTAGGTATGAGGAGCATTGCTGCAGAGCAAATGTGGAAGCCAAAAAACACCCACGGCCGCATGGGAGGTGGGGAAGAGAGAGAAAGAGATTGAGAAGCAACCAGCCTAACCATGAAAGTTATTTATTTCCAGGTAATAACCATACAAGGGGAGCCAAACAAACAAAATGGTTATAATAGTAAATCTAACTTAAATTTGATTGTAAAAGTCAGGTTTAGAAAACTATAACTGATTACACAAGTCAGGGTCAGAAGGCTATACAGAGAGAGAGAGAGAGAGAGAGATGGAGATGGGTTCTCACCACTCCATGAAGCTTGAATCAATTGGGGTTCCCAAGTGGTGGTAGTAGTTGAGGGCCCGGAGTGCTGGAGACAGGCAGAGCTCCCAGCATGATCAGTCAGGAGAAGATGAAGTCCCAATGGAACTGATGCAGATTTTGGATCCAGGTATCAGAGCATTTATTTGAGCATGGGTAGGGGTTTTTGTAGGGAAAGAACAATGGTTCAAGGGAGAACACTAGATTTGTTTATGGGTAAACTGATGGCTCAAGGGAATATACCAAAGTTGTTTTGTTTAGGCTAGATAATAGGCACTGATCATTCCTGGCTATGGGAAGTGTTCCTTTGAGGGAGCTCACAATGCAATGAGGCAACTTCAGTATTTTGGATACCAAAAAAGGATTTATTACTAGAATTGGCCTGATAACTACAGAGCTGGGTGTATGTAGGCATGGGTTCATTAACATCTGGAGCAGAGATTCCCATGATGCAGTGCTTTCCTGGTCCCAGAGTTCAGTGCAGTTCTTGCCTTGGAATCTCTGTTCTCCCTTCTGTATACTAATGGAGATGCATCCCTGTCCCACCTTTGACGCAAATGAGGCTAGAGGAGTTTCCTTAATCCTGTCACCCTTGTCCGCGGGGGGGGGGGGGGGCAGAGGGGGGGTTAGGTGTGTCTCCCACTGCCTTTTCATTGCTTTTGTAAGTCTTTCTTCTGATCGGCTTTGGTTCAAGAAGAGGCTGGGAGGGAGGTCTTTCGTGAGCCAGACAGGCTGGGTCCTGGGCCCTGGTTCCCCAAGAGCACAGAGCTGATAGGTAACACCATTTGACCTCTCCCCTCCTTTTAACCAGAGATCTCTTCCTTGTAGCTGCTTCACTGATCACCTTGATGTTTCAAAAGGCTTCATCCAGGGAACCCCCTCCTTATCGCCTGCGACTTTCTTCCTATGGCTCCAGATTCACATAATTTAATTGTGGCTTTTTAAAATTTGCTATCCTGACTTTAATTGGAGCAGGAGGTGTAACATATAACAGCCATATTGCCTCAGAAAGCTTGCTTTGGGAACTGGAAATCCAGGGCTCAATCCATTGGCAGGCCAGTTCCTTGAAATCAGTGAGTAAATATTGGAACAGGGGGAGCGTCTGACTGTCAATTATGGAAGTAGGTTTGTGTGTGTGAGCTTGTGTTCATGTACGTGTGCATGCTCGGGGTGAGCCAGTGGCTTGCGGGGGGTGTGCTGTGGGAATTGTGTGATGGGAAATGTGTGGGGGCTGTGCAGGCTTGGAGGGGGGAAATGTATGCTTGTGTGCACATGCAGTGTGCAGCTGAGGGTGAGGAGATTGCTCTGTGTGTGAGACTGAGGCAGTGCTGCTCCAGGGCTTAGTGCTGTGGCTGTGAGTTCGAGTGGGTATGCAGGTGCGCTGTGGTGGGAGGTGAGTGAATTTAAAGGAAAAACATTCATGGAATTAGTGTGGGATTTTCAAAAGAGCAAAGTGCTGGCTTAACTCTCTTCCTGTGAAGTGAATGGGGAAACTCCCACTGACCTCGCTGGGAGCAAAGATAAGGCCAATGCAGAGTGCTTTTGAAAGCTCATGCTGAGTATGGACAGAAGCTCATTTTCAATTGCTTGTTCCTTTTGCTCTTGTGAACCAAGGGAAAGATTTGCCAAAGTGCTGATTGCTTGCATTGCACACAGTTCAGCGGAAGTTGTGGGTGATCAGCACCCCTGAAAACTAGGACACAGATGGCTTCACCCATCTCAAAGATACTTGTCCTTTTTGTTGCTTAAGCCCATGGCAAGCCAGAAGTTAAAATAGCAACCTGTTTTCAAGCTGCAAGGGCACAGAAGCCTCTGACTTAAAAAAAAAAAAAGAAGAAGAAAAAAAAAGAACATGTAATTCCTTTTCACTCTTGCATAACTCAAAAAATAGCTAGATCAAGTCAGTTGCAATATATATAATATGATATAAAATCCTCTTTGGGCTGAGATTAAGGATGGGAAATTTCATCCTAAAAGGAAAATTACAGAAAGTTCAGAGGGAACAAAAATAGAAGCTAGAATGGAGTAGTTCTTTCAATTTCTGCTTACGGTGCTCGTGATGTTATTCACATTGGCAGAGGGACAGAGGCCTGGTCTATTCTTAAAACTTATACTGACACAGCTATATCAACTAGTCATGTGAAAAAATACCCCCACCCCAGTGACAGCTATGCCAGCAAAAACCCCAGTGTATATGCAACTCTGCTGACAGAACAGTGCTTTTGTTGACTTCGCTAATGACAGTCAGAAAGATGGTGTAGCTATGCTGGCAGAATGCTTCCTTTAGTTGGTGTATACAGTGTCTACACTAGGGGGCTCTGCCAGCATAGCTATGCCACCATTTATATGCCAGTCGTTCTGTAATGCAAACATGGCCTAAGTCTGCAGCTCAGAGTCCTCCCATTCTCAGGAACTGAGTTACTGTCTCCAGTGTTATTGTTTGTACAGCACCTAGCACAATGGTGTTCTGGTCCACAAGTAGGCCTCTTAGGTGTTATAATGATAATTCATTTTAATATGGGGCTAATGACATTTTTAAACACTAGCTCTCTCCCCCTCTGGGATCTTACAAACATGTCTGCAAAGTTCACTTCAGCTTTTGCAGTTCCCCTTTGGGAGCAGGGAGCTGGCTGTGGTGCTGATGTGGAAGCACCAGGAGTAGGGAGGGCATCTTAGAGCCCTCGGGGCGACATGAGAGGCTGCACAAAGGAAGCCAGACCACTGTGAGTGTGATAGATTCCTTAAACAGCAGTTATTATGCAGCCAGTGCTCTACAGTGACTCTCTCTCCTGTTACACAAAGTACTTCACGGATGAAGGAGCCGACGCAGGTAGACAGAAAGCTGTGTTTCTATCGTACCGGTTCCCCCAGACAAGAGCAACTACAAAACCACAGTGATGAATCTCTGCAGTTGCAACAGAGGAAAAAAGGGTTATTTTTTAGCACAGGATTCAGTTTGGCACGACTCATCCACACAGTACAAAACAGTACAACTTTATTTTGTACTTTATTCACTGTTTCTCATGCAAAACTTTATGGAGCAAAATAATGCAACCTGTATGGAGTAAGTGACAGACATCAGTGAAACAGGGCTATAGAGACCTAGTATGGTGAATAAATTAAAGCATTCAGGCACTGGAAAATAGCAATGGCAGAAGGAGAGAGAAAGAGGAAGAAGAACAGGAAGTAGGGTGGAAAGACATATTTCTAGATGAGACAGAGAATCGATGAGACACAGAGACTGCAAAGAAGGAGGCACTTGCACCAATGGTGGTGAGACTGTGTGAACAGGACAAAGAGGAGGTCGGTGCTAAGCAGGAAACAGAGAGATAAGGTCCATCCAGTGGGCGATAGCAAGTCCATGGAGGGCTTGGGAGGCTATAATCATCCAGCTCGTTGCAAAGTCTATTTTGGATGGAATTCTTCCCCAGACAGGCCCAGATAAAACTCCCCTAATCCTCCATACCAATGTCTCCTGAGCATCAGCAACCTTTAGGCTTGCCTTTCAAGCTATATTCTTGGGCTTCAGCACCCCTATGCGAGCTGCTGGGCCAGAAGGAATGTGAGAGTGTATTCTCAGGCATCCCTGGCTCAGGTAAATCCAGCAAGCTTTGTAATGGGCTCAGCCAGACCCCCAGATCTGAACACCTCCCAAACGTCACTGCATCTGAAATCCAGATCCAGATTTTACAGATGGCCCATTTTATAATGAACCAAACAAACCAAGTGAGATCAGAGCATCCCTAGACCCCGGAGTGTTCAAAATGCGGGTCTAACTCTAATGTGGGGACTTGATATGCCTTCTGCATTTATCACAGGGTGACTGTTTGCAGATAGCTTTCCAGGAACTAGGGGTGGAGGAGCTGGGACCTGAAGGAACAGCTCATCTTTGAGTGAAAGGGAAGGTTGTTTTTTCCTTCCTTTGCCCACGGTGACCATAGCCTGGGTGTTAACACTTCAAAGGCTTCAAACAGATAGATTGGATTGGGTTGGATGGAAGCTGCCAGTTTCTTCAAAGGTTTCACAGTCTTTGGCCTTCTGGTTCTTTACTGTTCATTTCATTCCGCAATGAGCAATAATAATGCTTTGCTCTTATATAGCACTTTCCATCAGTGGATCTCACAGCACTTCACAAAGGAGCTTAGTATCACTATCCCCAGTTTACAGATGGGTAAATTGGGTAAACTGAATTTTAAAAAGATAGCTAGGGGCAACAAATAATATTAATGTATCTCCATAGCTCCCTGCATCCCAGAGTACTTTCCAGTCTATAGACCGGATCTCATGGTCCTCACTCAGGCCAAAGTCTCACTGACATCATTTTACTGGACCATTGAATTTGGCCATCTGTGAAGAGGATCCAGGAGGCTGTGTGGCATCTTGGATAGGGTATCATGCATCTTGGGTTCCAATCTCAGCTCTGCCACCCACTCACTGTGTGACCTAGAGGTAGTCCCATCCCTGTGGTGTGCTTCAGTTTCCCCATCTGTCAGACACGGATAGTGTTATTTACCAGCTTGTAAAAATGCATTTAGCTCTACCCATGAATGATGTGGGAGGTGGTTGGTAATAGGTGGACATATTACCCAGGATCAGGTTCCTGTGACTGCAGGGAAAGAACAGGGCTACTGGTGGATATTCATATTGTCTGCAGGGCTGCCCAGAGGATTCAGGGGGCCTGGGGTCTTCGGCAGCAGGGGGGCCCACCGCCGAATTGCCGCCAAAGACTCAGAGCGGAAGAAGCTCTGGGGGCCCGGGCCCCATGAGAGTTTTCTGGGGCCCCCGGAATGAGTGAAGGGCCCCACTCCAGGGGCCCCAAAAAACTCTCGTGGGGGCCCCTGTGGGGCCCAGGGCCTGGGGCAAATTGCCCCACTTGCTCTCCCCCCCCCCCGGGTGGCCCTGATTGTCTGTGCCAGTCAGGGAAATGTCCCTTGCTCTCCCCACAGCAGCTTGAACAGGGGGTGTTGAGAGAGTTGAGCTAGATTGGAGAAGAAGCCTGCTTCTTTTGATATTTAAAGAGGGCTTTTCCGAAGCCCACATCCAATTTTGTTTTTCGAGCTAGAGTGAGCAATATGCCGATGCGTGAGCTTGGCCACAGCTTGGTCCTGGGGGAGGGGAGGAGCAGGACTAGGGAGGAGGAGCTTAGGAGGGGACTGGATGGCTCTTGCTCTCTCTCTCTCCTTCTGTTTCTCCTTTTGCAGAAGCTCAAAGTCTCCAGTCTTCTCTGATTACTTGCCAAGGAGCTGCATATGCTGGCTGGGCTAACTATCTGCCGAAAAAGCCTCCCTCTGTCTTTTTGTGATTTCTGAGCTGTGGGATAAAGAGAAGAGATGACTAGTGGGCGGGGGGAAGGGAAATGGGGAAGAATGGGTCTTGGGCTGGACTCTGCAAAACACCACTAGGACAAGAGAAGGTGAGGGCTGGCATGAGCACCAGGAAGCAAGAAAGGCTGTTTTAAACTCCCCTCTGCGAGGCTCAGAGTGGGTTGGGGGAGGCACTCTTGAAAGCTCACACCTGCCTCCAGCCTGCATGTCTTTAATTAACCCCTTTGGAGGTGAGAAGATTGGCCAAGGTACAGGAAGACCTGAAGAGTGGAATGGGGTGGAAGGCATTGGGCTTAGCATGCTCACTGTCTGCAGCATGCCACAGGATTCACACTGAATTAGGATCAGTGGAAGACAGTGATGAGAGCCCTGGATACCCTATAAGTGCTCTTGCCTCGCCTGAGACCCGCTCCAGGAGCTATACTCATTAAAGACCTGCATGCCGCAGTCAGTCACTGCAGATTACAGGCTAATGATATGACACTTGCATGTTGTAGAGTAATTATCATCTAGCCTGCCCTGGGCACAGGAGACAGACCCGACCCTGTATGTGTTTAGCAAGGACATGAGCCTTCCTCTGCTAGGGGACATTAATTTACAGCCCAAATCTCCAAAGGAATTGGGTCCAATCCCCTCTTCTTATTTAATTGTTATGGTTTTGTCTACACTAGGTTTCTTTACCCCAAATTTTCCACTGTTGCTATAGCTCTTCCTGTGGTAGCAACAATAGGAGCTCTAGTTCACTGGCCACTGGTGTTTATAGTACCAGGGTGTTCAGACCTGCTCTGAGAAGGGTTAGAACACGTGGCAGCAATATCAGCAGCCTAGGGACCCTTGTCTACACTAGTGCTGCCAGTGTTCCCATCAGCAGTGGAGCTGCACCGGTGTTGGTAACTATGGGAGCAAAAAACCCTAGGGTAGATCCAGCCATAATGAATGTAGTGCTGGTGAAAGGTGCTGACCTGGTGGTTCTGGAGATTGAAGGCCTGTATCCACCACACAGCAGCAGGGTGTATTTCCCCTCACCGCCTCCCACCAGGGTGCCTCACCCTGCCCTGGAGAAGCCATCTCTTGGGTGAGAGGGGCGTTCTGTCTCCATGGCTCATCAGTTCTTGGCCTCTTTCCTGAGTCTGCCAGCAAGGGAAAGAAGACATGAGGGCTTATTGTGATAATGGGGTCTGAGATGCCTCCATCTCTACAGGGAACCAGACTGAGACTCCCAGAGTGTCTGATTTAGCTGAAATCTATCACAGGGCCTCCATTGGTCTGCAACTCTCTCTTGGGATGCTACCACCTTCCAGCTTTGTGAGTTCTGAGCATGTGAGCAGGGCAATGAATTCTGGGATGCATCTGATCTAGAGAGACCTCAGTGCATGTGGGCTAGGAATAGAGCTCCCATATGCAGGAGGATTGGGGGAAAATCAGAGAGAAAGGAGAGTCCCCTCCTTTGGAGGCAGGGAGAAGTTGGGGGATTAGAGGCTTGTTGAACATCAGGGAAAAGGAACAGAAGATAAGGGAGCTTCTATGAGGTCAATAAATAGGACCTATAGGATTGGGGACCTGCTGTAGGTGGAGAAGATTTGGGTGAAGGGAGCAGAAGGATGGAGTCATGGGACAAAGGAGAAGAATGTGATTGGACAAAAGGAAGGAGGTGGAGTAGGGGGCAGGAATAAGGGAAAAATCAGAAAACTTGGGTAATTTTACATAATCTGAATGAGCCCATGACAGTTTATGTTGCTGAGTGTAGGAGGGTCTCCTGCCACTAGTATTTACCTTGTAACTCCTTGGTGAAGAGCTCCTTCCTTGATGCCTTACACATTCCGTGGTCCTTCACCATCCTGGCCCTCACCACCATTAGTTCTTATCCTATTAGGATGAGGCTAATTGTTCCCCACTGTATGTGCCTACCACTTTCTGTGGGCCAACTGGGCAAAGGGGAGTGGCATGTCCTGGCCTTCTGCCCATTCTTTTCAATGGTTTGCTTTTTACCCATGTCCATATAGTATCTAGGGCACTATTAGTGCTACACAGTGAACAATAAATAATTAATAGTATAGTGTTTGTGGCTTCTATCTCTATGTAAAAGGTTTTAGAAGTTGGACCCCGGCTTTCTTGGATAGTTTAACTGAATAGCAATGTCCTCAGACTCCCAAATAAAAGAAAAGAATAGGTGGAGGACTGGGCATTGAATGGAGAATGTGGATGTGGATTCTGAGCAAACCATGGTTTGAAAGTGCTCAGATCTGGCATTTCTGTGTAGGGTGACCAGACAGCAAGTGTGAAAAATCGGGATGGGGGTGGGGGGGTAGTAGGAGCCTATATAAGAAAAAGACTCAAAAATCGGGACTGTCCCTATAAAATCGGGACATCTGGTAATCTTATTTCTGTGCAGCCTCATCAACATGAGACTCATTTGCAGAATTCAGATTTGGATCTAGAGTTGGATTTAAAACTCCTGCAAAGTTATGGGATGTTCTGATCCAGAATTTTGCATCTTGGCTCCTAATGCAAACAGGATGTTGTTCCTTGGGGATATGGGCAAGCAACGGAGTAACTTTTTGGGAAGGATCGCTGTCCAATGCAAACCAGAATCTGAGTCCTGCAAACATTTAATTACATGCTCAACTTTGAGATCATGAATAGACTAATCGGTTCCATTAAAGACAACAGGACTAATGCCGTGCTTAAAGTTAAGCATGTGCATCAGTGGTTGCAGGATTAGTGCTTCGGTTGTAATTCCTCTGAAATATCCATTAAGCCTTGTACAGTTAAAGGAATATTGCCTTACAGTAAATGTTTATGCTTTCCAATTTTCTTTAACTCTCCATTGTTCTCAATATCCTCCTTTAAGCCTGGAAGTAACAACATTTTCCTCCATTACCAGGAAAGTGTTTTCTGAGAAATGCTACTTTTCTTCACTTGTGTTAATGTTAATTAGACAGGGGACTAAACCAACACTCCACATCTAAACAAGCCTGAGCTTTGGAAGCCTTTGGATTGGATGTTGCAGCTTGAACTTGACTCGATGTTAGTATTAAAATGTCTTCCGTGCATAGCCCACAAGTGAAGAATATTGTTGTTATTTTTTAATGATAGTTCAGGGGTTGTTAATGGAGTAGTGAAGTCTTTCATGTCTTGGGAACAATCCAGACTCAGTTTGGAAGTGTATGAAAGTCATTGAAAATCTAGAGGCCTGCAGGGAATGACTTTACTATAAAAGGGCTCCCCCAGTGTAGCCATCCCAATGTCTTGTGGGTGGAGCTATGACCCTGACCATAAATATGCCCTCTGAGGTTGCCAGCAGCACTAGCTGTCCCACCCCACTTACACTCCCCAGCTCAGGGGAACAAGATTATGCCTATGCATGGATCCACGGGAAGGAAATGCCTTTCTGCATGGTCTATCCCCACTATAGCACTTGCACAAGCTGAGGCGTGAGTTGTCCCAGAGAATAAAAGTCTCTAGCACTCACCCCTATTAGAATTTTCTTCAGGGTCACTGTATAAAATCAGTTGTGACAACAGATTTACTGCCTATAGAATCTCTCCTGCATGATGTTCTCTGGAGTTTGTCCTGTGGCGCTTTGGCCCTCATAATTAACATTACCATCAAGCTCAAAGGTCACTGAAGAGAAAGAGGTCTATGGACTCGTACTGTAGAATTCATATTTATAGTGCTGACCATTGGGGATAGGCTATCTCTCACTCAGGCAGATAGTGACAGTCTGCTGTTTAAAAGGGATCAAGCAGATGGCACCACCTAATGAAATCCAGGAAGTGTGGGTTAAGAATGGTACTCCCAGGTTTAATACATGCTGCCGTGCCCTTTTCATATCCCCACTGTGGTTAGAATTAAGGTTGGAATTTCATTACAGAATCCAGTTTATGGAACCTGTCCAGACAATTCAGTGAGGCATTCGTGCTGGAGTCACTGCTAAATTCTCTGTTCAAACAGAAGAAGTTTTGTGCTCTACAGCAGAGTGTGGTTTTACTGACCATCATTGGTATAAACAGCTCAGTGGAATGGAGCTTGCTTTCCTAAAGCCATTTTATAATGGCACTAATGCATTTGACATTCTTTTGTCTTGATCATTAGGATGCTTGCAAGGGATTCCGTGCTTTTTTGAGGGTTTCTCAGCTACAGGTAAAGAATGCCACTGCTTGTAGAAGGGTCCCTTCCTCACAACTAAGCCTGATTGTCCTCTCTTGGTATTTAAATTCCTAGCAGGGCTCACTTTGTCCTTGCAGGCTAAGGACTTTGCTTCCATGTGTATAGCCGAATTGGAAAGCACATATGAGTGCAGTGATCACTCAGATCTGAAATGGATTGCTACAATATGATCCAGCTTAACCTCATTCTTGCTCTCCCCTTCCTCCTGCCCTTCTGCTCAAGCCTTTCATCTTGTTTAAAGATAGTCGAACTAGTCCCTTTGTGCACTTCGATGGTCACTTTTAGCTAAATCAATGTCAATGTCAAAACTCCCTTTGTGCAACCAGCTCCATTAGGCCATGAAGTACATAGCCTGTTCATGCACATCAACCTCCCAGCAGCATGTGTAATACACTGGCTGTGTGATCATGTCTTCCTCTTGCTAATGGCACACGCACAGGAGAAAAGCCTGCTACCTACTTACACTTACTGTAATAGAGTCACTCCTTATGCTCATGTAGTAAGAGATGATGCTTTGAGGGTCTGATTCAAAGCCCTCTGAAGACTTTGGAAAGACTCTATTGTCTCCAGTGGACTTTGGCTTAGGCCCAGGGTGCTGAAGGTTGTGGATTTTATTCTGGTGATAGCTATGGTGTCCGTAAGTATATGACCATGATGTCATCATAGACCCGCGCAACCTAGATGGGACTTGAACTCCTATGGGGTAGCACACTAGCTAAGTGTTGGTGGTCATGTCTCCTCTGGGACCTGACCTGCAAAAAGGCTATATACCTATTAGTTACAGTGCAGAATTATTCCTTTCATTCAAGTAGTAGGTCCTTATGCTTCTAGTCCTGGGGGGGGGGGGTCACAGATTTAATTTTGGCTGATGACCAGGTTGTCTGTATGTACGCAGCCAGGGATTAATTGCACATGGATATGGTAC
Organism: Mauremys mutica; assembly: GCF_020497125.1. Lineage (NCBI taxonomy): Eukaryota > Metazoa > Chordata > Testudines > Geoemydidae > Mauremys > Mauremys mutica. The sequence goes on along the minus strand of NC_059072.1, from coordinate 159,330,445 downwards.
CAGGCCTCTCTTCCTTTGTCCCTCTTTTTCCATCTCATGTCCTCTCCAATTTCCTAGCAGATTTTCAATACAATTTCCCCAATTCTCTCATGTTTGTAGCCCTCAGAAGAAAATGAGCATGTCTGGATTGAGTCTAAGGAATGCCTGTGAGAACTGAGAACAGCAGAACTGGGAAGAGGATGTAACAGAATCCCAAAGAGAGAGGGTAACCTCAGATAGAGCCATCTGAGTTGCTGGCTGCAGCTTTCCGCTGTGAAGTATGCAACAGATCCCAGGGGGAGAGGAAAGCTTCTGACAGCGCCAACCAAATTCCTGGCTGCAACTTCATTCTCTGGAACAGGAAACCAAATCCCTGGGAGAGAGAAGAGTTTGGAAAGACTCTGCATAATATTGAGATGAAGCATTTATCTCCAGGAAAACACACCTTGGGATTTATCTTTTTCTGCTTGGTAACAAAGAAAGTCAAGTATGAACTGCTATGGCTTGGGCCACTGAAGCCAATCCAAAAGGGTAATGACAATGGCTTTTGTGTCCCTATACAGTCATTATGGGTCTGTTGGCTGCCCCATGATGAACTGAAATCCTTGCTAGTGTATGATATAAATATTCAAGTGGCTTAGCTTGTTCAAATGAACCTCCTGCTGCCTTCTTCATTCATGAGGCAGAATCAGCACATCTGGCATTTTAAAGAAAGATTTAAAATGGGCACACTATTAACATTTGAAAACTGGCTCCTGCACATGAACACAGAAAGTTTATTATCAAAGCATTTTAATTGCACAAGTGTGTATACAGTACTAGCTTTATTTAATCCTTAGACTTTTCTACATCACTCATCACTGTAGGACTGGAAAACCTTGTAAATGTTAATTAATTAATCCACCAAAACACACTAATGAAGTGGTCTGGTTTAATTTTTATCTACATTTTACAGATGGAGAACTGAGGCACAGAGAGATTAAGTGACTTGCCCAAGGTCACACAGGAAGCATGTGGCAGAACTTCATAGTCCTGTACCTTAACAGATTGTCCATCTTCTAGAGATAAGCATTGGACCAAACCAAAAACCCCAGGTCCAACCACCCCAAATTTCTGGAAAATTCATATCTCGGGGCAAACTTCACCTAACTGGCTGAAATAAAAAAATGATTCCAAGCACTCCTGTTCTCATGGGAAGTTCAGCTCTGGATCCAAATTGTGTTGTGATGCACAGAGAGGCCCACATGGTTGCAACCGAGATTTAGTGCTTTATTAGTGACAACCCAAATGAGAAAACAGACTCAGCACTTCTTTTGGATGTAATGAGATTTTCATTAACAACTCTGCATGTGCCTTCCAGAGCATGGATTTCACAACAACATGTCCCCTATCTTCAAGGGATTCAGTGGCTTATGCCAAATGTGTCTAAAAGATTACTTAACACTTCAGGATGAAGACAATCGTTGACAACTCTGCTCCTTGGGCACAAGGGAATTTTCTACCACTAAGGTAAAGCTTGCTAGTGTGGGGGACAGAGCTTTCTCAGGGGCCAGTCCCAGACTGTGGAATGAATTTTCCCAGGAGCTAAGGACCATCACAAACCTTCTTCACCTTCTGCTCCAAGTGTAAAGTGCATTTCTGCAACCACTCTTCTCTAACAAACCTGCAGCCTGTACATACATATTTTGTATATGTATAATATTTTATTTAAAAATCCAAACCCTATCAAACCAAAACACTAAACTTCACACACAATTGTCTCCCGGGGAGAGGATGAAACAACAAACCATACATGACAGATGTTAGTCAGATTACTTAATAGTCTACAGGGATGAGGGCAGTATGAGAACCTGAATAGAATAGATTCTTGATGAGGTACAATGAAAAGAACATAAGAACAGCTGTACTGGGTCAGACCAAAGGCCCATCTAGCCCAGTATCTGTCTACCGACAGTGGCCAATGCCAGGTGCCCCAGAGGGAGTGAACCTAACAGGTAATGATCAAGTGATCTCTCTCCTGCCATCCATCTCCACCCTCTGACGAACAGAGGCTAGGGACACCATTCCTTACCCATCCTGGCTAATAGCCATTAATGGACTTAACTGGATAAATTCATGGAGGTTCTCTTTTAAACGCTGTTATAGTCCTAGCCTTCACAACCTCCTCAGGCAAGGAGTTCCACATGTTGACTGTGCGCTGTGTGAAGAAGAACTTCCTTTTATTTGTTTTAAATCTGCTGCCCATTAATTTCATTTGGTGACCCCTAGTTCTTGTATTATGGGAATAAGTAAATAACTTTTCCTTATCTACTTTCTCCACAACACTCATGATTTTATACCTCTATCATATCCTCCCCCTTAGTCTCCTCTTTTCCAAGCTGAGAAGTCCTAGCCTCTTTAATCTTTCCTCATATGGGACCCGTTCCAAACCCCTAATCATTTTAGCTGCCCTTCTCTGAACCTTTTCTAGTACAGAATGATTGCTATGCATTTCAGAACCAGTATCTATCCTGGACAATTCATTCCCGGTGCAAAACAAGTCAAAAACAATCTTCTATCCCCAGACGCTTTTCATACCACATAGTATACAACTGTATTATCCACAGGATCACCCACCACCTTTTATTATTAAACATAAGGTGCATTTTTCTCCCACGCCTTCAACAGCACATCCAATCTCTTTGTTAGAACTGAAACAAACCCCAGACATGAAGGACATGCAGGGTACATTTCTGCTTGGAAGGAGTTATCATTGCTGAAAAGCCACAAGGGTTTCTTTGACCCTGTGAAGGGGTGTACATACCCCACACTAGCCAAGACAGGGTTAAACCCACATTATGGACAGCGGAAGTCCTGCCCGCTAGGCCAGACTGGGTATGCTCTGATGCTGCAGCAGTATAAAGGGAGGAAGCCCAGCTCATTTTGTGCTGGAGGGGAAGGATCTGTGCTGGAAGTGCCCACTGCCACACTAGAGACAATGGTAGGAAGTGACCCAGGGAGGGTGATTGAGTCGTATATCCTACCCAGGTAAGCTCAATGTGTTTTGATGAGACTCCCTGCTGAGCTAGTGACTGGACCGCTCTGCCACTACCAGGGCCCTGGGTTGGAGCCTGGTGAAGTTGGGTGGGCCTGGACCACCCTACCTGGGCTGCTAGCTACCCTTGTTGGTGGACCCTTGGGTGCTGCCTGCACCAAAGGGCTGTGCTATTGACTATGGCCAGGAGGTCACTCTGCCCTGCACCAGAGGGTGGTGCTATTGACTCTGGCTAGGAGGCCATGCTGTCTTGTATCAAGGCCTGCACTATTAATTCTAGCTGCTAGGCCATGCTGCCCTGGGCAGTGGGGCTATTAACTTTATGCTGGTCCTTAGACCCCATGGTGGTGAGGTCAGAGATGGACAAGTGGACTTAATGACAGTGTCTGTGTATCCCTGGCACCCCTCTTTTGGGCTGAGGTGTGCATACACAGCCACAGTCCCCTTTTTCCTTCTGCTCCCTGAGTCCACCCTTCCTGGCCATAGCCTCAATGGCAGAGCAGGGTCAGTGTTTCTTCCCAACACAGCATGTGATTTTGTAGGAGTATCATTTTGCTGATTTTTGGAAAGGAGACTTACAGAAAAGGGATTTAGAGGCGATACAGCTTGATGGTCTTTGCAGGCCTTCTAAAGAGCCCTAGGATGCAGTGAAAAAATGAAAATCCCAGGGACCTTCTCTGACTCCTTCCCAATTACAACTGATCCTTTCTCTGCACCCCTCTCCTCACTTTGGATAGCATATCATGGCTATCTAGAGAGACAAATGCATTATGTATGGGAGGGCTAGGAGATCAGAGCAATGCTGAACATTGTTGCCTGGAGAATCAGGACCTCCCGTTTCCAGAAGAGAGTATACTGGCATATTGGTCTGAGGAAGCCCAGGAAGGAATTAACATGGAAAGTGAGGCCCTCTCTTAACACAAAGGGTGTGGCGTCTTCAGGAATGGTGTATTTGAGCAGATCATTAAAGCTGGGAGAACAGTGAAGGCAAAGTATCCACACACACTCCTTTGAGTTTTTAAATGAGTTCTCTTTGGTTCTGGGTTCCTTTTGTGTTCACTTTCCACGAATGTTGGCAGAGACTACCTTACCTGCCAATAGTGGGGCGGGCAGAGTGAGGGCACCCGGCTTCAGCAGTGTTACTGAGCATGCTCAGTACAAGCAAGCGTCAAATCTGGGGGACACGTGACCCTGCATGCTTCCCCCACCATGTATTGCCTCTGAATGTTGGCATAATCATGTCTTACTGGCATGAACGTTTGTATGACCAAGTGAATTTCAAAGTCAAATGCTTGACTCTTTGTGGAAGTCATGCCTGCTTATTCATCCATTCAGGGAATAGAAGCAACACAATATGATTCATCTGAACAATCAAATAAGCAACAGCTTGAATAGTGCATAGTGAGTGTTCATAGAGGACTGTTCATGATCAATACATAGTTAAAAAATACTGACCACCCCCCCGAAAAAAAATTGGAACAAATACATTGTAGAAATTGCAATCTACTTACAGCTATTCTGGGGGCAGTAAGAGGGACTGGATTTGTTTGTCTAAATTATACATGATAGGTTATTTGCTCAGCTGTGTGGATGAATCATGGTAAAGGAAAGGCCAAAACAGAATGAGCACAGACACTGAATTATCCCTTCACTCAGTAGTGGATAGTCTCCAGAGATCAGGGATGGTCTCCCTAGGACAGAGCACTGTGTGGTGTGGAAGGGAGCTGTGGTTTTGGATGAAGAGAAATTGGTTATATCACACTCATATAGCATTACACAGGGAAAGAGCATGGAGAAGTCTAGAGGTAAATGAGCATCTGGGAGGGGTTCACTCACCATCAGGGTGGCTCCTCCTGGCTGCTCTGGGAATTAGATCCATCCAGGTCTGATGCCTGCCTGCCTTCCTTCACTGGCTCTCACCATGGCCCCTCAGACTGCAGGTGCTGCTTCTTTGTGGCTCGGCCCTCCAGCCAGGTCTCTATCTGTGTTTCCCTTTCAGGGTAGCAGTCTCTCCAGATCAACTGCCCGGCTGCCTTTCCAGGCCATCCTCTAATCTAAGTCTAGGCCATTTTGGTGGGCTGGGAAACTTGGACCCACCCACTATTCTGGGTTCCAGCAGAGAGACCCTCTATCCAGCAACCACAGTCTGCTTCCTGTTAGACCCTGTTGCTATTTCCCTGTGCTCTTTCCTACTTCCCTTCTCTTTCTCAGTGTTGTGGCCCAACCACAGGGTCCAACTCAAGCTCCCAACTCCCAGGGAGTAACTGTTGCTTACAGCCCCTTCTGCTCCCAGCTTTGCACTAGCCCAGCCGAGCTTCATCTTCCATTAGTGCTTGTCTAGCCAACCTAATTCTCCCTCAGGTGCAACCTACTAGATTAATTAGCCCCTTTCAAGCTCCCTTATCCCCTTCAGGTTAGGTGTGGCGTGAACACACCAATCAGCATTTACATAGCTTGTGACATGTTCAAACCCCTTGGGATCAGCCCCACTGACAGGTGAGGCGACCTGCCCAATGCCACAGGCTGAGAGAAGCAGAGCAGAGATTAGAAATTAGTATTTCCTGATTTCCCATAGACTGCTTGTTCCTCCAGACCAAGGAGGCTGAATTACTATCTAACATCAGAAGAGGGTGGCTAACCATGGTGCTTGTTGGGATCCCCTGAGAGTAGAGAAATCTGAGCATGCAAAGTGAATCTGCCTCTTGCACCACTACTGGAGTATCAGACCTTACTTTGGTGGAGCAGCATCAGAGTAAACACGCCGGTCCTGTTTTTCCCTCCTAATATATGGAGATATACCTATCTCATAGAGCTGGAAGGGACCCTGAAAAGTCATCGAGTCCAGCCCCCTGCCTTCACTAGCAGGACCAAGTACTGATTTTGCCCCAGATCCCTAAGTGGCCCCCTCAATGATTCAACTCACAACCCTGGGTTTAGCAGGCCAATGCTCAAACCACTAAGCTATCCCTCCTCCTCCTGCATCTGGCAGATGTTTGTGCCTCTTCACACTCAGCAGTGAGACGAAAGGGTAAACTCAGATTAGCTTTCACAGTGTTTTGTTGCAAAACTACTGTGTAAAAAATGATTTTAAGTGACCTAGATGATGTCTTTTCATATCATTGTTTAGCAATATCTGCCTTTGTAGATAATGTAGCTGTTAGTACTGTTGGATCCCTTAGGACAAACTCCAGTTGTAACACATTTTCTCTGCACCAAAGCCTACATAAATGTTAAATGAAGCCACTTTAAACAAATATAGGTAACAGAGGGGGAATAAGCCTGTTAACAGAATCAGCTTTGCAGTTACTAAGTCATAATATTTTATTTATTTATTATCTCATAATAGCTATAACAAAAGTAACTACATACAATAAAGTAATATTAACAGATGCAGATGTCAAAATGACTCACAATGTTCAACCCTTTATGAAAACTCCTCTGACTCAGAACATTCAATCCAGCAAAACACATAGCCCCCAAAATGTTCAGCTGAAAGCCTGGCTGGGCAAGACAGCGTCACTGCATGATCTATAGCGCCACAAACCCAAGCTCCAAAAGATCAATCTGGCAAGCTGAGGCCATATCTACACCACAGGAGCTAGAATGGCACAGCTGTGGCACTGCAGCTACTCCACTGTAGTGCCACGGTGTAGACACTTCCTATAGCGATGAAAGGGGTTTTTTCCATTACTGTAGGAACTCCACCTCCCGAGCAAAAGTACCTAGATTGACAGAAGCATTCTTCTGTTGACCTCACTGAGTCTACACTGGGGGCTAGGTTGGCATAGATACTGCACTCCGGGTTGTGAATTTTTCACATCCCTGAGCACTGTAACTATGCTGACCTGGCTTTTAAGTATAGACCATACCTAAGCCTTGGGTTCTGACAGCTGAGATGCCCTATGTTACAGACCTCCAGTCATATGGCGAGATGAGGGAAATAAATTATGTTTTTTAGATAACTGGTTCTCAGACTGTGGTCCATGGAGTAGTGGTCATCTGCAGATCCTTTCCTGGTGCTCCATGGAATGAAAGATTATGAGAGCAACAGGAGATGGGGTTATGAAAGAGAAGATGGGAACATGAGAGAGTATCTGTTTTACAAAGTGGTTCTCAGAATAAGAAAGGAGTGTAGAGCTTTAAGGGTGTCTCCATCATAGCACCTTGAATTACATGAAGAATTGAGTTGATGGCCAAGGCAGATAAGGAATAAAGGTGTTGTGTACTCAAAGACCATGCTTACTAAGAGGGTGGGCAGCCAGGGAAGCCCCTAAGGGGAAGCCCCAAGGACAGCGCATGACAATCCTCCAGTCTGGAGATGACAAAGATATAGATTATCTTGGCAATACTCCCATCTGGGTGGGGGAGGTAGTGATCTCTTGGTTGGACACAGATGGATAGAAGCTGTCAGTGTCTTCTGGGCATCCAGAAGCAGCAAAGGGATGCTAGAGGACCCAAGACTATAATCCAAAACAGCAGGTACAATTCCCTCTCCATTCCTCAACCCACCAGGATCATGTCCATCTTATCCAAGTTCAGCCTCAGCCATTTTTTCTAACATCCAAGTCCTGCCCAAGACAGCAGGAAAACAGCAGGGTCTGAGTTCAATGAAACGAGGTGTTGAGTAACCCTTCTCCTACACCACCACCACCACCCTTCATTTCCCTTACTTCAACGACATGGCATGACAATAGCACAATGCAGATGCAACTGGGGGATATTGCCAACATAGTGCATAGGAAAATGCCCTATCCTCAGCTCTCTGATACTTCAGCTTTGGTTTAGTTTTAAATATAATGAATATTTATACTGTAGCCGATGTCATTTAGACTAGTCCAAAGCATCACAGAAAATGCAGCACTGCCTCATAATAAGAAGATTGGCACCATGTCTAGCAGTGCTTTACAATTTCATTTTGAAGCCTGCAGCCAGGCTGTGATTTTTGTCAAATATCCTAAGCAAGCTGAGGTCTGGATGGGGGACTTTACTTGGAGCTAGGCACTTCCAAAGAAACTCGGTGCTCTGCAGAAAGTCTTGTGGCTGACTCAGTAGGTGGTACGCTCCTTCAGAGTCAGCATGGAATCCTGGCTGGAGCTCTGAGCTGATGGAGGTGCCTTTTTTTCAAATGAGATACATAACCCCACTCGTGGCCATTAAAGACACTCTGGCAGCTTTCCCAAAAGGGAGGCTGGTTTTGAGGCTAAAGCACAAAGTTGGGAAATTTGAGATTAATTCCTGGCTCTGCCACTATCTTGCTGAGACCTCAAACTTCTTCTTTAATCTCTCTGCCTCGTTTTTCCTCATCAGTAAAATAGGGTTAACAATATCATCTCTCTCTTAAGTGACAATTGGAGGACTAACTAATGATTGTGAAAGTGCTTTGAGATTGGAAAGTAGAAGGGACTAGAAAAGGGCAAAAGAAGAAAGAAAGTGTTTGCCAAAGTCCACTGCAGGTCTCCACACTCCTCCTGGACTTTCAGCTAGCACTGCTATTCTTCACTTGTGTGGTGTTGCTGGTCCTGGCAAATATACCATAAATCTCACCCCAGGTGCATGAAGAGATCTGTGGAGTATTTTGAGGTTGTGTCCTTCTGTTTGGTGCTCGGGGAACAGAAGTGGTTATTCATGTTTAGAGTCTCCTTTCTCTTGGTTTAATGCCAGAAGTTGTCTGTTCACCTTGTTAGAATGTTGGGGAGTTAGCTGGTCCTTTTGTGTAACTTGCTGCTTCAATATTTCATTATTTTCAACAATGGGAAAGAGTTCTCATTTGTCCTCTTTGGGGGATTTCCAAGCACAGCTGGAGGTGCCCAGAAGGGAGGAAAGAGAAACACTGTTGAGATATTCATGGTGTCCAAAATAGAAAGCAATTTATATGGACAATTAAAAGGAGCCACCTGGGACCTTGGTGATTGATAAGTGGGATTCTGTAACCAGGCAATTTCTGGGACTTAAAAAAAATTCATCTGAGGTGATTTAAAAAAAAAAAAACAATTTGCCATTTCATTCACCAGGGCATTAGACCCCTGGTTCATCACCAGACTTTGAGTTGGAAGAGAGGAGCAGAGTCACCAGGGGACAGGTTTAAAACCCTCTAAAAGTCTATGTGATCTGGACCCTCCTCCTCCAATCCCCCATGTCCTTGCCCCTCCTCCCTGTCTCTGAGTTTATGTTCCCCTGACTCCTCTGCTATGTTTCTGCTTCTGACTCATGCTATTACAAAGGATTAGGCCAGTTAAAAGGACAGAACTGTGATGATGCAGAGTTATCTGTTTGTCAGGTTTGTTTTTATCATCGTTTTAGCTCCTTTGGCATTGCCTGGGCCAAGGGCACTGGTCTTTTCCGTTGACCCAATATTTTTCTGCTGGACCCTCAGATAGGGAGTTATGGCTCAGGATTTAAACCAGTCTGCTGCAGAACAACCTGAAGAAATATTTCAGCTGCTTAGAAGAGCCTCTTAAGGCCCACAGTGTTGGGACTACAGTGTTGGTCAGGCAGACCTTCTGTAAGCAGGTCTGTATTACACCACAACTAGAAAATTTACAAGCACCTGGGACCCTGCTTACATTTTGTTGGCATCATTGGCACCAATGGGGGAAGATTTATCAGACAAAAAGGTGGGTTTGGGAACACGTAGTCCATGGCCATCATAAGGACTTGGCAGGTCTAAGGCCCCCAGCTCCACTAACTTGGAAGGTAACAGAGTAAAAGTGATGCAGGGCTACTGCTACTCAGGGCTTCTTGGCACCAGCTCAGCTAGCAGGAGTTTGTGTGTCCTTTCTGTCCCATGGTTACTCTCAGATAGGAGGAACTACACTTTATTGTCATCTGAGAGCTGCTAAAGCAGATGAGAAGGTGTAAGGAACCCTGTGGTAGCGTCGTAGCATTCCTCCACTCCACACAGACACAAGTGAGTCTGTTCAGGCAGATCCCAAACTTACAGGGGAAAGGAAAAAGACAGGGATCTCTTTCTACTGATCCCAGGGTGGTGGGGAGTAGCAAGAAATTCTTCACCTAATTGGGGGCCTGATTCTAATAGGAGTGATTAAAGGAAGTATTGTTATGTCTTGAAGCATCCCCTCCAGATGCTTGATCCTGATTTTTGGCACAAGCAAGGAAGAACCTATTTCCAGAGAATCAGTTGCAGATTTATATTAGACCAGTACATGCTGGGGCAGGTCACAAGGAGTTAAATTGGTGCTGTGTGGATATGCACTCAGTGCAGACAGGTTCTGTAAATCTCATTCTTGTGTACTTTGATGTAAGGTGCTCCCAGTAATCAGGTACACAAGAGGGGAAAAGGAGAATTGAAATTAAAAGAGGAGAGAGAGTGATGGGGCAAGAGAAAAGAGGAAGGGGAAAAGGAACAGATTGCAAGGAATGGAGGGAGAGATTTAGAGAGAAGAGGGACAGCAAGACAGGCAGACATTTTTAAAAGGGCCACACCAGACCCATTCTTTTTAGATGACAAATCTGAGGAACTGTCCCACATTGAGGTGTCAGTACAGGAGGTTTTGGAACAAATTGATAAATAAAACAGTAATAAGTCACCAGGATCAGATGGATTTACCCCAGAGTTCTGAAGAAACTCAAATATGAAATTGCAGAACTACTAACTGTGGTATGTGACCTATTGCTTAAATCAGGCTTTCTACCAGATAACTGGAGGGTAGCTAATGTAATGCCAACTTTTAAAAAAATGTTTCAGAGGCAATCCTAGAAATTACAGGCCAGCAAGCCTAACTTCAGTACCAGGCAAATTGATTGAAACTATAATAACGAACAGAATTATACACATAATTGAACATGATTTGTTGGAGAAGAGTCAACGTGGCTTTTAGAAAGGGAAATCATGCCTCACTAATCGACTAGAATTCTTTGAGAGAGTCAACAAGCATGTGGACAAGGATGATACAGTAGATACACTTGGATTTTCAGAAAGCCTTTAACAAGGTACCATTCCAACGGCTCTTAAGCAGAGTAAGCTGTCATGGGATAAGAGGGAAGGTCCTCTCATGAATCAGTAACTGGTTAAAAGATAGGAAAAAAAAGGTAGGAATAAATGGTCAGTTCTCACAATGGAGAGAGGTCAACATTGGGCAACCCAAGGATCTGAACTGGGACCTGTGCTATTCAGATCATTTATGAATGTGTTGGAAAAGTGAGGTGGCAAAATCTGCAGAAGATATAAAATTACCCAAGATAGTTATGTCCAAAGCTGACAGTGAAGAGTCTCAAAGGGATCTCACTAAACTGGATGCCTGGGCAACAAAATGGCAGATGAAATTCAATGTTGATAAATGCAAAGTAATGCTCATGGGAAAACATAATCCTAACTATATAAATACAAAATGATGGGGTCTAAATTAGCTGTTACTACGCAAGAAGGAGATCTTGGAGTCATTGTGGATAGTTCTTTGAAAACATCTGCTCAATGTGCAGCAGTCAACAAAGCTAACAGAATGTTAGGAACCATTAGGAAAAGGATAGAAAAGTAGACAGCAAATATGATAATGCCACTATATAAATCCATAATACACCTACGCCTAGAATGCGGTATGCAGGTCTGGTTGCCCCATCTCAAAAAATATATATTAGAATTGGAAAAAATATAGTGAAGGGCAACAAAAATAATTAGGGGTTTGGAAGAACTTCCATATAAGAAGAAATTAAAAAGACTGGGACGGTTCAGCTTGGAAACGAGAAGACTAAGGGGGATATGGTAGTGGTCTATAAAATCATGACTGGTGTGGAGAAAGTGAATAAGGAAGTATTATTTACCCCTTCACATAACACAAGAACCAGGCATCACCCAATGAAATCAATAGGCATCAGGTTTAAAACAAACATAGGGAAGTACTTTTTCACATAACGCACAACCTGTGGAACTCGTTGCTAGAGGTGTTGTGAAGGCCAAAAGAATAACTGGATTCAAAGAACAGTATAAGTTCATGAAGGACAGGTCCATCAGTGGCTATTAGCCAGGATGGTCTGGGACACAACCCCATGTTCTGGCAGTCAGAGGTTTAGAGACACCCAGAACTGAGGACTGAACAACAGGGGATGGATCACTCAATAATTACCCTGTTCTGTTCATTCCCTCTGAAGTATCTGGCACTAGACGCTGTTGGAAGACATGATACTGGGCTAGATTAGACCTTTGACCCGGAATGGCCATTCTTATGTTCTTATGACTTTATTAATAATAAAATACTGCCACCATGTACACTCAAATCCTCCCTTTCAACTTCTGAGTGCATTTAATGTAAAGATCTCAAAGTATTTGATCAATATTTATTAATGAAACCCCATCATACCCCATAAAGTCTGTGTATGTACTTTATATGCATTATAGAAGGAGAAGCAGTGACTCTTCTACTAATTTGTCTAACCCTTTCCATTGGAAAATGTTCTTGTGACCTTTTTTCAAGAGCTTTGACACCTGCAGGACATGAAAATTGTTTGGGGAGACAACCCTAGGGTCAGGGGAGGGCTTTTTGCTAGGTCATTTAATTCTGGTCAGATTTGGCTAGTATAAGCTGATGAAAATCACCATATCTCATCTGTAGTTTGCAAAGTGCAGCTTGTTTCTGGCAGCATGAATATGATGTGAACTTGCATAGAAACATTTCCATGGTATCTGCACTGAGTAACACCACAAGACAGATGTATAAACCTATCTGATAGAATAAAAGCCAAGGATTCTGCCTCTCTCACACACAAATACACAGGGGGTTTATCCTACTATTCATGCAAGCATAACATTGTAAAGTTCCTTTCTATTTTATTGTCAGTGTTTATCATAAAGCATCCTGTACCTGTTATCTGGTTATAGAGGAATCCTTGATATATTATTTCAGAGTAAGCACTGAGAGTGAGTTAAATTACATTAACCTTTAAAGCCGGCATTATTGGGTAACATCAGGAGAGTGTATTACTGTACAATTTCCTCCCCTATTCTTATCCCAGCAGTGCACTTGGTGTATTTTTACTAATAATGCAAACCCTGAATTAGAGTCTTTGAGCTCTCCACAAGGATATTCTGTTCTCTTCCAGTTGAGTGCTCCTTAAGATGTAGGACTATCTTTCCCTCACCAAGTATAGAGACATGCTGAGTGGAAAGGGGCAGGTTCACATGGCTGAAGCAATGTATGCTGGCCCTTGAGCTAGTGCTGAGACAATCAGCAATGGATTGGATAGATGGACTGGTATGTGCTCTATGTCCATGCTTGTCTGTTTTGTAAGGAGGAGGCTTCAGGGCCATACTGATTTGTTAAGGGTGATGACATTTACAGCCCATCTTTAGGGCTAGCATTAGCCGTTGGGGGCTAGTGAAAGGCCAGCACGTGCTACATAGTAAGTGAGGGACATGAGCTCACTTCTGTTACTAGAAAGAGTGTCAGCAGTTTTCGTGACTTGGAAGATCTGCAGTTCTTAGATATAGGGACTTAAGTATAAGGGCCAAACTCTGCTCTCAGTCACTCGGGTGTCAATCTAGAATAACTCCATTGACCTCAGTGGAGTTATTCCAGATTTACAATGGCAATCGAATGGTGGCTTTCTATGAGTGGAGACTTTTGTTAGCATTACTCCAGATTTATACTGGTCTAAGTGAGAGCAGAATTTGGCCAGTGATTCATTGTAAAAAAAACAAGCAAAATAAACAAGCCAAAATAACCCCAACAACCCTGCATTAAAGAATGTTATTGCGGTCAGAAAACTAGGTCTGTGAACACAATGCAACCCTTCTTTCAGGTGTTTCAGGGAATGTCTACACTGCACCTGGAAGTGAACCTCCCAGCCCAGCTAGATGGACTTGTGTGACGAGCGCACTGAAGATAGCAGTGTGATGTTGCAGCACCAGTGGAGGCTTAGTTCTGGTAGGATGGGTCTGAGCTCTGGTGGCTAGTCCAAGCCTCTGCTGGTGCTGCAACATCCATGCTGATAAAAATAGAGCACTACCTCAAGCCCCACTACTGTCAGTCTGTCTCCCTGGTCTGAGAGGCTTGCTCCCAGCTGCAGTGTAGACATACGCTAAAAGGGGCTGGCACAAGAGGTTGAGGTGATACCATATCATGCCTTTCACCACACCTTCATAAGGAAATACCCTAAACACACATTTGGCTCAAGACCCTGCCTGGAGCACCTTGCTTACAAGCTCTGTGCTCTAAGGACCTAATCCATAGCTCATTACAGCCAATGTAAAGAATCCTGAGGGCTCACTGGATTCACAAAAGCCAGAATTTTCAAAAGAAATAAGCAGCACCCACAAGTGGGGACAGATTTTCAACAGCGCTCAGCTTCCATTTTGGCACCAGAGGTGAGAGTCCAGAATTCTTCAAAAACTGATGGTGAGGTATTTTGAAAATCGGTCCCCTTGAAAATAAAGAGCCTGGCTTACCAGACAGGTGACTCCTTCCTCAGCAAGTGACAGGCACAGCATTATATGTGGTTTTATAGTGATATCAAAGCCTGGAGAACAGAATAGAACTCTGTAATATCTGAAGACCTAGATATGAAACATGCCTTAGGTGTGCTGAAGAGGTGTGTGGGGCTCAAACACCATAATGATGAGCACACTACAAGAACCTAAGCAGAAGAGACCAGGTTTTGTAATGAAGGGTTATGGAACTAAAGGCGCATGTTAATAAAGAGCGGCTGCCTCTTCTTGCCAAAAGCTAGCATTAATTGTGTAAATTAATACTGTAATTAACATGAGAGGGAAAATAAATAGGTTTAAAAAAATCAATGAATATTCTGAACAAGCCAAATCCTGAGCCTCGTTGCTCAGTTTTTACACAGCCCTTAATCAGGCAAAGTTCCCAGTAACGTCAGTGAGAATTATGTCTGAGTAATACCCGAGTAAGAACCCCCAGGATTTGTGCTTTTTGTTTCAGTGAAAGTTCCACTTGAATAAATAAAGACTGTGAGCAGGATAGGACCTTAAAGTCACAGCCTTGTGTTGGGTGGGGTGAAAGACACCATGCCTCAATAGTAGGAAGGCGTTGTAGCCCAGGGATACATAGGGCCTCCTGAAATTTCCAATGGAAGCACAGATGCTGTTCCACTCTTTAATGGGCTCTCCTCTATAGCTGATCGGTGGTGCTTATCAGTGGAAAGTGGGAAGCATGGCATGGCTCTGGCTCCTCCTCTCCTCTTCGGAGTGGCTGTACGAACCTTGTACGAACCAGATCTCACTCTCTATAGATATATGGAAAATAAAAATTATAGTAATGGGCAGAAATATTGTTGATTTTTCTTAATGATTTTTCTTAATGATAAATGAAATGGAAATTTCTATCTGGGTGATGGATACAGTAAGTCAGAATTCTTCTTGTTATAGTAGCTGATGCCTCTTTATATCCCCATCTCGTAAAAGTGTCAGGGATATTTAAAAAAGAAATATGCCAAAATTAAAACGGAGTAGAAAAAGTCATTTCACATATTTAATGGCATAATGAAGTCTTTTAAATGTAATTTTCTTTACTCTTCTGATTTCGCATTCACAAAGAGGATCTCCTCTTCCATCTTTATTAGCCGGTGTATTTGTCATCATTACAGGTCAAGTATTTTCATAAGCAGTTGATGAATATTAACCGTTCAACATTAAACAGTAAATAGTTTGCTCTCACTGTAATGACTATTGTGTATGGAAATATTACTCTGAGTAAGTAGCTTGTAGTTACACCTCCCCCACCCACATTGCTTTGTGCAAGGGACCAGTTCAGGGGTGGGGAGATGGAATTCTCCCCGAGCCCTGTGATAGTACATCAGAGGCTTGAGAGACTGTATGCTTCATAGTTCTACAGCCCTGGGTCAATAGTGGTGACCTGTGGTGCCCCCTTGCATGAGGTTTACAGTTAGATGCCCTTTTATACAGGGCACAAACCCACTGGGTTCTCCTTTGCCACTTCCCCAGTCTGTCTGCATCCCCGTCCCCGTGTTCCCACAGGACCTGTCCAGACGAGGATAACAGGATGTGTTTGAAAATGCATTAGCCAATGTTTTAACTAAAAGCAGCAAAGAGTCCTGTGGCACCTTATAGACTAACAGACGTATTGGAGCATGAGCTTTCGTGGGTGAATACCCACTTCGTCAGATGCATATTTTTGAAAATAAGTTAGTTAACACTTGAGTAGACACGTGTTTAACACCTATGAAAATAAATTCACTGGTCATGGAGTCTGTGGTTGACCATGACACCCTAACACTTTTAAACCCAGTCTGTGCTAAGTGGTGTTTAAAAACATGCCAGCTAATACGTTTTAATTAATTACTTGTATTCCTAGCGTAGGCATGGCCTCTTGGAGAGAGATGCCATGGAAACAAAGGGGGCTGTGAGACATCTCTTCTTATCCCCTTTGCACCAAGGAGCCAGGGTATTTCAGTAGCATATGGGGCCTTCTGCAGCTGCAGAATCTTTCACCCAGAAAGTTCCATTCTCTCCTTCCTCGAAACACTCTCAGCCCCCTTGCACTGTATAGCCAATGTCATCTTGTCCCCAGAGCAGCAAAGCCTTGTAGCACATTTTTATAGAAAGCTGAGCAATATGCAAAAAAATGGGGTTGGGAAGAAATTCACCCGCGGCTTTTCTAATGTCCCTCTGGGCCTCCCAAAAGTGCAGAACAATATTTACAATGTTGTCAAATATTATTAGAATGGTGGTGGGTGTGGAAGGGGGGGGAAAGGTGTGGGTTTTTTTTTTCCTTCCTAGCTATAAACTGGGTCATTTTAATTAAGTCCTGTAAGCAGAGAGTTCACAGTGGAAGCCTGAACAGCTCATGGGTCCAATTCAGAAGTCCCTGGCCATGTCCTGACTGGGTAGGGTTAATAAAAGAATTGCTGTCAGATATTTAATTAGCATTTGAGGTACAGGGATTCAGCATTAGGCTCGGGTTTGTTTAGGGCTCATGTGTGCTCAGGCATCGAGGTAATTTCACATTGTACTTTTCCTGTGCCCTTTGCTGAGCTCAGCAAGCAGTTGTTAGGGAGCTGACTCAGGCTAGAGTAAAAGCTCCATCTGGAGGCAGCACAGTCCTGCATTGGCTCCCTCACTGATCCCAGCTACAGCTTGGCACGTAATCCCGATTGCCAGCAAAACTGGCCACACGGAGGTGGGGACAAGGGAAATATTTGTTGAACATTTGCTTCTGCCCACCCCCCATTCAATCAGAATGGAACATTCTAATTACCAACAGAATGCCACTCCCAACACCTCCTCTTCCTACAAGCAGAATGGAATATTCCATTCATATAGCCACAGTGGAGACAGTTTCAATAAAAAAGCTCTCTTTAGGGCTTTACAGATTTTATGTGATTTCTTCCCCCCCCCCCCCCGATCGCAGCAGCCTTTGCTGTTTGCTTTCTCAGGAAGGGTGAAAGTGTCACGTATATAGCAGGATCATAAGATGGGTCAGAATCAACCCTTTGGATCCAAACTCCCCTCATCTTTGGGGCTGGGATTTGAAATCTGGACCCAATATGAACTTTGTCGCTTAGGCTCATTTCTAGGACCAATGTTTTAATGCTATGCTAGATGCACAAAGTGGCACTGAGCCTCCGGGTTTCTGCCTGCTAGACAGTCAATAGGCCCAATTCCCTGATATGCAAAGGTTGCGGTTTACGCCACTCTGGCAGCACGGCGGGTGTGGCAGGGCCCTTGGAGGATACCCCCTGAACAGAGGACTATTCCAGTTGGCGTAAGGCTGGCATAAGGGTTTGACACTGGTCTTCTTCCCAGGCCCATCACTGGGGGCAGTGAGGCTTTCCACAGCAAGAGAGGGAGTGTGAGTAGGTCCACAGGGGGCTTAATGCTTAGTTGTCACTCCCCCATAGTTCGGACTACAGGGGTGGGAATTTGCAGCATGTACCACAGTGTTATGTTGTCTCTCTCCCAGGTGGTTGCTGCTAGCATGAACAGGTACCCAGTTTGCATTAACTTAACCTAGTCCTGTTTGAAGAGGACTAACGCAAACTAGTAACATCTGCACGGGGGAGTTACAGCACAGAACTTTGGTGCACACTATAGTTCACACCCCCTGTAGTCTGAACTCCAGTGCCCTAAATGTGTGTAATGGTGTTTAAGTGAGTTTAAAGGGATCTGCCTTCAAATAAAGGGGTCTGGTTCTCCATTGCTCTGCACCTTGTGCTGACATTTATGCCAGTGTAAAATGTGTGATGTTCTATTTTGGGAGCATTTTAGGGTATGTCTCCACCAGGGGTCGGCACCCTATGGCACATGTGCCAAAGGTGGCATGCGAGACGATTTTTGATGGTACGCTGCAGCGGGCTGAGCGGCTCAGCCCACTGCCGCTCTGGGGTTCCAACTGCTGCTCCATTGCCAGCCGAGGTCCCGGCCGCCAGCCCCACTCAGAGCCCGCTGCTGGCCTGGGGACCTCCAGGGAACCTCAGGCCGGCAGCAGGCTGAGCAGACCAATGGCTGAGACCCAGGCTGGCAGGAGCCGGTAGCCGGAACCCCAGAGTGGCGGCGGCCTGAGCCGCTCAGCCTGCTGCTGGCCTGGGGTTCCATTCACTCAGCCGGCGGCGGGCTGAGTGGGGCCAGCGGTGGGCTGAGTGGCTCAATCCGCTGCCAGTCTGGGGTGCCGGCAGCACTCAGTGGGGTGCCAGCAGCACTCAGCCTGCTGCCGGTCTGGGGTTCCAGCTGCCGGCCTCGCTCAGCCTCCTGCTGGCATGGGTGAGCAAAACTCCAGGCTGGTAGAGGGCTGAGGGGGGCTGGCGGCCGGGATCCCAGCTGGCAGGAGCTGGCAGACGGAACCCCAGACTCACAGCAGGCTGAGCGGCTCAGCCCGCTTCCGGTCTGGGGTCCCGGCCACTGGCCCCGCTCAGCCCAGACCGGCAGCGGGCTGAGCAGGGCCTGGGATCCTTGTCTGGGGTACCAGCCGCTCAGCCCGCTGGCGGTCTGGGGTTCCATTCACTCAGCTGGCAGCGGGCTGAGCAGGGCCGGTGGCTGGGACCTCAGACTGGCAGCGGGCTGAGCGGCTCAGTCTGCTTCCGGTCTGAGGTCCCGGCCACTGGCACCACTCAGCCTGCTGCCAGCCTGGGGTTCCATTCAAGGGGCTGGCAGCCGGAACCCCAGACCGGCAGCAGGGTGAGTGCTGCCAGCACCCAGACTGACAGCAGACTGAGCCGCTCAGCTCTCCGCCAGCCCCACTCAGCCTGCTGCCGGCTGAGTGAATGAAACCCCAGCCTGGCAGCGGGCTGAGCTGGGCCAGCGGATGGACCCCAGACAAGGATCCCAGGCAAGGATCACACTAAATTGATACGATCTGCATTTTAATTTTATTTTAAATGAAGCTTCTTAAATATTTTAAAAACCTTATTTACTTTAAATACAACAATAGTTTATTTATATAATGTAGACATAGCGAGAAACCTTCTACAAATGTTAAAATGTATTACTGGCACGCAAAACCTTAAATTACAGTGAACTTGGCACACCACTTCTGAAAGGTTGCTGACCCCTGGTCTACACTATACACTACTGGCAGCAGCATGTAGGGTATGTGTCGCTACATGTTGCAGTGAAAAGGAAGTTGCATCCACACTGAGGTGTGTAGCTACATGTCAGTGAAAGGCTCTGCTGGGGAGAGGCAGTTAAGAAATCTGAAATAAAAATACAAAACACTTCTGTTTCTGAGCTGCCTGATCATGCAGTTAGAGGACCCTTTGAAATGGTGTTTTAATCAAAGGAAGCATTTTCTCCAATGTTTTTTTAAAAGCTCAGCTAACACAGAAATAAACAACCACCACCTCCCATTTTGGATTTAAAACCTCAACCAGGGAAAGCAGCAAAGAGTCCTGTGGCACCTTATAGACTAACAGACGTATTGGAGCATGAGCTTTCGTGGGTGAATACCCACTTCGTCGGATGCATGTAGTGGAAATTTCCAGGGGCAGGTATATATATGCAAGCCAGAATCAGGCTAGAGATAATTAGGTTAGTTCAATCAGGGAGGATGAGGCCCTCTTCTAGCAGTTGAGGTGTGAAAACCAAGGGAGGAGAAACTGCTTTTGTAGTTGGTAAGCCATTCACAGTCTTTGTTTAATCCTGAGCTGATGGTGTCAAATTTGCAGATGAACTGAAGCTCAGCAATTTCTCTTTGAAGTCTGGTCCTGAAGTTTTTTTGCTGCAGGATGGCTACCTTTAAATCTGCTATTGTGTGTCCAGGGAGACTGAAGTGTTCTCCTACAGGTTTTTGTATATTGCCATTCCTAATATCTGATTTGTGTCCATTTATCCTTTTACATAGGGACTGTCCAGTTTGGCCGATGTACATAGCAGAGGGGCATTGCTGGCATATGATGGCATATATTACATTGGTGGACGTGCAGATGAATGAACCGATGATGGTGTGGCTGATCTGGTTGGGTCCTGTGATGGTGTCGCTGGTGTAGATATGTGGGCAGAGTTGGCATCGAGGTTTGTTGCATGGATTGGTTCCTGAGTTAGAGTTACTATGGTGCGGTGTGCAGTTACTGGTGAGAATATGCTTCAGGTTGGCAGGTTGTCTGTGGGTGAGGACTGGCCTGCCACCCAAAGCCTGTGAAAGTGAGGGGTCATTGTCCAGGATGGGTTGTAGATCCCTGATGATGTGTTGGAGGGGTTTTAGCTGGGGACTGTATGTAATGGCCAGTGGAAAGCACATGGTCTTTCTAGAGAAATGGGGGTGGTGGTTTATTGAAAACGGAGTTAAAATTACAAGAGATCATCAGGTTTATGAGTTTTAAATAACTGTGAACAAGCTTTAAATGTGATCTGAACCACCACATAGATGGGACAGATTATATGGATCTTGCCATTACAGAGAGTACAGAGTAGTTCTTCTCTGGGAAGCCAGGTCATCTGAAGCAATCTTGCCTCTGCATTGCTGACTCAGGGTATCCTGCTAAGCATATGGGGCCCCAGAATCAAGAGGAACAGGCTGGGACAATGTGGGGCCAGCAGGAGACAGTCCCAACATAGATTGTTGGGATCTGCATTAGCCCTAAGGCCAAACTGATATAAAAACCAAATTTCAAAATATTGACATTTCCCACAAACTGGAAATTCTGAGTCTTGGCCAGCGTTAGGTAGACGCATTCCTTTTCCTGCTAGGAGCAAACAGCTGCTCTATTGTGTCTGTGTCAAGATGCAACATCATGCCACCCTCTCTGATCAAACTTACACCTCCTGCAGGATGCATTTGTCCCTGGGTGACTCTGTATCCTGGGCTTGGAGGGTGCTGCACAAGCTCCTTTTCCTTAAGTGCTTGGGTGACTTACAGTGGCAGATCTAGCATGACATTGTACCTATCACTCACTTTGTGCTTGGCCTCCACCTCAAGATATCAGTGCAGTCCTCCCTTCTGCTCAGTCTCAGATACTTTTTTTTTTTAACTTCACTGCCTCTCTTTGATTCCTTTCTCTGCTTTTTTTTTCATGGAAACTTTTCAGCAGCTTGGGACTGGTTTACTCCAGGCCCCTGTTTATTCCGGGAATGACATATAGTGGTGGCACATAGTCTGTTTCTTGCCTGGCCAATTTGTTACTGGCTGTTTTGAAATCCTATAAGTACAGAATGACGGTGATGGAAAGGTGTGCTGTGCTGTGGCTGTTTTGTGTGCTGATCATGACTCAGCTGCAGATTAACTATCCCTTTTATAAACTGACTTGTACTTTGTACACCTTTCGGTTGAGCAGGTATGTTTAATAAAATTTTGGGTGAACTTGGGGCTGGTGATGCCTTAGTGACTCAGGTGTAATGTTTGCATAGATTAGATTTATCTGTATTTATTCCTGTCAGTGTGTATCGTGTCATGCATAATAACCAATAGTTTATAACACTTTAAAATGTTTTATAGTGAATAAAGATTTGTTCACGTCTCTTTTGTCAGAATAAGCCATTCCCCATCTCTCTTTTGAGCTCTTTCTCTCTCATCAGTGAAGGCTGTTCCCCCAAATCTGTCTCTTCCTGTCTCATCATAGATTCCAAGGCCAAAAAGGACCATTGTGATCATCTTTTCTGACCTCCTGTCAAACACAGACCATAGAACTTGGGGGAGGGATAGCTCAGTGGTTTGAGCATTGGCCTGCTAAACCCAGGGTTGTGAGTTCAATCCTTGAGGGGGCCACTTAGGGATCTGGGGCAAAAATTGGTCCTGCTAGTGAAGGCAGGGGGCTGGACTTGATGACCTTTCAAGGTCCCTTCCAGTTCTAGGAGATTGGCATATCTCCAATTATTACCTAATTTCCCCAAAATAATTCCTACAGCTGATCTCTTAGAAAAAAACATCCAATCTTGATATAAAATTTGTCAGTGATGGAGAATCCAATATGACCCTTTGCAAATTGTTCCAGTGGTTAATTACCCTCACTGTTAAAAATGTATGCCATGTTTCCAGTCTGAATTTTTCTAACTTCGAATTCCAGCCATTGGATCTTGTTATACCTGTCTCTACTAGACTGAAGAGCCTATTATTAAATATTTGTTCCCTATATAGATACTTATAGACTGTAATCAAGTAACCTCTTAATCTTCCCTTTCTTAGGCTAAATAGATTGAGTTCTTTGAGTCTATCACTATAAAGCCATGTTTTCTAATCCTTTAATCATTCTTGTGGTTCTTCTCTGAGCCCTCTCCAATTTATCAACATCTTTCTTGAATTGTGGGCACCAGAACTGGACACAGTATTCTGGCAGTTGTGGCACCAGACCAAATACAGAGGAGGTAAAATAACCTTTCTACTCCTACTCGAGATTCCCATGTTTATGCATTCCAGGTTTGCATTAGCTCTTTTGTTTGCAGCATCACACTGGGAGTTCATGTTCAGCTGATTATCCACCATGACCCCCAAATAGTTTTGAGTCCTTGCTTCCCAGAATAAAGTCCCTCATCCTGTAAGTATGGCTACATACTTTGTTCCTAGATGTATGTATTTACATTTAGCCCTATTAAAAACACATATTGTTTCCTTGTGCCCAGTGTGATGGGGCAAGGCCAGATGGCTATAGAAAAGTAATGGGAGATAGATATATTAGTCCCAGGGTAAACAAATCCCTGGTACCAGGATAAGTAAATGGCAGCTGCTCCAGGTCAACTAAGACACCTCAGGCCAATTAAGAGCTTTCCAGAAGGCAGGGAGGATGCTAGGTTGATTGGGACACCTGAAGCCAATCAGCGGCTGTCTGAAACTAGTTAAAAGCCTCCCAGTTAGTCATGTGGGTGTGCATGTCAGGAGCTGTGAGAAGTTGTGCTGTTGGAGAGACTGAGCGGTACACACCATATCAGGCACAAGGAAGGAGGCCCTGAGCTAAGGGTGAAGTGGGGCTTGAGGAAGTGGGGGCTGCTGTGGAGATGTAGCCCAGGGAATTGTATGTGTCATGTTCCTAAAAGGTCAGCACCATAGCTGATACTACTAGGGTCCCTGGGTTGGAGCCTGAAGTAGAGGGTGGGCCCAGGCTCCCCCCCATTTGCCCCCCTGATTAATCACTGAAACTGGGAGACAACAGAGACTGTGCAAGGGAGGATAGCTTCTCCTCACCTCTCTTGCTGGCTTATGATGAAAATGGCTCAGTAGACTGTCTCCCTTGTCTCTAGAGAGAGAAGGGTTAAGTGGAGGGTCACAGTGAGCCTCTGAGGCTAGCGAAATCAATCAGGAAATGCAGAACCCACGGAGACAAGGACAGAGCTTTGTCACACCAGTTTACCAAGGGATCCAGATCACTCTGAATCAGTGGCTTGTCCTCTTCTTTATTACCATTTCCCAAATTTTTGGGTCATCTGCAAACTTAATCAGTGATGATTTCATGTCTTCTTCTAGGTCATTCAAAAAGTGTTAAATAGCATAGAACCAATCCCTATGGAACTCCACTGGAAACACACCCTGTTCAATGACAATTCCCCATTTACAATTACATTTGTGAGACCCATCCGTTTTAATCCATTTAATGTGTGCCATGTGAATTTAATATTCTAGTTTTTAATCAAATGGTGTGTTACCAAATCAAACACCTTACGGATGTCTATGTATATCACATCAGCACTGTTACCTTTATCAACCAAATTTGTAATCTCATCAAAAAAAATATGAAGTTAGTTTGACAGTATCTACTTGCCATAACCCCATGTTGATTTGCATTGATTATATTACCCTCCTTTAACTCTTTACAAGTCCTGTATCAATTGCTCCATTATCTCATCCAGGATTGATGTCAAGTTCACAGATCTATAATTACTTGAATCATCTTGTTTACTCCTTTTTAAAAGAAGCACAACATTAAATTTCTACCAGTCTTCTGGAATTTCCCCAGTGCTCAAAGACTTATTGAAAATCAGCATCAACAGTCCAGCGAGCTTCTCAGCCATCTCTTTTAAAACTCTTGGAAGCAAGATATCTGGACTTGCTAATTTAAAAATGTCTAACATGAACCTGAGATACTAGTGGAGTAGAAGGAGTGTTATAGACTCATAGACTTTAAGATCAGAAGGGACCAATATGATCGTCTAGTCTGACCTCCTGCACAATGCAGGCCACAGAAACTCACCCACTATATAATCTGTTTTTCCTCAAATATATTTCTGTTCTGTATTTAGAATACTTTTGCCTTTTCTGCATTATTATTGATAATTCTTTCATTTCCATCTAGTAATGGACCAGCATCATTGTCAGGATTCTTTTTGTTTCTAATATATTTCAACAATTCATACTTATTGTCCTAATCTCTGGTGGCCATAGAGGTCCCCTTATGACCCTTTGCTTCCCTTATCAATTTTCTACAATTCCTAACTTCTGATTTATATTAATTAATATCAACTTCCCCTTTCTTCTGTTTGTTATATACTTTTTAAAACTTTCACTTTGCCTCTAAACCAGGTCGTTTCTTTAACCAGTATGGATTTCTTCCTCAATTGTGGCTTTTGGGACATCTAGTAAGGTGTTCTTAAAATGATCACCAATAATCATTCACATTGTTCTGATTGAATTATTCCTCCCACTTGATTTGGCTCATAATTGTTTTCACCTTTTTGAAATTGGTCATTTTAAAGTACCAAGCATATGTATTTCTGGTCTGGATTTTATTCTGTTTGTACATTATAAATATAATCAAGTCATGATCATTATAGGCTGTTCCCCATCTCTCTCTCCCTTCCCTGTCAGCAGATCAGTTTCTCAGCATTTGCAGTCTCATCTATCAGTCCGATTCATCTTCCCCTGTTGCCTTTGGGGAGAGAGAGGAAAAACCACAATCTGCCTTTCTAAAGAAACTGATGGCAGCCACAAGCATTAATATGAGAAGCTGGGGAGGGTGTCATTTTTCACTCAAGCTGACATTCAAGCTGTTTCATAAATATGAAATCAAACCAAAAGGCTCAGAATGGGCCTCCAGTCCTTCCTCCTTTAGCTGGGAATGACTGTGATATTCTCTTCTCCAGCTTCAAACAAGGGAATAACACAAGCAAGTAAATCCCCTAGGATAAGGGATGACAGGATGTGCTAAGTGATGCACCAATGACGTATCTACCCTTTCCAGGGAAGAGTAATCAAATGACTCAAGGAGCCCATTGGCCACTATTGGTTATGGCACATTTTCCAGAGGTGGGTTTGCTCTTTGACTGCATGAGACAACTGGGCTGACATTTTCCCATCATTGCATGGGACAGTAGCTCTGTGCCCAGTGACAGCTCACACAGACACATGCACAAACACACACCCTGCTCTTGGGGGGTAAGTGCCTGGTTCACATCATGCTGCCAACAGCCATGCACAACTTTTGTACCTTACCGTAGATGTGTAATCCTGGGAACTCCCATTAAAATTCCTGACCACGCCTATGGAACAACTCAAAAGAGCCTGTCCCAGAGAACCATCCCATGTTTTACAATGTGCTCACATCAAGCCGGGGGAATGGGGAAATGGCCACAGCAGGAAAAGCATAGAGAATCTCTCTGCAATAGATATGATCAGCCATGACAGCCTCCTGGGACCACAGGCAACCAGGTGTAAGTTAGAGCAGCCCTGAAACTGCTCTAGTGTACATCAAGGCCTAGGCCTATCATGACTGGACCCAGAATTGTGGAGCTTGAATGGTGTTGTAAAGCTATCTTTCTCCCCACCTTGGGTCCTGTACCAAGAGCAGTGCAAGGTGAAACCCAGAGGGTGAGGCTGCACTGGAAACTTGTGTTGATCTGGAGGGCCAACCTGCAGGAAAGCTCAAGTGGGCACTAATCAGTATGGATTTCTTTGAAACTTCCCAGATCCTGGAAACCAAGAAGGCATTAAGAGTGATTATATTTATGCCTGGTATAAATGAATATCTAGCCCTATACTGTATGAAAATAAAATCATATTCTAGTGCAGAAGGGTGCAGTGGGTTTCTGTGGCATGCAGCTTAGCAAAGAGAACCAAGATACTCCTATAGCATCTGGAAAATGATGTCCACTTCCAGGAGAAAAAAATGGGGCAAGCGGATGAGATAGGACCCCAAAGTTACTCCACTGGCGAGCATGGTTAGACTCAGCAGTATGGAAACATGGACTCTAGTGTGCCATGGGGGAGATAGGTCAATTAAACTGCTCCCTCCCAAAAAAGAGGCCCTGGAATTTTAAAATATAAGATCCACTGGGGCAGTATAACACCAAGGACAAGGGGCCTGATTCCCCATGGCCGTATGTAGTCATTTGCATTTTGCAAAGTGGGTGTAAAACCTTGCCACTCTAGACTGCAAACATTTTTACGTAAGAAGCAATTATAATAAACTTACAGACACTCAGCAGGGGGTATTGAACTTGTAACCTTCACCAGTGAAAGCTCAAACTTTGCTAAAAGGGCAGGCCTCTAAGGGTATGTCTACACTATGAAATTAGGTCAATTTTATAGAAGTTGATCTTTAGAAATCGATTTTATACAGTCGATCGTGTACGTCCCCACTAAGTGCAGTAAGTTGGCAGAGTGCATCCTCAATCCCGTGGCTAGCATCGACTCACGGAGCGGTGCACTGTGGGTAGCTATCCCACAGTTCCTGCAGTCTCTACTGCCCATTGGAATTCTGGGTTAGGCCTCCAGTGCCTGATAGGGCAAAAACATTGTTGCAGGTGGTTTTGGGTACACATCGTCACTCTCCCCTCCCTCTCTCCCTGAAAGCAATGGCAGACAATTGTTTTGCGCCTTTTTTCCTGAGTTATCCATGCAGATGCCATACCACGGCAAGCATGGAGCCCGCTCAGCTCACTGCTGCTGTTGTGAGCATTGTAGACATCTCACACATTATCCTGCAGTATGTGCAGAACCTGGCTAAGAGACGGCAGCACGAGGACAGTTGTGAGGAGGACATGAACACAGACGTTCCTGAAAGCATGGGCTGTGGCAATTGGGACATCATGGCAGCAATGGGGCTGCTTGATGCAAACTTGCCCCCTTTGTTGATTTTTAATTCCCTGTAAGCCAACCACCCTCCTCCCTTCAATCACAGCTGGCAAAGGAAATAAAGTAACTATTATTTTGAAACCATGAATTCTTTATTAATTAAAAAAAAAAGTGAGATAACGGACAAGGTAGCCCGGGTTGTGTGGGGAGAAGGGAAGGACAGGGCCACATTGCTTATTGTAGACACACTACAAATCAAAACTGTTTGAATGACAGCCTTCTGCTGCTTGGGTCATCCTCTGGACTGGAGTGGCTGGGTGCCCGGAGCCTCCCTGCCATGTTCTTCGACATCTGCATGAGGAGAATATGGAACTTGGGGAGGAAGGCAGACAACACATGTGCTTTAGGTACAAGATCACATTTTGCCTTTTTTATTGAGTGCCTACTGGTATGGTGACACATCACACATGGCTGGGCAACCTATTTCAGTTTCCAGGCAGCCATGGTAAGCTAATGGGTACACGGGGTTGGCTTCTTATGCCTTCATAACGTGGGAATGGTTTCAAACTGCAGCGCCATCCTTTCCCAGAGCAAACAATGCCAGTTGGGTTTCACATTTAAAAGGAGGGGCTGCGGTTTTCGGGTGGATGTGCAGCACACACCACCCCCCACCCCGCTGCATGGCTATTCTCTGGGATGATCCCTTCACCCATCTCCCTACCGTGTGGCTATTCTCAGGGATGATCCCTTTTAGCCAAGCGCAAACAGTCCTGCATGAATGGGGTCCTTCTAATGTCCCCATACAAAAATTCTCCTATTTCTACCAGGTGACCATGAATGATATCACTCTCCTGAGGCTAACACAGAAAGATATAGACCGGATGTTGCTTGAATGCGACCAAAACCCGGGACCATTCGCTGCCATGCTTTGTGCTGCAATTATTCCAGACTACTTGCTACTGGCTTGGCGTGGTAAAGTGTCCTACCATGGAGGATGAAATAAGGCAGCCTTCCCCAGAAACTTTCTGCAAAGGCTGTCAGAGTACCTCCAGGAGAGCTTCATGGAGATGTCCCTGAAGGATTCCCGCTCCATTCCCCAGACACGTGAACAGACTTTTCCAGTCGCTGTACTGGCCATGAATGCATCCCAAGTCTTCAGGGCAAATCAAACATTAAACACTATTGCTTTTAAACCCTGCACTGTAGTTACAAATGTGCACTCACCAGAGAGGCCTTCTCTGGCTTCAGGATTGGGGATCCTGCCTTGGGAGGGTATTGGCTCCAGGGTGATGAAACGGTCCTGGCTGCTGGGGAGAACAGATTCACCGCTTGCCTGCTGCACATTCTCCTCCTCCTCCTCTTCCTCATCCACAAAATCCTCCTCCCTGTTGCGTGAGACACACTCCCCCCACCCTTGCAGGTGTTCATGAACAGTGGTGGGGTAGTGGTAGGGTCCCCCCCCTAGAATGCCATGCAGCTGATCATAGAAGCGGCATGTATGGGGCTCTGACCCAGAGCGACCATTTACCTCCTTTGTCTTTTGGTAGCCTTGCCTGAGCGCCTTAACTTTCACGCGGCACTGCTGTGTGTCTCTGTTGTAGCCTCAGTCCACCATGCCCTGTGTGATTATTGGCATATATATTAGCATATCTTCTTTTTTGATCGGAGTTTGGCCTGCACAGATTCTTCTCTCCATACAACAATCAGATCCAGTGTATCCCTTTTGGTCCATGCTGGAGCTCATTTGCAATTCTGGGGGGACTGCATGGTCACCTGAGCTGCAGATCTTGCCATGCTGACCAAACAGGAAATGAAATTCAAGTTTTCCTGGGGCTTTTCCTGTGTACCTGGCTAGTGCATTGGAGTTCAAAGTGCTGTCCAGAGTGGTCACATTGGAACACACTGGGATAGCTCCCGGAGGCCAATACCATCGAATTACGTCTGCACTACCCCAAATTTGACCCAGCAAGGTCGATTTTAACGCTACTCCCCTCGCCGGGGAGGAGTACAGAAGTCCATTTTAAGATCCCTTTAGGTCAACGGAACAGGATTGGTTGTGTAGACGCATTCATTTTAAAATCGACCTAACATGGCTAAATTTGACCTAACCCCGTAGTGTAGACCAGGGCTAAGTGTGAGATAATTCTGCAATTAGAGGGACCCACCCCTCATGGGAGTCACAATCTTTAACCACAAGGCTGTTATACAGGGCAATGGAGGCTCCAGACTGACCTCTCTGTTATAACACCAGACGATACTCTGCCTCTGCAGTGGGCAGGAGCAGGAGAATTGGTCAGGGCTAATGACAAGAGCTCTTTAGTGGTAGGGATGTGGAAGTTCTGACAAACACCAGAAGGCTCACTCCTCATGTGTCTCTGAGGTTACTCTTTCCCTTTGGTTTTAATGGTGGTCTTTCCTGTATGTGTGAGGTTACTCTCCTCTCCCCCGCACCCCCTGCCATATTTCTGAAATTGCCCTTCCCCCTTTGGGTGAGGTTACTCTCACCCCATATTACTGGAGCAGAGTGAACAAATGCATTCACAAATGCAACTTTCTGTCTGTCAAACCCATAGGCTTGAAGAGCAACATACGCAGCTCTCCAAACGCATTGGCTGCTGAGGTGCAAATAGAGGCATTTGGAGCAGGATTTTGAAATATAGAGGGTGGGATTGAATGATTAAGGACCTAATGATGCATTTAGGTTGCTGCTGCATTTAGTCTAAATTGCTCAAAAATATGAGGGGTTGCCTAGGACAGGGGTCGGCAACCTTTCAGAAGTGGTGTGCCGAGTCTTCATTTATTCACTCTAATTTAAGGTTTCGCGTGCCAGTAATACATTTTAACATTTTAGAAGGTCTCTTTCTATAAGTCTATAATATATAACTAAACTATTGTTGTGTGTAAAGTAAATAAGGTTTTTAAAATGTTTAAGAAGCTTCATTTAAAATTAAATTAAAATGCAGAGCCCCCGGACCGGTGCCCAGGACCCAGGCAGTATGAGTGCCATTGAAAATCATCTCGCGTGCCGCCTTCGGCATGCATGCCATAGGTTGCCTACATCCTGGCCTAGGACATTTTCTCCAGGGGCCTGATTCAACAGCCCCTGAAGTCAGTGAGACCCTTTCCCTTTATTTCACTGGGCACTGAATCAGACCCATTGTGACTCAATGGGTGAGGGGATTGTCTCTGGTGAGGGAGCCTGGCACCTCTAGACACAGGTTCAATTCTAACCTCATATACATAGGTTGTGAGTGTGGCAAGAAATTGGTCACTATCTGATAGCTACTTGGTGGGTCTCAGACCAGTTCCTCAAGGAAACACCTCATAAAAATCACTGTGATTAGTACTAATTAGCTTACTCATTGGCAGTCTCAGAATAGAGACCAAGGGCTGAACAGAACATGGATGCTGAACTCCCTTCTCATTCCTAGGGGAGGTCCCTCTATGTCGGAGTTAGGGGCAGTGGTCGGGGAACTTGCATTGACTGTGCTCAAACTGTTCTGTGGAAAGTGGACCTCATCTGAGTAGCTTCTCTGAGTTAATGACCTGTTCCATTACCTCCTAAATTTAGGTGTGCTTGCTAGACTGCATAAATTCATTTGCCATTGAACAAACAATGGGAGTGTGATGGGGTGAAACCCACCAGAGGGAAGAAAGGTTTCAGAGCTACTTAATTACTTCTGTTAAACCTGGGCCATAATTAACTAGTTGCTTCTCAGCTGCAGCCTTCAGTGGTGGGATCAGGTATCCCTGATCCCACCAAGAGGCATCAGGTAATCACCTAATAGGACACCTGGGCCCCAAAGGCAAATTCAATCTGAAGGGAGGAACCAGAAAGGCTCCTGTGAAGGGGACAGTCTGTAGGAAAACAAAGCTCAGAAAGATGCAGTCTGAGGGGCAAGTGCTCAAGGCTGGAGCTGGGGAGAAGACTCTGGAGTAGCTAAGGAGTTTGAAGACAGAGCGCAGAAGAAAGGTGGAGTGGATTGAGAGACCTTTGAACATTAGTCTGAGTTTTTGTTGCCCAAAAGGGATTAGATTTAGATGCCTCTCAGCCAAAAGGCTGAGTTGTGCACAGAGGCCAATGACCAGCAGATGAAGATCCCTACATCATCATGCCCTCTGCCAGGGGGTGCTGTAGTGATGAGTGCACACCATAAAAGGGAGGAATTTGCACGTTCCCTCTAATTCATTTTACCCACTTTTGTTTTACCACCAAAACAATTTCATTAGCATTCCCAACCTTTCTACAGGCATAAAGCAACGTGGAAAAAGACTGAATAAATGCTGGCTGCTTCCCTTCCTGCTTGCAGAAGGATAAGATTAATTATTCCCCTATTAAAACAAAAATTAAATATTTTCTAAGCTTTTATCCTGTTCCTGTTTGTCTTTAGTTCCTCAACTCCTAAAAAAACAATGTTTCAAAATAACCTAAAATTGATGCAAACAGAATAATTGGCAAAGCGTGAAAATACCTCCCGTATCCTGGAGACAGGCTGTGTTGTTGGTCGTTTCTTAATTTTCACTCTATTAAGGTAATTTCCTGTGACTGTGGCTTTTCCTGCAGCCGTTCTCACATGCTGCCATCTCTTGTTTCTTCATACAGGCTTTTTTTTTTTTCTGGGCAGGGAAAGAAAAACAAAATATAAAGCCGCTTCTTCAGAATCCAAGAGGCAGATATGCTGATCCCTGAGCAAAATGAAAACCCTGGAAAAGCAGGAAAAGGGGAACCATGAAATGGTTTGGTGGCCTACTCACTCCAGTTACCACATCAATGAAGTGGTTGCTAACTAGTGTCCGTATTGTATTTGTTATATCCTTGGGGCAGCCGGTGTAGGAAGCAATCACTTGAGGCCAGAGAGCAGACAGCTAACCAAAACCTCCATTTTATTTACAGACACAGAGAGCTCACTCAGCCGGTTGAAACCGGCTGAGCTATCCCTTAATAGTCTAACTCAGTTGCCATAGTAACAAAACCCATGACAACCAAATACACAACAGTATTCTATTTTATTGTAGCTACATTGGTATTGCATTGATACGAGGCAGACAAGGTAGGTGAGAATATCTTTTATTGGACCAATTTCTATTGGTGAGAGAGACAAGTTTGGTGAAGAAGAGTTATGTGTAAGCTCAAAAGAGTTTTGTTAGCCACACCCATATGTTTTTGTCTTTGGTTTAGTCTCTTTCCTTGATGATACACGCTATGTGCCCCGGATCAGAAGGTGAAGCTGAAATATCTACTGAAGCTAGAATTTGGCCCAAACTACAACCTTATATCTGAACTCTCCTGGGCTTTGGAGAAGTTCAGATCCAATTCCAAATTTTGTAGCTCAGGCCCATCTCTAATTGAAACAAATGGTATGTTTTCAGATTTGTCAGTAATGGCAGAAACCCAGGGTAGATTTAGGAGACGATGAATTGTTCAGAGGAAATAAAACTGAAAGCTTTGCCCAAATCTCAAACTGATCCCATGTCTGAAGCTGTTTTGAAGAGTTGGAGAAATCTGGTTAAGCTTATTTTACTCTCCTTATTTTTCCTTTTCTTTGCCCCATTTTGCTTCTTGCTTCCAGTCAGGACTGAGAGTATGTCTACATTGGAGCTGGGGGTAGAATGCCAGATGTCTGGGTTTTTTTTTTTTTACCAGAACACCCAGTTGAAAAGGGACCCAGGTGGCTCCACTCAACACTGCTGCCTGGGCCATTAAAAGTCTGGTTGGTGGTGCAGCGAGGCTGGCAGGCTCCCTGCTCAGCTCCACGTGGCTCCCAGGAAGTGGACAGCGAAAGGGTGGCCAGGGAGGCTCCACGTGCTGCCCCTCTCCGTAAGCACCATCCCACGCACCAGCTCCACAGCTTCTATTGGCCGGGAACCACAGCCAATGGGAGCTACAGGGGTGGTGCCTGGAGGTGCGAGCAGCTCATGGAGCCACCTGGCCACCATTCTGCCCAGGAGCCAGAGGAACATGTCGTCACTTCCCGGGAGCCGCCTGAGCTCAGCACCACCCACAGCCTGCATTCAACCCCCCTCTCACACCCCAACTCCCTGCCCCTGCCCCAGCCCTTAGCCCCCTCCCTCACCCAAACTCCTCCCTGGAGCCCGCACCCCACCCCCGCCACAGCCCCCTCCTGCACCCTGAACTCCTCATTTCTGGCCCCAGCCCAGAGCCCGTACCCCCTCCCACACTCCAACCTCCAGCCTCTGCCCAGCATCCCCACTCTTGGCCCCCCCACCAGCCCCCTTCTGCACCCCAAACCCCTCATTCCTGGCCCCACCCCAGAGTCCACACCCCCAGCTGGAACCCTTACCTCCTCCCACACCTCAACCCCCTGCCCCAGCCCAGTGAAAATGAGCAAGTAAGTGAGGGTCGAGGAGAGTGACTGATGGGGGATGGAGTGGGCAGGGCCTCAGAAGGGGCAGGGCAAGAGTATTCGGTTTTCTGCAATTAGAAAGTTGGCAACCCTAGTTGGAGCTATTATTTCCAGCTTGGTTAGACATACCCATGCTAGCTCAGATTGAGCTACTGCACTAAACATAGCAGTGTAGCCACAGCAGCACAAGCAACAGGAGGGCTAGCTGCCCCGAGTCCGTACCAACCTTTTCAGAGAGGATTGTATTCATGGTGGCCAGCCCATCCTGCCACTCCCACCAGTGTGGGCACACCTCTCTTTTTGGCATGCTCAATCACAGCTAGCATAGGTAGGCCTATCTGAGCTGGAATTTACATCTCCAGCTATAGTGTACACATACTCATAATGGCTGAGCCATTACACACATTGAATCTATTTCCCCATGTTAAGTATCCTCAGTTTCTTGTCAAACTGTCTTAAATTGGCTATCTTGATTATCCCTACAAAAGTTTTTTTTTCTCCTGCTGACAACAGTTCATCTTAATTAATTAGCCTCTTAGAGTTGGTTGGGCAACTCCCCACCTTTTCATGCTCTCTGTGTGTATATATCTCTCCTCACTATATGTTCCATTCTATGCATCCGATGCAGTGGGCTGTAGCCCACAAAAGCTTATGCTCAAATAAATGTGTTAGTCTCTAAGGTGCCACAAGTACACCTGTTCTTTTTGCGGATACAGACTAACACGGCTGCTACTTTGAAACCTGTCATAATGTGAGAGGTGCTGGAATAATAAGAGAGAGTTTCAACTGCAAACAGGAAGTACCAGCAATCTTGGGGTGAATCTTCAGTGTATGAAAACATGAATAACTGAATGGCCAGCTAAGGTATCATAAGTTACCAGTGCTAGCTGGAAATCCAGGAGAAGTGATAGGCTGCTCCAATAGGATCATGAAGCTGTGAATCAGCCTGGTGGAAATCAGGTAAACAAGCTCAATAGATGATGCAGCCATGGTCTCTGTCCAGGTCTCTGAATATTTCCTTCTGCCAACACCCATCATTCCATCTTAAATGGATTGAGTCACAGCCCGTTAGTTGCGTCTTATCTCTGTACGACACAGGGAGCGCAATGAGAACGTGATCTGTGCTCAGTGGAGGCAAAAGTTTGGTCTCATCAGCCTATTGATAACGCTGCTTCCCCAAACATCTCACCATCTTCTCCAGCAACAGCTTTACATACTCACTCACTGAACAAAAGGGGTGAGAAGATGGAACCTAGAGAATGCCACATGGAAGAAAACATGGGGAGGTAGAACAGTCACCTAGCACTAATCCCTGGGAGCTCTCAGAGAGGAAGGGAGGGATGCACTGATAGGAACAACTGGATGACAGATAGAGTAATTAGTGCCTTATGCGAGTATACATATGTTCACATTTAGCACTTTCACCTATAAATTGCATAGCACATTACAAAGGGGGCAAGTTCTCATTCATACCATTGTGCAGGCTGTAGAAAGGGCACAGACAAGTGGATTGACTTGTCGAAGGTCAGTGACAGAAGTGGGAATGGAACCCAGCTCTTCCTTCTTCCACACCAGGGGTCGGCAACCTTTCAGAAGTGGCGTGCCGAGTCTTCATTTATTCACTCTAATTTAAGGTTTTGCATGCCAGGAATACATTTTAATGTTTTTAGAAGGTCTCTTTCTGTAAGTCTATAATATATAACTAAACTATTGTTGTATGTAAAGTAAATAAGGTTTTTAAAATGTTTAAGAAGCTTCATTTAAGATTAAATTAAAATGCAGAGCCCCCCGGACCGGTGGCCAGGACCCGGGCAGTGTGAGTGCCACTGAAAATCAGCTCGCGTGCCACCTTTGGTACACGTGACATAGATTGCCTACCCCTGTTCCACACTATGCCTCTTCACCAGCTCACACTGCATGCCAGACTAGTGACAGGTGGGTAAGATTCCACAGATAAACTGGCAGACAATACCTCATAGCCAGTGGCATCCAAAGCTGCTCTTACATCCAGTAAACTCAGCCTGTCCATCACTGGAAGGATAACATCAGCCTCTGATACCGCTGGTCTAATCAAAGACTGAAAGATTCAGGTTAGTCAGCAATAAATGGATGTGAATCATTTCTACATAAGGCATGTTGAATGCAAATAGAAAACAGAAGTTGTGGACACCAGCCAGGAAAGGGCAGTGCGTTATCCCCACTGCGTTTGAAAAGCACCTTCAAAATGAAACAATCTTTACTTGCAGGGACACAGGAGGAGCCAATTGCAATTCACTTTGTGATGGGGAATGCGGCAGAGTCCCACGCAAAGTTGCCAGTCAGCCATCTCAGTCAGTGGAAATATGTGTTAGTCGTCATTGGCAAAAAACAAGCCTATCAGCAGATTTGCATTAAATAGGCACCCAATGATTCAAATGCTTTTTCTAAAATTGCCCATAATCCTAGGTCTATATAAATGTGCTGGGAAGTGATCCTGGGAATTACAGACCAGCTAGCTTTACTTGCAGCTAGGAAAATTGCTTGAAAAGATAACTAATTATAGAGTTATAGCACACCAAAAGAAACATGATATGAGAGGGACAAAGCAACATACCTGTGGGAAAGGAAAATTGTCTCTCTCCAAGCTACAAGAATTCTTTGAGTGCACCAGCCATGATGGATAAAGAATAAACTTTTTGAGAGTCCAAATATGCTTTGCAGAAGTCCCTCACAAATGCCTATTAAGGAACTGGCTCCCAGCACCCCAAGGATGGTGGTACAAAATGCAGTGGAAAGCTAACTTGCTCTGGCCTCTGATGTACCATGTCCTTCTCTCGTGCCCTGAAGCTTCACCCCAAGATTGCTGCTGCTTTCTGTTTGTAGTTGAAACTTTCTCTTATTATTCCAGCACTTTCACATTATGGGCATGGCTACACTGCAGCTGAAGATGTAATTTCCAGCTCAGGTAGGCTTACCTGTGCTAGCTCTGATTGATCCAAAAAGACAGAGCTCAAAGCCCTAAGTGCCTCCTCACTGTTGGGACATGCCCCTCTTGATGGTGCATCAGAGCTAGAATCTAACAGTAAATATTCCCCTTGATGGAAATGGCCCTTTAGAGGAATAAAGGAGCCACCATCCCTTATATGTCTTGGGGTTGTTTGGCTCTACAGATGTGCATAATTTGATAATTTGCATAGCTATTAAAGGCACCCTCTTTGGGACACACATTATGTTATTCTCTAGCGGGCTCCGCTGGACAACTGGAGTAACTGCACCTAATCTTTCTGCTGCAGAGGACCATCAGACCTATTGTGGAACTGAAAGTGGAAGGATTAAAGAGGAAGAGAGACAGATAGGGTGACCAGATGTCCCGATTTTAGAGAGACAGTCCTGATTTTGGGGTCTTTTTCTCATATAGGCTTCTATTACCCCCCACCCTGTGACGTTATTGATATAAACTGGGACCATATAGAACATGGTTTGCAACCAAGGTCCTGTAGTGGCACCAAATCTTATGTAAAGGGGGTCATATAAGGTGTCTAAGACCAGGTTATGGGTTGCTGGTTATGATTATGGTGTCTGTATGTCTGTATCATTTTGTAGTTGAAGTTATGAATATTGGCTCTGTACTGTCTGTATTTCAAATTTGTGCTGTGTTACTGTGAAACATCCCAGACAAGTTGATGTTAGCTCTGCCCAGCCTGCTTGATGGCCCATTAAGGACCATCAGCTACACAATTGACCCATGGAGAGAAGGCAAATATGCCTTGTAACTCAGCAAAGTGCAGGAACTTGCCCATGTGACTCCAGACTCCATTTTGCTGTAATTTTCCACAGTAAGAACAGAGAAGTGTTCTTACACCTGGAAAAGCCTATATAAGGCTGATGCCTCATCTCCATCTTGTCTTCAATCCTGCTTCTTACCTCTGGAGGGATTTTGCTACAAACTGAAGCTCTGCACAAAGGACTGATGACCCATCCCAGCGGGGGATGCTCTCCAGAGACTTGATTTGAACCTGCAGTTTACTCCATCACTTCTACAAGCCTGAACTAAGAACTTTGCCATTACTGTATGTAATTGATTCCATTTAACCAATTCTAGCTCTCATCTCTCTCTTTTTCCTTTTATGAATAAACCTTTAGATTTTAGATTCTAAAGGATTGGCAACAGCGTGATTTGTGGGTAAGATCTGATGTGTATATTGACCTGGGTCTGGGGCTTGGGCCTTTGGGATCGAGAGAACCGTTTTCTTTTACTGGGGTGCTGGTTTTCATAACCATTCATCCCCAGGACGAGTGGCACTGGTGCTGATACTGGGAGACTGGAGTGTCTAAGGAAATTGCTTGTGTAACTTGTGGTTAGCCAGTGGGGTGAAACCGAAGTCTTCTTTGTCTGGCTGGTTTGATTTCCCTTAGAGGTGGAAAATCCCCAGCCTAGGGCTGTAACTGCCCTGTTTGAAGCGATTGGTCCTGAATTGGCACTCTCAGTTGGGTCCCGCCAGAACCGCCTCGTCACACACCCCGATCCCGATTTTTTACATTTGCTGTCTGGTCACCCTAGAGGCAGATACATCAGAATATGGGGATGGGAGGAGAGGGAAGGCCTCAGAGGCTTCACACAAACAGAGTAGGTGAAACCAAAATAAACCGCAGCTCCCTGGAAGTCGTGAGTTGCCCCAGCTTTTAGATCAATCCTGCTCACTCCTATTAATAATAGTAAAGCAGTTCCCATTCAGAGGGAAGCACAGGAGGAGAGGGGCATGGGAAAGTAGAGTGGGAGAAGGAGAACAGACTGGAAGGGAGGGAAGAGAATGAGGAAAGTCAAGGAGAGGGAGCACAGGGAGAGAGGAAAGTGAAGGAGAGGGATAGATTAAAAATAGAGTGGGGTGGCCTTGCTTTGTGGAGCTCTAGGTTTTGCTAATCTCTTATGGTGTTTGAGATCATCATGATCTGATGCATGTCTTCTAATTAAAACTCAGTGCCCAGATTAGTCAAGGCAGGGTGTTTAAGGTTAGGCTCCTTCATCTGCACTTAGCCACCTAAATAAGCATCCGAATTTTCAAAATGTGCTGAGCACCCAGCAGCTCTCACTTGGAGGCCAGCAGGAGCTGCTGGGTGCTCAGCACTTTCTCAGAATCAGGCCTCTTATTTAGGTATTTAAATATGGATTTAGGTGCTTAACTTTAGGCAACCAGGTTTGCAAATTTTGGCCCACATGGTCTTTTTCCTGCAAAGATGAATGCCACCCTTTTAAAAAAATAAAATACATTGCTAACAGCCTGGGCTCAAACCTTCCTACCCGCCCTGAAAAAACTTGGCAGTCCCAGGACACTGCAGAAGCTGTATCTCTATTTCCATTAGTATTTTCCTTCTCCCCCTTTCTGCCCTTTATTACATATTCACACTCTATTTCTTTTTCAGTCTGCCTCACTCTCGGCTGCATTTTCACCCTACTTGTTCAGGGGAGATCTTCTCTGTTTTTACAACCATCTCTGCTCCTTTTTTTCAGCCTTTCCTAAGGAAAGCACAAATCTGGAAACATCTGAATTAAATTTACTTACATCTGATGTTTCCATGGATTTGACATTAGGTGAGACAAGTTTGCCCATCCCTAACTAGTAGCTATTTGATTACCCTCTTTCTAGCAGCAGGATTTTGCCTAGCCTAGGTGCCTGTAGTAGTCAGCTCCGTGAAGAGAAATGAATTTGGGATTCATTCACACCCACACAATCAAGTGCTGAAAAGGTGAAGGGAGACATCCTTTTGTTACATGATTTAAATTCAAATTAGTTTTGAACGCCATGTGTAAGAAGCATCCCATTTACAATGCAGAAAAACACCAGAGCCTGATGCCTGACACATCTTGGACAGATAACCTTTAAAGACAAGAATATGGGCGCGGAATTAGTGAGAAATGAAAGTGAGTCTGTGATTTAATATAAAGAGTTAATTACCTGTGTCAGGGAGTAGACCAAACAGCTCGGAAATTGTCTCATTTATTGAAATTAATTGAAGTGAAAAAAGATTTTCTCTAAAACTAGCTAATTTATGGAGTCCTGTAAATGGGAGATAAAGGGTCCAATTCTGCCCTGAGTTACACCAGGGTAGCTGAGGGGATTGGGTCCAAAGGATTAAACAGAGACTTTTGCTGAGCCCGTGGAGTGTTATTGTCACCTTGTATTTCTTGTGTAAGCTCAAAAGCCTGTCTCTCTCGCCAACGGAAGTAGGTCCTCACCCACTTTGTCTTTCTAATATCCTGGGCGGGCTGAGCTACTGCACCACTTTGTCACCCCAGTACAGAAATCCCCAACTCAGACTCATGACATCAAGGCCTTTTGCCATGACATCACAGTACACACTAAACTGGGAGATTTTTAATGTCCTCATGGCAGCTGTGTCAAATATAAATACTTTACTTCAGCTGTCAGGAGGATTAAATGTGTGTTGTTAAGTACACTCCTAATAATGTAACAGCTCCACCAACCACCATTTTGTCTTTCTCCAGCTGAGCTGACTTCCTCCTCCTCCCTTTAGTGCTGTCAAGCATGTGTTACGATCATGCCTGCACTATTCCATTAGCTCTAAAATAGTCTAATAAGTGATTGAAGTGATTCCACACTCTTCTTACTCTTGTGACATCCCAGTATCTCAAACCCAGGCCTGCGAGTTCCCAGACAGCCCTCACATTCTGGCCCCACCCAATGGCTGCTGAAAGCTGGTGGGCCAAGGAGCTGGTAGGAGTACAGCCTCAGCCAAGGCACCACCCCCCATGGGCACCAGGTTTGTATAATTTTTGGTGGTGCCCAGAACAGGTCCAAGCAGAGCTGTCCCGTCCATAGGACGGATTGGGGCAACTGCCCCGGGCCCTGTGCTTTGGGGGGGGCCCATGCTTTGGGGGACATGGGGTCCAGGGGTGGTTAGCGGGGGGCCTGGGCCCAGCAGCGGCGAGTGACCAGCCCCAACCCACCCTGCTCCACCCCGCCGGCTTCTGATGTCGCTCAGGGGAGGGGGCCAAAGCTGGAAAGAGGCAGGGTGAGGGCTTGAGGGAAGGGGTGGAATGGGAG
This sequence comes from Mauremys mutica, assembly GCF_020497125.1. Classification (NCBI taxonomy): domain Eukaryota; kingdom Metazoa; phylum Chordata; order Testudines; family Geoemydidae; genus Mauremys; species Mauremys mutica. The sequence goes on along the minus strand of NC_059072.1, from coordinate 159,289,665 downwards.
TGGGGAGGGGGCGGGAAGAGGCAGGGTGGGACAGAGCGGGACCGGGTTGCTCACTGCAGCCGGCACCAAGCCCCCCGCTAACCTCCCAGGCCGCCCTGGACCCCGCATCCCCCTGAAGCCCAGGGGCTCTCAAAGCATGGGGCCCAGGGTGGTTGCCCCGATCCGGCCTATGGATGGGATGGCTCTTAAAATATAAGCCCAAACATTGATAGAGTCGGGCCCACATTCCTGAATACTGGTGGAGCACAGGCACCACGGGCCCATATAACTCACTGGCTATGCCTGGGAGCTCTGACTGGAGGATCACCCAGCCCCACCGACTAGTCCTGCCATGCTATTTAAGACAGAACTACAGGAAGTTGTCTGAGCAACTAGGTGATTTCCCGCTGCTGCATTGGACCCAGCTTGTGCCTGCACCCAACCATGTTCCTGATTCCTGCTCCACTCCTAGCTCACCCCGACTTTGCTCCTGGTTCTCACCAGGCTCCTATTCCACGACTGATCCTTGCCTCTCCTCTGGTGCTGGCCCTTATGCCTTGCTTCTGACCATCAGTTACCCTCCTGGCTCTGACATCTTACTCAGGGTTGACTCTTGGCTCCGGCATTTAGTATCTGACCCTGGCTCCAAGCCTCATGTTCAGTCCCTGACTCTGGCTCTAGGTCGACCCTGGCAGGGCCGTCCCTACTCATACGCAAAGTACGCAGCTGCATAGGGCACCAGGAAATTTGGGGCACCAAATTCCTGGTGCCCTACGCAGCTGCGTGCTGCTCCAGCTCCTGCTCCGCCTCTTCCCCATGGCCTCCGCCCCAGCCCTGCCTCTTCCCACTCCTGCTCTGCCCCAGCCCAGCCCCCACTGCACCCCTTCTTCCCCTACGCCCCAGCTCCATGTCTTCCCACCCCTGTTCCTCCCCAGCCCACTCCCACTCCCTTGAGGACTGCAGCAGGGGTCAGGAGCCCAACACTCACTAGCTCACTCCGCCCCACCAGCAAGTGCTGGGGGGCGGTTCCCCCCGGCCCCCAAGCCTGGGAGTCAGGGGAGCGGAGTGGGCTGGGGCTGGGTCACTCCAAGTCTGCTTCCTCTCTCCCTTCCTCCCCGCCACCCCCCGCAGAGGCCTGGGGTCAGTCCTCAACCCCCTGCAGAGGCTGGGGGGGCTGCATAGGGCACCAAAATGGCTAGGGATGGCCCTGACCCCAGCTCTGAAATCAGCAGTTGACCTGGAGCTGACCCTCAGCTCTGTTCCCGGATCTGCATTGATCATTGGGACAGACCGCCTATGTCCTGATCCCTAACAACTGCATCTATCCCACTGCTCTGTCACTAGATGCTCATCTCTGACTGGGGATGGACAAGCCACAGGAGGTTTGGTCCAGTTTGCCTTAGCCCCCCTTTCCCCCCCCCCCAACATGCTATAAAAACTCCACAGCCCACCTGTGCCACAACAATTGTTTTTCTGCATATAAAACCCATGGCTGGCATTAGGGGGTAGCAAGCAGGGCAATTGCCTGGGGGCCAATGCCACAGGGGGGTCCGGCAATCTAAGTTGCTCAGGCTTCAGCTTCAGCCCAGGGTGGCGGGAATGGGGCCCCAGGCTTCATCACCACAGTTTAGGCTTTCTGCCCTGGGCCATAGTGATTCTAACATCAGCCCTGCTTGGTGGACCCCCCTGAAACCTGCTTGCAGCCCCCGAGGGGGCCCCTGGTTGAAAACTGCCTCTTTAGGTTAACACCCAAATGTGCAGGGGCTAGATTTTCAAAAGAGGTCATCATCCCACAGCTCCCATTTAGGCACCAAAATAAGTGGCCAGACTTTGAAAAGAGCTCAGCTCAGGGGTGCCAGAAGGGGCCAGGAGGGGTCTTGTGGGTGGGGGGAGAGTCTGTGTGGGAGTGGGACCTCAGGAAGAAGAGGCGGTGCAGGGGAATGGGGCCACGGTTCAGGCGCTGGAAGCTTCTGCTGCCCCTAGCTCAGCTCCCATTTAGGCATCTGAACAAAGCAGCCAAGCTACACTTGTGAATGCTGAGCACTTGGGAAAACCTGGCCCAGAGGCTTTATCTTCCGCTTATTCGATTCATTTGAGTATGCAAAGCTTTTCCAGAAATCTCATGAGGACTGACTATGTCGTGGACTTTTCTAGCCAGAAATTCTACAGAAACCAATGGGATTCTCATGCACTGGCCCGTTTCCAAACACCACCCACCATTGCTCACTTGCAAATTCTAGACTCAGGTAACTGCAAGCCCAGTGGTGCAACTGCAGCTAAGTGTGGGCCCAATTTTGGGCCATTTAGGATATGTCCACACAGCAAGTGGCAGCCTGCATCAGAGAGTCTCCGAGCCTGAGTCTCAGAGCTCAGGCTATGGCATTAAAAATAGCAGTGTACATGTTGTGCCTCAGGCTGGAGCTTGGGGGGGTGGGATGATATTTTAGTTCAGTCCAGTAACTAATTAATTAATTATCTGAAAATGTCTGGATATGGCCTAAGTGCAGTCCATGTGAGTTTCCTAAAGATTGACTGAAAAAATTAGCCTAATACTACCTCCCATAACTGCACTCAGATGCTCTGATGACATCTTTACCCTGGTGAGAGTCCTGAAGGACATCGCTCTCAACACTACAGATAAGAGAGGCACTCTGCTACACCATACCAAACTGCTTGGCCAAATTAATTTTTGAGGTAGTCCACCTTGAGTGGAGCTATTCATTGTCCCAAAGCAGAGAGAAGAGAAACACACTTGGTGTTACAAGCTCTTGGTCTTGGGATCTTTCTGGTTCAGCTGATATATTGTCTAAATCTAAAACTTATTTAAAAACCTGTCTGGATACGATGGGTTTTAATTAATCTTCTCTTAGTTTTTATACCATATAGTACCTTGAAGATGCAAGATCAATCACCGCTGTATTGTAATGTAGAGTTGTGCGACAGAAAGATAAATGAGCTATCAAGTTTAGCATTTTGATAGCTAAGTTTAATTTTAACTAGCTCAGGAACATACTGTAGATCCGTGGATAAAGTTGTGAAATGAAGCATTCATCTCTGGGGCCCAGTCTAGAATCCATCAGAAAGGAGTGAGTTTTCTAGCCTCTGCTCAGTCTCCTGGGGATCTAGGTGAGTGATTTCTGAGCACAGATACAGACATTCCGTGGCACACCTACATTTCTTATCCTGCAGGTCTATTACACTTCTAAAAGCACATGCAACCCCTTAAAAACCCCAAGAAATAGCAAAAATTAAAA